>NC_041385.1:789256942-789297916 GCF_002162155.2 Triticum dicoccoides | reverse complement strand
AGGAAATTTAGTTCCTCCATTTTGATGATCCAGTCCCAGTAATGTACAAACTTTTAACTCATCCAAATTGAAGGGACATTTTAGGGGGGGGGGGGTGAGGAGTTAAAGTTTAGAGCAAGAGCTAATGATGTTGTGACGTGTGAAGTTGGCATGACGATCTTTAAAAGAATATTGGTGGGACCATATTTCCATGGCATGGGAGCTAATAACTTGGAGAAAAGATTAAGAAAGTTTTGAGCCACTTGTGAATAATGTGCAAAGGAAAATCAATTACTTTTCTCTAGTGCTTAAGAATTTGTATGTACCTCGATCTCCCTATGCCAATTACAATTAGTCATGAATGAATGTAAGGCTTTTTAAATTTTTTTGGAAAAAGGCTGATGTTGAGAATAGTAACTAGCAGTTTAGCTATGCATGCATTCATGCATAGGAGAAATGTGTAGGCACTTTCATGAGTAAATAATTGTGTTCTAGCCCTAAAATAAAGGCCAGCTAATCAAGGATTTGAGCACTCTCTTACCTGTGTTAGACAATTGTTTTGGTATAAGTTGGTATTCCATCATTGCCTGATGCCAAAAGGCTATTTTATGATAATCCAAAATTAGTATAAGCCATTTATTATCGTAAATCCAATAGTCGGTACAACTTGGTACTACTCCATGCTAATTCCACTTGTTGAAACATATTGTCGCTTCTCTCCATAAGTTCACACTTCCGGAGTAATTGGATGAGGCATGAATATAGTATGGCATCCAAGCTAAGAGAACTCAAGTTCAAGACCGATATCATGGGTCCTATATCGATCACACGTCTAAGGACTAAACTATTCTAGATGTGAGCGAGAGTGTTGAAATATATTGGCCGACTCTCTTTGTTAGTTTGGACTCTTAGATGAATTGGTTGCGGCATGAATTCAATATCATAGAGTACTAACTCGAAACTCAATGGAAATACCTCCATCCAAGGGGCAAAAGGGTAATCACATAGCAAAAAAATCAATGTCCAACTAGCCTAGACGTGAATGGGAGTGTTGAAATATATATTTCGCCTCACTTTAAATGTGCGGACTTTTGGACGAGTTGGCTGGAGCATGAATTAATACCACGGAGTACTAACTCAAAAGCTTGTGGAATACCTTCATCCATGGGGCAAGAGGGTAATCACATATCAAAAGTAAAATCAAACTTTCATGCCCTTTGCGAAATGACGGGCTTAACTAGATCTACCCGGTACTCCGATGTATAATTTCGAAGTACTATGACATATGATTTAGATATCATGACACTCTAAAAAGAGCTCAAAACTACATCATTTAAAAGTATCACTTATGGTCACACTCCCTAAAATAGTTACTCATGTAGCATAATTCTACTGTCAACCAAATGATATGCATCAAAAGAGTGACTTGTGTAATAAAAATCTTGCTTTTAAGGAAAAAGAACAACTTGTGTAATAACAATCTTGCATCAACACTAACAATTTTCTGAATTTCGCAGGAAGTGAACCTTTACGAGGGAGCACAACCCCTTGATTTTGTCTGCGAGTGCAATCTTCTGCCTTGGTTTCCATGGGTGTGTTGACAGCTTTCGAATCATGAGCTGGCATCTCTCGCACACTTTCTTGTCATGCAGGTATACGTCTTCGAGACCCGCGGGTACTTCCATGACACTCCAATGTAGCTAATGAACTTCTCTTCTGATTGAAACCAACAGATCCCGAGCACGGCCAGCTTGTGGTGCTTGAATCCAGATGCATATTTTGCATCTAGCACTATTCCCTCGTCCTGTTCATCCTTGCTAAAAGATTACCTCTCCCTCTACTCCGGGTCTGTACACATTTCACATAAGAAGAAAACAGTTTTTCATAACTCACCCGCACCTGCATTCGATAGGATTCTTTTTTTGATAGGGTAAGAAGAAAAAAAAATCGTAATTATATACTTAAGTATAAATCTCTTCGTTCCATAATGTAGTGTATATTAGGTTTTCAAAGTCAAAAATATCTATGTTTGACCAAGTTTCTAGACTAAACTATCAACATCTACAATGCTAAACAAATAAAATATAAAAATACATAATATATCTCATGATACTAATTTTGTATTGCGGATGTTCATATAGTTTCCTTAAACTTTGTCAAACATAGATTGTTTTACATTTAGAAAACATAATACGCACTATATTTTGAAATAGTGGGATTGAATCCTATATCCACCGCAAGAAAAAATGATTGAATCTTATATGAGTTTTTCTTAAGGATTTCTTTGTACTACTTCCCGTAGGATTTGGAGCATTCACTCAAATTTCTTTGAAAGAATCCTTTATTTTCCAATGATTCCATCAAGCAGACCAAAATATTGTAGGATTGATATGAGCATGATATTAAGTCCAATCCTCTATTTTTCCTATTCCCGCATTTCAAGAATAGTGTGAATCAAAGAGGCCCTAACACATGATGTGACCATGCATGAATGTAGAGGAAACAAATGATATTTGGAGATAGTAGGTACAAATTAAGACATTACCGTGATACATGGCTACTTGAGGGAAGGTGCACCAAGCAAAATGAACATTGTCCAAGTCAAGTTAGAGTCCCCAGAGATGTTAAGCAAACTAACGGTCATTAGATCCCGCAACACCGCCGTAATTTATCTAGAGCCTCGGGTTTAACTCAAATCTGCAAAAATATCAATAAAAAATTCATTCCTGAATATGTTAACCAAATTCGAAAGATAAGAATCTCCCGATAGCACCATCACAAATCTTTTCGCCTTGAATGTCCAAATGCAGCTAGTTTATGGCGGCTTTGTCGAGGACCTCACTAAATCTGAGCATCTTATACGGAGAGAGAGAGAGAGAGAGAGAGAGAGAGAGAGAGAGAGAGAGAGAGAGAGAGAGAGAGAGAGAGAGAGAGAGAGAGAGAGAGAGAGATTAGTTATTCTCGGGCAGCGGGACATGACCAAAAGACACCGGGTCATGCGGAGAGAACCAACGGGAAACAGTGTGCAGCGTGAGCTCTGGTAGCAACTTCCCCGCGTCGCAGTTGTACAGGCTGATAAACTCGAGCTACTTACACGTGCTCAAGACCCTAGACAATCCGTCTAATTCCGCAGCTAGATGTGCGCGAGGCTGCCGAATGCGATGGGGCAAGCAGCGATGAACGACCTGAGCTGGATCCAATGGACGATCAGTTCCTTCTTGCTGCATTGCCCGATCTCCTGTTTGTTCAAGATCATGAACTCGGTTAGACCGACACATGTCTCACCATGGGGTCAGCGACCGTACGGCCAATGAAGATGTAGTCCTCTCTCAAATAGACCTCCGGGTGCAGGACATCGATGGCGTACAGGCTGCTGGTTTTACACCTTCCAAAATTGCTCATGGCTGCTTCAATCATGATGGCATTGGCCCAGCCTATGTAAGTACTGTCTGGAAAAGGTTTTGTTCATGTGCTTACCTCCGGTACTTCATGTTTGACGTGGATGACACAAAGTTCCTTGAATCTTGTGGGCCTGCTGTATAACCCCTGTCGAGCGTCAAATAATTTGAATAGTCGAATCCACGATCAAAAACAGTTCGAATGACCATGCTAAGACTATGTGCATATTTTTTATTTTCAAAAATTGGGATTTGAATAGGAAGTGATAAGTCATTAGATGAGGATGATATAATGACACTTGAGATGAGTGGAGACAATTACAACTCTGTTTATGTTGATGATCTGATTAGCAAAAAGTAGATTGGCCATTAGGGTCACAATTAGATGCTTTTAAAAATGTTTCACAAAACTACCATAGAATCACACAAGCTAATAAAGTATCGTATAGTATCCTTACTTTGTACTAAGTCATGCAAAATACTCTGTTATCACTTTGTGGGTTGCTTGCAAGTACACTCAAAGTACTGATTGGCTTGTCATTGGCTATTAATTTGGCTAGGCATGGAAGATAAGGAGTTTGAAGAAGAGTTCGACAATGACGTTCATGCGACATAGGATGCTTTTCCAGTCAGTTGTCTATAGGGTTAAGGAAAATGGCACGGGTCTAAGTAGTCGACGATGATTTCCGCTGCAAGTGTTTAATTTGGTGTTTCGCCTTTAAGTCTTTATTTATGTGCAAGACTTGATCATGATGGTCCTATTTATATCATTGTTCTTAATGCCAAAAGTCCAATCTCCAAAGATTCATCTCCATATGAACAAATCATCAAGTGACATACTCCCCGCCTCCAATGCTCCACGTGAGAGCTAGCTCAGGTATGCACGATTGCCCACCAAGTCCAAGCAATGCTCAAACTTGGCCTTCGGGACCGCCTTGGTTAACATATCATCTAGATTATCTTTTGTCCCAATTTCTCAATAACAAAGTTGCCTCTTTCATATGATGCTTAATGAAGAAGTTGCACACGTCAATATGCTTGGTTATCTCATGAAACTTTTCATCTTTTGCAAGGTGAATCACACTTTGACTATCACAAAACAAAACACGATCAACTTGCTCAATGCCCAAATCACGAAGAAAACAATAAATCCAAATGGATATCTTCACTCTCTATGTCACTGACATGAACTCAACCTTCCAACTCTTGTGCCACGAAGAGACCTGAGCATCTACTGTACAACCTTCCAATGTTCTTTGCTTGGCCTTGACATAAAACGGGTCACCGCACTAATTGCATGAGCAATATCAGGACACGTGCATACCATAGCATACATCAAACTGCTAACTCCACAAGCATAGGAAACTTTAGACATGTAATCTTCCTCCTCTTTATCTAAAAGCTCTAATGAAGAAGACAATATAAAAGGTGTCGCCAAATGAGTAGAAACTGGCATTGCCTATGACATGTAAAAGTGATGTAGAACCTTCTCAATATACTCACTCTGTGAGTGATAAAGTCTACCCTAAGAAGAGTCACCGCAAACATCCATGCCCAATAATCTCTTGGCCGCACCCAAATCCTTCATCTCGAACTCACTCTTGAGCATGGCCTTTACATCGTTAATAGCAGAACAACTCTTTCCTGCAAAAGAATGTCATCAACATAAAGCAAGATATACACCCTAGTGCCATCTGAAAGTACACGAGTACTAACACTGCCTTGGGGATTGCTTTAAGCTATACAATGACTTCTTTGGCAAAGAAACATGGCCTTATTTTATTTCAGCCAGAAAGCCTTCTAGTTGTGTCATAAACATCACCTCAATATCACTGTGAAGAAAAACAGTCTTCACATCCATTTGCTCTAATTCCATGTCATGTAGAGCAACCAACCAAAGGTAGCAAAACACAAATCGAAGTATGCATCACAACAGGATAGAATTCCTCCTGGTAGGCTTTTCCTTCTTTCTGACTGAAGCCCTTCGCCAAAAATCTAGCTTTGCACCTTGGAGTACCAACACCTTGAGAGTCTTCTTTGACTTTAAACAAGTATTTGCAATCAACAATTTTGCGCCCTTTAGGCGGCATAACCAAATCCCAAGTCTTAGTTTTATGTAGTGATTCTATCACTTCTGTCATAACCTAGACCCAATTAGATGTGTGAGAACTACTAACTGTTTCACGATAGCTACTAGGCTCATCATGAATAATATCCTCGGCAATTATCAAAGTAAAAACAACTGTGCCTCTCACTCTTGCCACTGGTGTGATCCAATCTCCATAGCGATCTAGTTCTATTCTCGGCCTCTGTAGACGATGTGCTATATGAGAATGTGGAGCCTAAGAAGCTCCACCTGAAACCATATCCTCTGACTGACTATTAGCTGCATATGAATCAACATCTACATCATCTATGTCACCCTGAACACTGTGTGTACAATCTGAAAACAATGGCTATTGCTGCTACTGACTATGAATTGTGATAGACTCCATCACTGGTGTCTCCACCTCAAATGTTACTCTTTGTGGTCCCTTCTCTGCCCTTAAAGAACCACATATAGGAGCTCCACCTGGAGTGGGAGCCTCTGTCAACTTTCCACAAGTTGGAGCAACGATTGCCATCTCATCGAATGTCACATCTCTGCTGACGATCACCTTTGTGGGTTTTGCGTCTTTACACCACAAATGATATCCCTTAACTCCATCACCATATCCAAGGAAGATACACTTCAATGCTCGAGATTATAATTTGTTTTGGTGAACGTGAGCATAAGACGGACAACCACATATCCTCAAGTCATCATATTTGGGTGGATTGTCTGTCCACACCTCCTTTGGTGTCTTTCACTAAATAGTTGTTGAAGGTGACCCATTTACTAAGTAGCAAATTGTGGTAACTGGCTCTGCCTAGAGGTATTGTGGTAACCCTGCATGGGAGAGCATGCAATGGGTCCTCTCTAGTAGTGTCCTATTCATACTTTCCACTACTCCATTTTGTTGTGGAGTGCCAACTGTGGTTTAGTGTTTGGTAATGCCGTCGTCCTGGAAAAATGTTTCAAACTCTCCCGAGCTGAACTTTGTGCCATTGTCTGATATAAAATATTTGACCTTTTTTCATGTATGAGTTTCCACCTTAGCCTTTCACTGGTGGAAATAGTAGAATGTCTCATCCTAGGACTTTAGGACATAGACCCAAACCTTCCGGATGAAATCATCAACAAAGGTAAGAAAATATTTTCCACCTTCAATTGATGTAACCGGTGCTTCACCCCACAAATTAGTATGCCCATAGTCAAGAATGGCCCTCGTTGTGCGCACAGACCTACTGAACCTCAGACGTGTTTGCTTGCCAAACATGCAATCCTCACAAAACTACAAATTTCTTGTTTTCCGACTCCCAAAATAAATTGCTTTTGAGAGAGCCCCCTCACCTTGCTGACAATGTCAAACATCCCCAGTTTCAGCCTCCAATAGGCCTATTTGTTGTTTTGCAAGTTTCAATGGCCAAAACGGCTTGGTGAAATAAGAGAGGCACATTATAACAGACATTTTTTGAAATTTAAGAACATCTTTAAATTCACATATTTTAATTTCATGAATTTTTAAACGAATAAAATATTCTGTCAGCAGTAGAGGATGTGTTATTTTATATGCACCAATAGAGGGGCGAGCAAAAAAAACTGAAATGAGCGAACGAACCGAGCAGGAGCTTCATGAGTGAGCCCATGAAGAGCGACATGGCTGGCCCGCTATATCGTTCGCAATGAGCGATACATATCACCACTCTAATCTATAGCTACCACATAGTGAAATCCCGTGTCATAGTATTCTAAATATCTGTAATGAGTGTTATGTATTCTGTTATATGATTCGCATTAAATATTGTTGTGGATTAAAATTGAAGGTATACAAGTGCTTTAATGTAAAAACATCCCCATCATTTGTCCTTTTTCCACCCCTCAATATATCAGGAATGGTGCTCGACATCGTCAAAGAAGCTGGCGCGTCAATTTCAGTCCGCTGACAGCCGGATCTTGTGCTTCTCTCATAAGCCACGCTCCACACGGAGTTTCGCCTAATGTGGCACCTCCCCGACCTGACATGGTGAGATCATCTAGGAGATCTTGCGCCTTCATGGCAATTGCCTCAGTATCGAAATCCTCGCACTAGTTCCCTACATAGTTGTAAATCATCGTGCAATCGTGTGCTCACTAATGTTGGATAGAAAATTGAGATATGGAAAATGATGTGCCCAACACGGGGTGTAATGGGGAGAAAATGGAAAGATGGAAAGAGCTGGGTTTGATGCGGGATGAGAAGGAGAAGACACATCGACAGGCTTTGTGATTTAAATGTTGCTCCTGTTCGAACACACAAGTATTTTCCAGATAATGGTCGTACTCTCGCACACATTCTATACATAGGAATACAAATCTGTATCACTAGTTCACTACAGGTCCGAGCCAATCCGCTTAAAAAAATACAAGACGTGGGCGAATCAGAAATTCAGCCTGCACAGAGGATGCCTTTCCAAAAACTTTGGTCACCCTCCACACTGATACCACAACAAGTGAGGAAATCGGTAGGCAAGCTTCGTTAAAGGATATCTTTCCGAACACCTCTCATTCCCAACGCACACTTATCCAATACCAGATTGGTACTACTAGTTTCGATATATATAATATATGATACTGATTTCCTTGGGTAGGCTTGGTGAACAAAGCTATGGTGGGTAATAAGACTACATGCAAAGATAAGAGGCACCCATGTATGCAGTGGGCTTTATAATGGTGACGCTAACGAAAGGTGGTTGGTGGGCAGTTATGCATGCAGCCGGCTTTATAAGGCAATCTACAACGTTGTGAGATAGTGTAGGGCACCAGTATTGATTTCTTGGTCGATGGGTAGTTGGGCCATGCAATCCTGATTTCAAGTATGGCATCGACGCAATAAAAGGAATCGAGCGCTTGTGCAGTTTTTTCGTATGAGATGCAACAATGTGTGAAGCGGCCGGTTTCCTTAGCGCCCTATAGTTAGCATTCAACATTGAAACGATAAATGCTTGAGTGGGTTTTTTATTTTACAACACTTGCTTTATTTCCCTAAGTGTCTATCTTGACGTCTTGCATTGAAGATGGCCCAAGGAGCTAACGAAAGGTTGGTGGGCATTCTAATTAGCTCCAACTTATTCTTCTTTTTCTTGAAGAAAGGTTATATTTCAGACAACTAATTTGTTATATTTCAGACTACTAGTTTGGATTTAGAGTTAAATAATAGGGAAAGATTTAGATGTGCAAACTTTTAACTCCCTAAAATCTAAGGGGTCGCTATTTCACGGGGTTATTTGAGGAGTTAAAGTTTAGAGCAAGAACTAGAGATATCGTGACATCTGATTAGTTGGCATGGAAATCTTGAAGTAAAATGGTACAGCCATATTTTGGTAAAGTAAAAAACTTTCTGATGTTCTTTGAGAAATGAAGCTCTTAACCTTTACCAGGTCTATCATGTACTCTTATGTGTGCTTTAGAAGTATCTCAATACTGTAAAAGAGCTCAACCTCTAAAATAATTTTAGAGGGGTCACAAAAACTATCTCAAAGAGAAATGTAGTACTATTTAACACTCCCTAAAATAGTTACTCGTGAAACATAATTCTACTGCCAGCCACCATGCAATGCATCAAAAGGACAACTTAATTGTGTAATAACAATCTCGCTTTTATGGCAAAAGAGCATGTCAACACTAACAATCTTCCGAATTCGGCGGGAAGTGAACCTTCAAGGACGAGCGCATCCCTTTGATTTTGTTTGCGAGTGAAACTTGTGCCTTGGTTTCCATGCGTATCTAGACCCACGGCTACTTCCATGACATTCCAAATGTAGGTAATGAACTTCTCTTCTGATTGAAACCCGTAGATCCTGAGCCCGCAAAAAAGAAAAGAAACCCATTGATCCTGAGCACGGCCAGCTTGTGGCACTTGAATCCAGATGCATATTCTGTGTCCAGCTCTAACCCCTCTTCTCCTCGCTAAAAGAGTAGTTCTTTCTCTCCTCCGGATCACTAAACATTTCACATAAATGATCCTCACCTGCATTTGATAGGATAATATTTTTTTGATATGGTAAGAAGAAAACAGTTTTTTTCCTAATAATATACTTAAGTATAACTATCTATGTTCCTTGATGTAGCGCGTGTTAGATTTCTAAAAGTGAAACATATCTACGTTTGACCAAGTTTCTACAATAAAATATCAACATCTAAAATGCTGAATTAATAAATATAAAAATACATAATGAATCTAATGATACTAATTTTGTATTGTGGATGTTGATATAGTTTCATTAAATGAGGTCAAGCATAGACTTGTTTTACTTTTGGAAAACAAGATATGCACTATATTTTGGAACGGGCGGAGTACAAGTTGGTCTAGAAAGCTGAAGCTTCTAAATGAGATTGCACACATTGCAACTTTAACACATGATGTGACCATCCATGTAGTGGAAACAAAAGCTATTTGAAGATTATCAAGGTACAAATTAAGGAGAGGGGCGATTTGGCTCCCATGCTCATCTGCTCCCGCCATGAATAGTAAAATATAAAAAAATACTAGAAATATTAAAAAAACACTTAAAATTCATGTAAGTTGTTTGAGTGCGTTAGAACCTTACAATTTTTCAGCGTGTTTGGACATCTAAGCAGCTCTCTGCAAAAAAGACAAATTTTGGATCGGTGAAACAATTTAGTATTCATGTACTGCTTGGAATGTTGGAAATAGGAGCAATTTACCGAATGATTTTATTAACAGAAATACTAGATAAAGCATGACTAGTATAGCAGTGATAAAACAAGTCATGCGATTTGACAAAGTGAAGGTAAATAACATCTGCATATATGAGCTAGAAACGATCATCTCTCGAGCAGACAGTAGATCAAGATGCATATATGAGGTAGATCCTAACATGTGTAGGGTAAACACTAGAAGAAGGAACTATGACAGGACCTCTAACAGGAAAAACAAGAACACGTACTGGACAACAGCCGGAGCAGAGGCACTGGACTTGGGGTCGGTGTCCTCCATGTCGTCGAGGAGGTTGTCGATGTCGGGGAAGTAGTCGTCGGAGTCCGGGGCGTCCGTGATGAAGAAGTCAGTAGTCGCGCAGAGCGCTCCCAAAAACCTTATCACCCTTCTCCTGTACAAGACTCAAATCGGTGCGGTTTCGCAGGCCTACTGTCCCGACTCGCGATGCATGCCGCAAGCCGGGAAGAGGAAGACAGCAGCAGCTCAGAGATTGGAACCAGTGGCGAGAGGAAGGAGAAGTTATGGTGCATCTCTTTGGGAGGAGTGACCTCCCTTTTATAGGCGTAAGAGAAGGAGGCGAGAGGCCGCGTCCGGAGCTGAAGGGAACGCGGGAGACGAAACGAACAGTCAGAAGCCGAAGGGTGCACCGTTCGTATTCAATATCCACTACAGCAAAAACTTTCCAGCTCCCGAGTGACCTTTCGTATACCCGTAGTGCGTGGCAAAAATTTAGACATCGGCTCGGCTCATTCCCGCAACCCGCGACGCGGCGCGTCGCGTCGTGACGAGGCGTGGCGTGGCGAGGTGGGCGGCGGAGGAGGAGCGCGCATGGATATCCCTCTTGTTCTCATGCTCATACAAGTGGGGAAAGAACCTTCCTTATAAAGAAGTCCAACTCCCACTAAACTAGCAATGTGGGACTAAACTTTAGTAGTATCCCTTGCCTTGCACAAATGGGCTAAGTGGGCCTCTAGGATTTATTTGGGATTAATGAAATAGTTATTAGGCTGTCCCAAAATAGACTAAATTCCAGCAATCCCCCGCGAGATCCCAGAGGCACACAAAATTTGTCTTTGGTTCCAAAACACTGTTTTATATACCGGTATTGCAGTGGAGACTGTTAAGTTGAACTTCCACCTAGAACTCTATGCTACACTAGTAAGAAACTTGAATAGTGGACTGGGCCTTGAACTGCAAGTTTTCTGCGAATCTAGCTTCACACAAAGCCTTGGCCGGTACGTGGCTACCGTGGGTCTTCCCCACGGGTGGAGCTTATGCGTCATACTCCGAGACCTTTCATGAGTTTACTAGAGAGAACCCTACTCTCATAGATTGCGACGTTTAACAATCAGACTCATATAGGTGCGTTCTTCAAAAGATGTTCTGCAGGACAACATCTCTGCTTCAAAGAGCCACTTAGAACACATTAAAATATACATCAACCTGCCATGCAGATTAGGAGAGTATTGCATCTTCATGGAGTGGTATTTTTAACAGCAAGGGTACTCTCCTCCCAGTTGACCAACAGCTTGTCTTCCACATCTAATTCATGGGATCTCCGATCACAAAGAATAGGTTACCACTGTGAACAACTCATATTGAGGGTCTCATACCCATATCCCTCGATGCATTATCTATCACATTACGTGATAGACCCTTAGTGAAAGGATCTGCCAGATTTTTAGACGTTTGGATATAATCCAATGCAATAACTCCGGAGTTTCTCATTTTTCTGACAGACTTTAACCTTCTCTGAACGTGTCTTGATGACTTCATGTTATCCTTTGAGTTGCTCACTTTCGTGATCACAGTTTGATTGTTGCAGTTCATAAGGATACCCGGTACAAGTTTCTCAACAACCGGCAAGTCATTCAAGAGCCGGCGAAGCCAATCTGCTTCGACCGTAGCTGTATCTAGTGTTGTGAGTTCTGCTTCTATTATTGACCTCGTTAAGATGGTCTGCTTGCAAGACTTCCAAGAAACAGCGCCACCTCCATGAGTGAATACATAACCGCTCGTGGTCTTTATCTCATCAGCATCTGAGATCCAGTTTGAGTCACTATACCCTTCAAGCACCTTTGGGTGCCCAGTGTAGTGAATTCCATAATTCGAAGTGCCTTTCAAATAACGCAAAACTCTCTCTAGAGCTTTCCAATGCACATCTCCTGGTTTTGAAACAAACCGACTCAGTTTGTTAATAGCAAAAGAGATGTCAGGTCTTGTAGCACTGGCTAAGTACATAAGCGAGCCAATAATCTGAGAATACTTCAATTGATCTCTAGCAATTCTTCGATTATTTCGAAGCAGCACACTAGCATCATATGGTGTTGGAGAGGGCTTGCAGTCACTATATCCAAAGCGACTCAAGATCTTTTCCACATAGTGAGATTGAAGCAATGTAACCCCACCATCATCATCTCTCAACAACTTGATGTTCAGAATGACATCGGCCACTCCTAAATCCTTTATCTCAAAACAGCGAGATAGGAAATCCTTGACCTCCTTAATAACATTCAGATTTGTTCCAAAAATTAGTATGTCATCAACATACAAGCAAAGCATAACTCCCTCGCCCCCACCATGGCGATAGTACACACATTTGTCAGCTTCGTTCACAACAAAGCCTGCAGTTGTTAAAGTTCTTTCGAACTTCTCATGCCATTGTTTGGGTGCTTGCTTGAGTCCATACAAGGACTTCAGCAACTTGCACACTTTCCCTTCCTGACCATCTATTACAAACCCATCTGGTTGTTCCATATAAATTTCCTCATCCAACTCTCCATTCAAGAAAGCAGTCTTAACATCCATTTGATGAACGAGAAGACCATGTGAGGTAGCTAGTGAAAGTAAAACTCGAATAGTGGTCAATCGAGCCACAAGTGAGTAAGTATCAAAGAAGTCTTCACCTTCCTTTTGGGTATAACCCTTTGCCACGAGCCGAGCCTTGTACTTTTCGATCGTACCATCAGGCCTAAGCTTCTTCTTGAATACCCATTTGCATCCTATAGGTTTGCACCCATAAGGACGATCAGTTATCTCCCAAGTTTCATTCGCCAAGACGGAATCCATCTCACTACGAACCGCTTCCTTCCAGTAGTCAACATCTTCCGATGCATATGCCTCCGAAATAGAACTGGGAGTGTCATCTATGAGATACACAAGAAAATCATCACCAAAGGACTTTGCAGTCCTCTGTCTCTTGCTCCTAGTAGGGACTTCATTTTTTTCCTCCACAGGACTTTCAAAGTGTTCCATCGAGATGGCAGGTTCGGTAATTGTAATCGGTTCCTGATTCGATGAACTAGGCATCTCCTGATTAGATGAGGTAGCCATATCCTTCATGGGGAGGAAATCTTGAAAGAAAGTCGCATCATTCGACTCCATGATCGTACCGACATGCATGTCAGATACCTCAGATTTTACAACCAAGAATCTATAGCCAATGCTATGAAAAGCATATCCCAGGAAAACACAATCCACAGTCTTTGGTCCAAGCTTCCGCTTCTTTGGAATTGGAACATTGACTTTCGCCAAGCAACCCCATGTTCGCAGATAAGAGAGTTTTAACCTTTTCTTCTTCCATTCCTCGAATGGAGTTATCTCTTTGTTCTTTGTGGGAACTCGGTTTAGGACATGACATGCAGTCAATATCGCCTCCCCCCACCATGCCTTGGAGAGACCCGATGTGTCTAACATGGCATTAACCAAATCAGTTAGAGTACGGTTCTTTCTTTTGGCCACCCCATTTGACTGAGGTGAATAGGGAGGCGTCCTCTCATGGATTATACCATGTTCCGCACAAAATGAATCAAATTCATTTGAGAAATACTCTCCACCACGATCGAACCTAAGCCTCTTGATCTTTCGATCAAGTTGGTTTTCCGCTTTAGCTTTATAGATCTTGAAATAGTTCAAAGCCTCATCCTTAGAATTCATAAGATACACATGACAGTATCTAGTGGATTCATCAATTAACGTCATGAAATATTTCTTTCCACCTTTTGTTAAAACATCATTCAGTTCACATAGATCTGAATCTATGAGTTCTAGTGGTGCAAGATTTCTTGTTTCTGCAGTCACATGAGACTTACGTGGTTGCTTAGCTTGCACATACACTTGACACTTGGATCCCTTGACAGTGGTGAAACTAGGGATTAAGTTCAACTTCGCTAGTCGCGACATGCAACCAAAGTTAATATGACAGAGACGTGAATGCCACACATTTTATTCACTGTTGTTGCAAATATGATTAACAACTTTATTGCGAACGTCTGATAAGGATAAACGAAACAGGCCTCCTGACTCAAAGCCTTTACCAACAAAGGTTCCATACATAGAAATTACAAATTTATTCGACTCAAAGACAAGCTTGTAGCCATCTCTACACAGAAGAGATCTGCTAACAAGATTTTTACTGACGGAGGGGACATAATGCACGTTCTTCAGCCGCACGATCTTCCCCGAAGTAAACTTCAGATCGACCGTGCCAACACCACGAACAGAAGCACTTGAACCATTGCCCATCAGCATGGTTGAAGTCCCTGCAGTTTGATAAGACGAAAACATGGAAATATCACCGCATACATGCACATTAGCACCCGTATCAATCAACCAATCAGGAGAATGGCATACTGAAAGAATAGTGGGAAATATACCATACCCAACATCCTTCATGTCAGTGTCTCCAATGACAACATTAGCGGTCTTGCCGCCTTTTCCAAGATGACGCTTGTCATAGCGATTGGGGCAACTAGGAGCCAATGATCAGGATCTCCACACACATGAGTGATGACCCACAAGTGTAGGGGATCTATCATAGTCCTTTCGATAAGTAAGAGTGTCGAACCCAACGAGGAGCAGAAGGAAATGATAAGCGGTTTTTAGTAAAGTTTTCTCTGCAAGCACTGAAATAGTAGGTGATAGATAGTTTTGTGAAAAGATAAATAGTAACGAGCAAAAGTAAATAAAGTAAATAAAGTGCAGCAAGGTGGCCCAATCCTTTATGTAGCAAAGGATAAGCATGGACAAATTCTAATAATGAGGAAGGAGCTCCCAAGGACACATTGGGAATTATCGTCAAGCTAGTTTCATCACGTTCATAAGATTCGCGTTTGGTACTTTGATAATTTGATATGTGGGTGGACCGGCACTTGGGTACTGCCCTAACATGGACAAGCATCCCACTTATGATAAATCCCTATTGCAAGCATCTACAACTACAAAAAGGAGTATTAAGGTAAACCTAACCACAACATTAAACATATGGGTCCATATCAACCCCTAACGAAGCAACGCTTAAACTAGGGTTTAAGCTTCTGTCACTCTAGCAACCCATCATCTACTTATTACTTCCCTATGCCTTCCTCTAGGCCCAAATAATGGTGAAGTGTCATGTAGTCGACGTTCACATAACACCACTAGAGGAGAGACAACATACATCTCATCAAAATATCGAACGAATACCAAATTCACATGACTACTAATAGCAAGACTTCACCCATGTCCTCAGGAACAAACATAACTACTCACAAAGCGTATTCATGTTCATAATCAGACATGTAATAATATGCATGAAGGATCTGAACATATGATCTTCCACCAAGTAAACCAATTAGTATCAACTACAAGGAGTAATCAACACTACTAGCAACCCACAGGTACCAATTTGTGGTTTTGGATACAAGATTTCCCCCTCTAATAATGAAGATCATCACACTTTTATTGATTTACAACTCAAGAATTACAACTCAAATCTAGAACAAGATATGACTCTATATGAATGCCTCCGGCGGTGTACCGGGATATGCAATGAATCAAGAGTGACATGTATGAAAATTATGAAGGTGGCCTTGCCACAAATACGATGTCAACTACATGATCATGCAAAAAGCAATATGACAATGATGGGACATGTCATAATAAACAGAACAGTGGAAAGTTGCATGGAAATATATCTCGGAATGGCTATGGAAATGCCATAATAGGTAGGTATGGTGGCTGTTTTGAGGAAGGTAAATAATGGGTTCATGATACCGACGAAAGTTGCGTTGTAATAAGAGAGGCTAGCAAAGTGGAAGAATGAGTGTGCGTATATCCATGGACTCACATTAGTCATAAAGAACTCATATACTTATTGCAAAAGTCTACTTAGCCCTCGAAGCGAAGTACTACTACGCATGCCCCAAGAGGGATAGATTAGTAGGAAAAGACCATCGCTCGTCCCCGACTGCCACTCATAAGAAAGACAATCAAAAGAGCACCTCATGCAACAAACTTGCCACACAACTTTTACCATACGTGCATGCTACGGGACTTGCCAACTTTAACAAAAGTATTTCTCAATTTCATAATTATCCACTAGCATGACCCTAACATTACTACCTTTATATCTCAAAACAATTATCAAGCAACAAATTGATCATAGCATCCAATTCACTTCTTATGATAGTTTTCATTCAAATTACCATGCTGTTTAAGACTCTCAAAATAATATAAGTGAAGCATGAGAGACTAGCAATTTCTTAAAAATATAACCACCGCCGTGCTCTAAAAGATATAAGTGAAGTACGAGAGCAAACGACAAACTACTCCGAAAGATATAAGTGAAGATCAAAGAGTAGCTAAATAATTATGCAACTATGCAAAGACTCTCTCTCATTAAAGAATTTCAGATCTTGGTATCTTATTCAAACAGCAAGCAAACCAAAATAAAATGACATTGCAAGGATAGCACAACACATGTGAAGAAGCAAAAACTTAGGCTCAACCGATACTAACCGATAGTTGTTGAAGAAGAAAGGTGGGATGCCTAACGGGGCATCCCCAAGTTTAGATGCTTGAGACTTCTTGGAATATTATCTTGGGGTTCCTTGGGCATCCCCAAGCTTGAACTTTTATGTTCCCTTATTTCCTCTCATATCATGGTTTCTCTTTTTATCAAAAGCTTCATTCACAACAAACACAACAAGAACTCATGAGATAGGTTAGTATAAACCAATGCAAAACCATATTATTTTCTACTGTAACAAATCACTAAAATTATTATTAAACATTGAATACTAAATGCCTCTGCATATTTAATACTCCTATCCTCAAATAGTGCAAACATACGCAAACATACGCAAACATAACAGCAATCTGCCAAAACAGTACAGTCTGTAAAGAATGCAAGAGTATCAATACTTCCCTGACTCCAAAAATTATGAACTAAAATTCCCACTGTAATAAATTTATCAGAGCTTAATATGAAAAAAGATTCAACGTTATACCATTCTCTGACTTTTCTAGGGAATTTCTGCAATAGCATTAAACTTTCTGTTTTCAAACAGCAACATGTATACTAGCAAAATAAGCATGACAAAGGCTATCCTTGACTTTTTTATTGAAACTAAAGGTGCAAAACATTATTATAACTAACATCAAGCAGAAACTAACAAATGAAAATGACGCTCCAAGCAAAACACATATCATGTGGTGAATCAAAATATAGCACCAAGTAAAGTTATCGATGAACGAAGACGAAAGAGGGGATGCCATCCGGGGCATCCCCAAGCTTAGTTGCTTGGTTGTCCTTGAATATTACTGTGGGGTGCCTTGTGCATCCCCAAGCTTAGGCTCTTGCCGCTCCTTATTCTGTAGTCCATCGAATCTTTACCCAAAACTTGAAAACTTCAACCACACAAAACTCAACACAAAACTCGTAAGCTCCGTTAGTGTAAGAAAATAAAACCACCACTTAGGTACTATAATGAAATCATTCTAAATTCATATTTGTGTAATATATTCTGTTTTCTACAGCAAGATCATAAAGACTTCACCCAAGTCTTCCCAAAGGCTCTACTTGGCACTTTATTGACACAAAAGCTATAAAACATGATTACTACAGTAGCATAATCATGTGACAAACAAAAACAGTAAGGGTAAATATTGGGTTGTCTCCCAACAAGTGCTTTTCTTTAATGTCTTTTTAGCTAGGCATGATGATGGCAATGATGCTCACATAAAAGATAAGAATCGAAACATAAAGAGAGCATCATGAAGAATATGTCTAGTACATTTAAGTCTAACCCACTTCCTATGCATAGGGATTTTATGAGCAAACAACTTATGGGAACAATAATCAACTAGCAAAGGAAGGTAAAACAAGCATAGCTTCAAAAATTGAAGCACATAGAGAGGAAACTTGACATTATTCGAATTCCTACAAGCATATGTTCCTCCCTCATAATAATTTTCAGTAGCATCATGAATGAATTCAACAATATAACCAGTACCTAAAACATTTTTTTCATGATCTACAAGCATAGAAAATTTACTACTCTCCACATAAGCAAATTTCTTCTCATGAATATATAGTAGTGGGAGCAAACTCAACAAAATAATTATCATGTGAGGCATAATCCAATTGAAAACTAAAATCATGATGACAAGTTTCATGTTTATCATTATTCTTAATAGCATACAAGTCATCACAATAATCATCATAGATAGCAATTTTTTTCTCATAATCAATTGGAACCTCTTCCGAAATAGTGGAATCATCACTAAATAAAGTTGACACTCTTCCAAATTCACTTTCATGTTCATCACAAATAGGAGGCATGCTTTCATCATAATAAATATTCTCATGGAAACTTGGGGGACAAAAAATATCATATTCATCAAACATAGCTTCCCCAAGCTTGTGGCTCTGCATATCATTAGCATCATGGATATTCAAGGAATTCATACTAACAACATTGCAATCATGTTCATCATTCAAAGATATAGTACCAAACATTCTAATGCATTCTTATTCTAGCACTTGAGCACAATTTTCCTTTCCATCAAACTCACGAAAGATATTAAAAAGACGAAGCGTACGAGACAAACTTAACTCCATTTTTTGTAGTTTTCTTTTATAAACTAAACTAGTGATAAAACAAGAAACAAAAAGATTCGATTGCAAGATCTAAAGATATACCTTCAAGTTCTAACCTCCCCGGCAACGACGCCGGAAAAGAGCTTGATGTCTACTACACAACCTTCTTCTTGTAGACGTTGTTGGGCCTGCAAGTGCACAGGTTTGTAGGACAATAGCAAATTTCCCTCAAGTGTATGACCTAAGGTTTATCAATCCGTAGGAGGCGTAGGATGAAGATGGTCTCTCTCAAGCAACCCTGCAACCAAATAACAAAGAGTCTCTTGTGTCCCCAACACACCCAATACAATGGTAAATTTTATAGGTGCACTAGTTCGGCGAAGATATGGTGATACAAGTGCAAAATAGATGGTAGATAAAGGTTTTTGTAATCTGAAATTATAGAAACAGCAAGGTAGCAAGCGATAAAAGTGAGCGTACTCGGTATTGCAATGATAGGAAACAAGGCCTAGGGTTCATACTTTCACTAGTGCAAGTTCTCTCAACAATAATAACATAGATAGATCATATAACAATCCCTCAACATGAAACAAAGAGTCACTCCAAAGACACTAATAGCGGAGAACAAATGAAGAGATTATGGTATGGTACGAAACCACCTCAAAGTTATTCTTTTGGATCAATCTATTCAAGAGTTCGTACTAGAATAACACCTTAAGACACAAATCAACCAAAACCCTAATGTCACCTAGATACTCCATTGTCACCTCAAGTATCCGTGGGCATGATTATACGATATGAATCACATAATCGCCGATTCATCTATTCAACCAACATAAAGTACTTCAAAGAGTGCCCCAAAGTTTCTATCGGAGAGTCAAGAACGTGTGCCAACCCCTATGCATAGGTTCATGGGCGGAACCCGCAAGTTGGTCACCAAAACATACATCAAGAGGCACATGATATCCCATTGTCACCACAGATAAGCACGACAAGACATACATCAAGTGTTCTCATAAAAGACTCAATCCGATAAGATAACTTCAAAGGGGAAAACTCAATTCATCACAAGAGAGTAGAGGGGGAGAAACATCATAAGATCCAACTACAATAGCAAAGCTCAGGATACATCAAGATCGTGCCATAGAGGGAACACCAGAGAGAACACAAGAGAGAGAGGTCAAACACATAGCTACTGGTACATACCCTCAGCCTCGAGGGTGAACTACTCCCTCCTCGTCATGGAGAGCACCGGGATGATGAAGGTGGCCACCGGTGATGGGTTCCCCCTCCGGCAGGGTGCCGGGAAGGGCTCCCGAGAGGTTTTTCGTGGCTACAGAGGTTTGCGGCGGAGGAACTCCCAATCTATCTTGATATTCAATGGTTTTAGGGTACGTAGGCTTATATAGGCGAAAGAAGTCGGTCGGGGGGTGCTCGAGGGGTCCACGAGACAGGGGGCCGCGCCCTGTAGGGGGGGGGGGGCGCCCTCCTATCTCGTGGCCTCCTCGAGGCTCTTATGATGTGAACTCCAGGTCTCCTGGGTGATATTCTTCCTAAAAATAACGCTGCCAAAGGTTTCATTCCGTTTGGACTCCGTTTGATATCCCTTTTCTGCGAAATACTGAAACAGGCAATAAAACAGCAATATGGGCTGGGCCTCCGACTAATAGGTTAGTCCCAAAAGTAATATAAAAGTGTATAATAAAGCCCATAATCATTCAAAACAGATAATAAAATAGCATGGACAATAAAAAATTATAGATACGTTGGAGACGTATCACATCTCTATCCTTTCTTCTCTTTCTCATTTCCTTGTAACGACCGTCCTGGTCGATCTCCTGATCGTTCCCTCAATCTCCTCCTGTAACTTGTATGCCAAGGCTTTGCCTAATATATACATGCGGCCCGACACAAAGGGTTCTACGCTTCCCAAATACTTTTACATGGTAATAGAGCCTCTTCCTCATCCAATCGAGAGAGATTGCATCTAGCTACCTCCGCGACCGAGATTATGTCCACCACCGCCGCTGCCATGACGCCAAGCATCATGGGTGCGCTCTCCACCACCCCATCCTCCACCTTTGCATCATCTTCCACCTGCACCCACAACACCACCTCCCTCGGATTGCCACCACAGGAGAAGCTTACGCGGGGCAACTTCCTGCTCTGGAAGGCCATCATGCTCCCGCAGATCAGAGGCACCCAGATGGAGCACCACCTCGACACAACGAGCCCGCCACCGCCGGCCACCCTCACCATCACCAAGGAAGGCAAAGAAGAACAAGTCGTCAACTTTGCGAGATCCCTCTGGTATGCATAGCATCAACAACTCCAAGGATACTTAATGGGTTCACTTTCCCGTGAGATTCTTGCTCAGGCGCTCCAGACGCCGGCCGAGTTGTGGCACACCATCCACGCCATGTTTGCTGCTCAAAGTCAAGCCCAAGCGATAAACACTCACATCGAGCTCACCAACCTCAAGAAAGGTAACATGTCCATGGCTGATTATCTTGGTAAGATCCAAATTCTCACAGATGAGGTCGCAAGCACGGCTGCGGCCCTCTCTGATCCGGAGATCGTCTCCAAAATCCTTGCTGGCTTGGACATGGAGTATAACCCGGTGGTTTCTGCGCTTGCCGCCAGGGTGGAACCCATCACTGTCCAAGAACTCTACAGCCAGCTGCTCAGTTTTGATGCCCGCCTCACCCTCCTCCATGGCGGCGACCTTCGGCAGTCCTCCGTCAACTCAGCCTCTCGTGGCCGCGGCCGTGGTCGCAGTCACCAGGGGCAGCGCGGCGGTGGGCGCGGATGCGGTGCTTCTCCTGGCGATGGTGCACGTTCTGGTCGGGGCTCTGGCTCCCATGGCGGGGGCGGCTATAACACCAGCGGCAATGGCGGCAGCTTCAACAACAACAACGGACGCCACCCTCCTTCCCGTGGTTGCCCTCGCTGCCAGCTTTGCAAGAAGTCTGGCCACGAGGTGATTGATTGCTGGCATCGCTACGACGAGGACTTTGTGCCCTCGGATCGCCATGTTGCTGCTGCAATGCGTGAACAGGGTGGTGACGGCGTCTGCTACGTGGTCACTGGCGCTACGGATCACGTGACAAAATGAGCTCGAGCAACTCGCCCTTCGTGAGCGCTACCATGGCACCGACCAGATTCGCACCGCCAGCGGTGGAGGAATGGATATTTGTCACATCGGTAAAGGATCTATTAATTCCCCTACACTTAAACGTAATCTTGTTCTTAGAGATGTGCTTCATGTCCCTCAAGCTGACAATAACCTTGCATCCATGTCTCGTTTAGCCACCAACAATAATGTCTTCTTTGAAACTCACCCTCGTTATTTTTTCAACAAGGATCGGGCAACGAGGGAACTACTTCATCACGGTAGATGCGTTGGAGGGCTCTACCCCATTCCATCCGGAGCACTAGGTCGCAAGCGTCGTCACGTCTACTCCGTCATCAAGCCCTCCTTGGCACGGTGGCATCAACGATTAGGGCATCCATCTTCGATCATTGTCAAACAAATAGTCAATAAAGGCAAACTTTCTTTGTCTCCTAGTCTAGTTTGTGAGTCTATTTGTGAAGCTTGTCAATGTGCCAAGAGCCATCAACTTCCTTATCCCAAGTCAACTAGTGTGTCTCATGATCCGTTAGAACTTATTTTTAGTGATGTATGGGGCCATGCCCGAGATTCTTTTGGTACAATAAAATATTATGTCAGTTTTATCGATGATTATAGCAAGTTCACTTAGATCTATTTGCTTCGATACAAATCTGAGGTTTTCTCTATTTTCCAAGAATTTCAGAAACTTGTTGAGCACCAATTTGATAGAAAAATCCTTGCTGTCCAAAGTGACTGGGGAGGGGAGTATGAGAAACTCCACTCCTATTTCCGTAGCATTGGGATCGTCCATCATGTATGTTGCCCTCATGCTCATCAACAGAATGGCTCCGCTAAGCGCAAACATCGCCACATTGTTGAAGTTGGCCTTTCTCTTTTAGCTCATGCTTCCATGCCTCTCAAGTACTGGGATGAAGCCTTTATCACTGCCACTTATCAATAGGCTCCCTAGCAAAGTTATTGGCAACACTACTCCGTTAGAGCGTCTCTAACATCAAAAACCTGATTACAACTATCTTAAGATATTTGGGTATGCTTGTTACCCAAATTTGCGCCCCTACAATCGTCATAAACTTGAGTTTAGATCCACTCATTGTGTTTTTCTTGGCTATAGTAATCTTCATAAAGGTTATAAATGCCTTGAAATTTCTACCGGACGTATCTATATTTCTCGCGATGTTATTTTTGATGAGACACTTTTTCTGTTTGCCAAATTACATCCCAATGCGGGCGCCTTGCTTCGTGCAGAAATTGCCCTCCTTTATATTCCTACCACACTACCTGATCATGAGGGGGAATTGAATGAACTTGATCATGTACAAAATTCCCAAGGAAATTCCGATTCTGTTGATATTTGTGCAAATTCATGCTGTCATTTTATGTGCGAGGAAACAAACAGGATGGGCACGGAAACCGCGGCTGATCCGGCTGAGAGTGGGCAATCCGAGGCAGATTCGCCCGCCCAGCCTGCGGTCTCTGGCGGCGCGCGATCCCAGGTGGATTCTCCCATGCGCCTGGCTTCACCTAGCCTGGTGGCCGACCGCGCTGACCGGGTGGCGCCCACTGGTCCCGCAGCGTTGCCTTGCGCCAATCCCGCTGCGCCTTCACCCGCCACGTCCCCACGTGCTGACAGCCCATGTGCGGGGGGAGGGTGATGAATTAGACGCGTCGCCTGTGCGGGCCTCCACAATGCCCGACCGTGGGTGCGGGCCTGACCCCACAGCGGCTGGTCATGGGCGTGCCGCTGATTCGCTGCATGGATCCTCCCCGGATCAGGAGCCTGAGCCGGCTGGTTTGCTGCATGGATCCGCCTCAGATGAGGTGACGGCTGGATCTTCTGTGGCAGCAACTGCTCCTGTGCTGCCTACATCTTCTCTTCGGCAAACACGGTCTCGGTCAGGTATTGTCAAAGAAAAACAGTACAATGATGGTATGATAAGGTATGACAAAATCAAACGTGCCTTCCTTACCACCACCGGTGAACCACTTCATTTGCATGATGCTCTGGCTAATAAGGATTGGAAGGAAGCTATGGATAGTGAATGCACTTATGAAAAATAAGACTTTGCACTTGGTTCCACCAAAGTATGGAAACAATGTTATCGATTGCAAATGGGTGTATAAGATCAAAAGGAAGTCTGATAGAAGCATAGACATGTATAAGGCTAGATTAGTTGCCAAAGGGTTTAAACAAAGTTTGGAATTGATTATGAAGATACCTTTAGTCCTGTTATTAAGTCAACTACTATTCGACTTGTCTTGTCTATTGTTGTTTCCAGAGGTTGGAGTCTAAGACAGCTAGATGTTCCGAACGCGTTTCTTCATGGTGTTATTGAGGAACAAGTGTTCTTGCGGCAACCACTAGGTTATGAGAATCCCAGCACACCACAACATGTCTGTAAGTTGGATAACGCTTTGTATGGTTTGAAGCAGGCCCCGAGAGCCTGGTATTCCAGACTGAGTATGCAGTCGCAACGTCTTGGGTTCATACCATCCAAGGCAAATACCTCATTGTTCTTCTTTAATAAAGGCAATGTCACTATCTTTGTGCTTGTTTGTGTTGATGATATAATTGTTGCTAGTTCAAGTTCAGATGCCACTACTTGCTTGCTTAAAGATCTTAAGCTGGAATTTGCTCTTAAGGACTTGGGTGATGTTCACTATTTCCTTGGTATAGAGGTAAAGCAAGTTAAAGATGGCATACTTCTCTCACAGGAAAAATATACAACTGATATTCTCAGGAGAGTAGGAATGGAAAATTGCAAGCCAGTTAACACACCAATTTCTATCTCAGAAAGGCTTACAGTGGAAAGTGGAGAAGTTCTTGGACCAGAGGATGCAACAAACTATAGGAGTGTTGTAGGTGCCTTGCAGTACTTAACACTCACTCGTCCTGATATATCTTATTCAGTAAACAAGGTATGCCAATATTTACATGCAACTAGAACTACTCATTGGACTGCAGTCAAAAGAATTCTAAGGTATCTCAAGTTCTCAGAAGGTCTTGGTCTCAACATTACCAAGTCTTCTTCTATGCTTGTTACTGCATACTCTAATGCTGACTGGGCCGGGTGTGCTGATGATAGAAGATCTACAGGTGGTTTTGCTGTGTTTCTGGGAACTAACCTTGTGTCGTGGAGTGCAAGAAAACAGGCCACAGTTTCTAGGTCAAGCACTGAGGCTGAATATAAGGCCCTGGCTAATGCTACAGCTGAAGTGATGTGGATACAAACATTACTTTATGAACTTGGAGTTAAAACTCCACAGGCTGCGAGGTTATGGTGTGATAATATTGGTGCAACGTATCTCTCAGCAAATCCTATTTTTCATGCACGAATAGAACAAATTGAAGTTGATTTTCATTTTGTCAGAGAAAGAGTAGCTCAAAAGCTTCTAGAGATTCAGTTTATTCCCACAGGAGATCAACTCGCTGATGGGTTTACAAAACCCCTTACTAAGAGAAGGTTGAATGAACTTAAGTACAATCTTAACCTTGGCAAAGCTCCTTGAGGTTTAGATTGAGGGGGAGTGTTGGAATAGACGTATAGGAGTTGTATAGGGATAGAAGTTTGTTTAAATTCTGTACTTCATCTCTATCCTTTCTTCTCTTTCTCATCTCCTTGTAACGACCGTCCTGGTCGATCTCCTAATCGTTCCCTCAATCCCCTCCTGTAACTTGTATGCCAAGGCTTTGCCTAATATATACATGCGGACCGAGACAAAGGGTTCTGCGCTTCCCAAATACTTTTACAAGACTGAGCACCTTATGCTCAGTAAGACAAGTATTAGCCACGCTCACGCTCCTGAGCAACGGGATATGGCCAAAAGAAACCGGGTCATGCGGAAAAATCCAGCGGGAAACAGTGAGGAGCGTGAGCTCTGGCATCCACTTGAGCTCGACCCTCTCGAAGTCACAGTCGACAATCTCGAGCTCGCCAACCCGCGGATGCTCCTCCTGCAGCATAGACAGATGCCCCGCGTCGCAGTTGTACAGCATGAGAAACTGCAATCACTTGCACGTGCTCAGGATCTTGGGAAAGCCGTCATCTGGTAGCCTCAGATTTCGCAGCTTGAGGTGCGCGAGGCCACCAAATGCACTCCGACAAGCTCCAACGAATGACCGGAGTTTCCTCCCGTAGGCCTGCAGATCATTGTTGCTGCATTGCCAGATCTCCTTCGGGGCCAAGATCGAGAACTTGGCTAGACCGACCTTGTGCGCCGCCATGGCGTCGGCGACGGCCCGGCCAATGGAGACGGAATGGTCGCCCAGGTAGAACTCCAGGCGCAGGCCGTCGATGGTGTAAAGGCTTCTGGTGTTATTCATCCCGAGCATGCTCCTGGCTGCTCCAACCATGATGGCACTGGCCCGAGTTACTCCGATCATGGCGGCTGTGGCCCGAGCCGCTTCGATCATGTCGGATTTGGCCCGATCTGCGTACTCGTGTCCCAACTCTTGTCTACGACAGTGCTTTGGCTTGAAGGAATTGATCGACATGACGATGTTTGGGAGCATAGCGGGGATCCACCTCCACCGCGTGGACAGGACGCCGGTCCTTGCGGCATCGTCGATGTCATCGAGGCGGCTGACGATGTTGACCAGAACCTCGTCGGGAAGCTTGCTGATCAGATCATCTCCGTCCTCCTGCATGCATTGATTAATTTGGCATGCATGGAAAACAAATTAATCAGAGCTGGTTTCTTGTTCGTTGCTACTTACTATATATGTTGCCACGAACAAGTGACTCACCAGCATGGCTAGGTAGGAAGGACGATGTATGATGGCTCTCCTCTCCCCCTCCTCCCCTCTCCCGTGCTCCTCGTCCTCCCCATCCTCCCCGTCCTGCTCCCACCGGCGTCCCTGGGTCACCCATGTCTCCTCTCCCCCCGTGCTTCCTCTCTGGCGCCAGCCTCCCCACTCGATGCTCACCTACTCCCCCCCACTACTCCCCTCCTTGCCCCCCTACTCTTGGATCTGGCTCCGGAAACAAGTTCTGGGCCTTGTCGTCCGACGAGGATGATGCTGACTCCGATTTCGACCTTCCCCTCTCGCCATGGCCTTCCCTCCTGTTGTGGCGCCGCCACCGAGGTTGGGGCCGGCGGGGCGCGTCCGGAGATTTGCCCCGGGTGGCCGTGGAGGGCCGGTCTTTTCCGATGCGGTGGCTGGATCTGGCTGGACCCAGGTCAGGCATGTTCGTCGGCAGAGCCGTTCGGGGACGGTCTCCTCGCGGACCATGGTGTGCTTGGGGCTGCCCCTGCTCTTGCTGGTGATTTGGCGCGTTCGTCTTGCTCCCCGGCATCCTCGTCGTCGCGGCTAGGGCGGGTCCGGTGCCGCTAGCGGCGGCAGCGTCTGCACCTCCCTCGCGTCCAACCCTAGCTCATGATTCTGATCAGGAGGCTTGTGGGCCCCTTGCCCAACCCACTCTGGCCTCCTCTGGGCCGATCGTGCCAATTGGGCCGCCCCCGCTTTCATCTTCTAGCGACTTTCCTCCTCTCTCTATTCTGGGTCCTGGGCCTATCTTGGCTCAGCCAACTCCTCCCCCACTTGCTAGCCCGGCCTGTGAGGACCCTCCTGGCCTGGCGTGCTCCGGCTTTATATGAGTTCGCAAGGGTTCTGCCCTCCCCCCCCCCATTTCTATGGTTTCCTGCTTCTCGATCAGATCTTCGTCGCTCCCGCCACCGCATCCCGCTCTATCGCAGATCCGCTCCCCCTCCACCTCTTTCTCTCTCCTTCGTGGTCGTCGTTGCCATGGATTGATCTCGTGGTTCCTCAAGTGAGGCCATGTCGGGCGAGAAGCGGCGATGGGAGGACTCGGACGACAGGGCGGCGGATCTGGAGCTCGAGGCATCCCTCCGCTCGAAACTTGAAGCTGCGCACGCGGCTCGATCACAAGTGTCCCAAGACCGTGAGGCCTGGGCGGCGGGGCCCGAATGGCTCCAGAAGGATGAGCGTGAGCGGTCGGCTGCGGAGTCTGCGCCGGTGTCGGGTCTGAGGCCCCCGGATCTAGCGGATTAGGGCTGGACCCCTGGGAGGCCGCGGCGGCCGGCGGCGGCCCTGGTCCTGTTTCATGTCCTCCTCTTCCTCCGCCGCGCGGTCCTCTCCCCCTGTTCCGCAGTGGTGGTCGCTCTTCTGGTCCCACGTCGGGGCTTGGCGAGCGCCCGATGGGGCGTGGGGGTGCCGGATCTATTGCCTTTGGTCGTCGTCCTCCGGCCTCCGGCCCGGGCTTGTCCTCCTCTACCCAGGGCGATGGGATCCTGCCACCTCCCCCTCCTCCTCCTGCCCGTCCATCTCCTCCGCTTCCCCAACCGCCAAATCCTATCCCGAACCTCACCTGCTTTGCGTTCCACCTGCCCGGCCATGTCCAATCTCGGTGCTTCAATCCCCCAATCTGCCTTATTTGTAGAGAGGATGGCCACCTCACGGTGGACTTTCAGAACCGCCGCAAACCTGCATCTTTCAAGCTTTATGGCCAATGCCTTCCTGGGTGTTTCTTTTTTTCCCTCGACAGTGAGATCCCACAGGTGGTAGAGGCCCCTGCTCTGTCCAACGCTGCTATCATTACCATCAAAGATCATAAAATATCTTCCTAGATCCTCCTGGACGAACTCAAGCTGTGGGATGATGGAGGCTGGGATTGGTAGATCGAATAGCTCTCTGACTCTGAATTCGCTGCGGTATTCCCCTCGAAAAGTAGCCTCAAGATGATCTCCTTCTGCACCAGTTTCACCCTCCCTCTCAACCAACTTTGTTGTGTCGGTGAAAGTGGCTTCTAATGGCGCTAAGCCCATCTCCCCCCTCTCGGAAACTTGGGTCCTCGTTGATGACATCCTCCTACCCTGCGCTCTGCTGAATTTGTTATGTCCTTTGGTGTCTTGATTGGCAAGCCGATCATGGTTGATCTGGAGTTCCTCTCTATCCTTGGCCCCGTCCATCTCAAGATATGGGTTGTTGATCCTCTCTGTACTCACGGCTCTGTGGATGTTTTCCCTATGTCTGAGGGCTTCAGATTGTGGGTTCGCGTGAAAGGTGGTGTCAACTCTCACATTCCTCCTCCTCCCCCTCCTCCTCCGGTTGAGAATAGCCGAGGAGGTGGGGATGATGCTGCCAACCAGAGCGGGGGCTCAAATCTTCACTTCATGACCTCGGAATGGGACGGCATGGGCTCTGAATGCTGGGAACTTTTTCATGGACAATGCCCCAAAGAGCAAGGACTAGGCGAAGGATGCTGCGGCGGAGAAGGTGTCAGCCCAGGCTGCCCCGGCCCCTTCCCTGGGTGGCACGCCTGTGTCTGGTGTCTGCTCCAACATGTCGGGTCGTCCGGGGTCGCCTTCACTGTCTGGCATCGAGGATCTCCCTGTCTCTCCTCCGCGTGCTTCTGCTGGCACTCTTCCCAAGCGGAAATCCTCTGTCCAAATATTCTCGACATGCAGTCGTGCCTCCTCGGGCACCAAGCTCTCCACGGCGGGGCTATGCCGCCGCCTGGACGCTGATCTGTGCGACGTGGCAGGCCAGGCTTCTCCGATGGCGCCGCATTCTACTCTGATCTGCTCCCCATCTTCAACAGCGCGCAAGAGTGGTCGGATCCACGACAGTGGAGTTCGGGTGGCGGACAAGGCTGCTCGTCGCGCGGCGGCTCGTGACCTCCCGGCTTCACGTATTCCCCTAACCCCTACCCCGTCGACAGTTATAAATCCCCCCCTCCCCGATTAGGCTTGTTCTTCCCTCGTACTCGGATGATCACTTGACAAAGGTTCTGTTAAATGTTGGTATTTCCCTTGATCACAATGTTGGCTCCCCCTCGTCTCTGCTTGCTTTGATTAGGGCCAACGAGGTGGCCCAGGTTGCTATTGCCAAAGCAAAAGATCTTGCCGCGGATACTCCCGCCCCTTCGGTTGCTGCTGAAGTGCGCTCGGGTGGGGGGAGGCAGTCAGAGATGTTACACCCTGGGTTTCTGTGAAGAAGGGTGTCCCTAAACGCACTAAACCCTACCTGGCACCCTGCAGGTCGAGCCTCCGTATTAAAAAGTTGTCTTTCAAATGAGAGCCCTATTTTGGAATCTGATGGGTTTTGGCGCTCGGGGGCATCGGGGCCAACTCAAAGATGTCGTTAGGGGCGATAATATTAATCTGGTCGGCATTGTCGAGACCTTCAAAACTTCTTTCTCTCCGCACGAGCTGGCTGTACTTGCGGGTGCTGATAAATTTGATTGGAAATTTCTCCCCTCCTCCGGCCACTCGGGAGGCATCCTGGTCGGTTCTAAACGTGAAGATTTTGATTTTGTAGCCTTCGATCATGGGATTTTTTGGGCCAGCATTGTTTTCTATCATCACCAACTTAACGTGATTTGGGAAGCCATGGTTGTTTATGACCCGGCCGATCATTCCCTCTCCCCGCTATTCCTGCACAAGATCTCTAATAAGGTGGAATCATGCACTCTTCCCCTCCTTGTTGGCGGTGATTTTAATTTGCTTCCCTACCCGTCTGATAAGAACACCAATAACTTTTCCTGGCCGCTAGCTGACGCTTTCAATGACTTTATCAGTACCTGCACCCTTTTTCTCTGTTCACTTGGACTAACCATCAGATCTCCCCTATCTGCTCTGTACTTGATCGTGTCTTTGTGTGCCCGAACAGGGACTCACTTTTTCTGTTATCTATGCTCAAAGCCAAGGCCGTCTTAGGCTCGGACCACGCCCGGCTCATTCTTGACACTGGGCTTCAACGTTCCCGCACCCCTCCTCGATTTTTGTGACCTCGTCGCATCAAAAATTTCGGATTCACTATCGACTGTTCGTCGCTCTTTTGGCCCTATGGACGATTGGCATCATTGCGTACAGGGTGTGGGCCTCATGCGGCAGCTGGCCCACCTGCTCGCCCGACCCCTCCCGATCTCCTTCTCTTGCTCAGCGCTCATCTTCTTCTTCTCGATCCCCTTCCCTCCCTCAGCCGCTCCTCGTCTTCCTCGTTCAGATCCCACTGCCGGCTAGCCCTAGTCCCATGTAAGCCTCCATCTCCAACATCAGCGCCCACAAACACTTCTTCCACTACCCCGGCATGCAGATTCCTTCCGCCCCGGTGAGCTGGACTTGGGAAGCTGCCATGGACATGCCTTCCGCAAGCTGTTGCTCACAGTTTTCCTATGCTGAAACCGTCCACTGGAGGTGCTACAACCACGCAGGCGTGACCTCCTCCCCCCACTGCTGCACCATGTCCTCCCAAAACAAACCTGCAAGCATTTTTTTTCTTTTGCTCCTCCATTGATGTTGCAACCGACTACCCAAAAAGCTACAACCCTTTGATTGAAAGCTTCAACCTGCGGTATATAAAGTTTCAACCGGACACCATGCACCAAAAAAAGCTACATTCATTCATATGAAAGCTGCAACTGTAATTTGAGAAAGCTTCAACCTGCTTCTGTAGACAGCTTCGATCCCCCGCAGAAAAGCTACAACCCCCTGTTGAAGGTGCTCGAACCGTTGTGCAGAAAAGTTGCAGCCCCCTAGTCAATGGAGGCGATGGGAAGCAAAATAATGAGGCAACCGATGACAAAAAGTTTGCTGGAAACGGCCGAGGTTTTTTCTACAACCGTCGCCATTTTTTGCTACTACCGGCGACGGATTTTGCAACATCTATCACGGTGGAGGTGCGACGTACTACGGCGGTGGCTTTTTTTTTGTTGCAACCGTCCTCGGATTTTGCTACATCCATCCATGGCGGAGGCATGAGCGGCGACGATGACGAATTCCTGCAAACATCGTTGGCTTTTGCTACGACCGGCACCGGAGTTGCCATGGCCGATAAGCGTGTGCGGCCAGGGATGCGACACCGAGCACGAGGCCAAGGATGAGCGCTGGCGGCCAAGGATACAGCGGCGAGCGCGGGTTGCCGGCGAGCACGAGGCCGAGGAAGAGCGCGGGCGGCCAAGGATACGGCGGCGAGCGTGGGTTGCCGGCGAGCATGAGGTCGAGGACGGACGCTGGTGGCTCGAGGGGGGACCGGCGACAGGGACCGCCGGCGAGGATGCGAACCGACGACGAGCGTGGCCACCGGAGGGGATAAGAGGTGTGCACCGAGTGGGAGATGCGATTCCAGCGAGAGGAAGAAGTTGTGGGGCAAACCCTTTTTTTCCTCCGGATCCAATGGCCTACCCGACTCAAATCCAACGGCTTCGAAGCGATCGGCCGAACGGTTGGGTCGGTGTGCCGGCGCACATTAGTGCCCTTTTGTTTTTGGAAAACTCGAGAACTTGTGTGATGGACATCTATTATGTGACAAGTGGTTTTTTGAAAGAAAAACGAAGACTTGAGAAGAGGTAGAGTTGCCTCGGTATTTTTATAGCTAAAAAAACCTGGATGAAAATCATCACAACAGCCGACACCATCACATAGCAACACCGACCGACTTGGCTACCCATCCAACGACACACACGTCGCTGAGAAGAAAAAGCAGTTGCTATCAGCTTCATCGTCGTCGCTCTTCCCGAGCCAGCGACTCCAACTTCACCATTGATGACCACCAGTGAAGGAGTGATAACTGATAACGATGACTCCTGGTAACAACGTCGTCGACACTTTTCTTCTCACTGATAATTTTCTTCTCAGCAAAAAACAAACAAAAGGTAGAAACTTGGCCAGTTAAGTTATTCCCAACAATCTCGATCAGATACCAAGCCAAAGTTGGAGAGGTAACTTGTATACTTGGAGTGCCATCACGTATGTGAAAGTGCCATCCTGTTGTTAGTGTCGAACTGTCGATCGTTAATAATGACCAGATTGCCCGATCGGAGGAAGATAATTAACAATTACTTCTGGCTGATCAGTATCCCCCAATGCTCTGCTGGAATTGGGAACCTACATTCTTTTGGGAAGATAGATGGCTCATACGACCTGAGCCCCTTAGTTTTCCCAGCTCCGTTTTCTCACAACACTAATCTAAAGGTGCGTTTGGTTGCATTCTCGTCTCAGCATAGTTGTTTCCTCTTCATGTATGCTCAACTCAACACCCCTCTTCATGCATGCTCTCTCCATGCATACTTCTAGTGTATTTGTGCTAAACTAGTGTGGACTCATGCACCCTCCATACACTCGACCAAGCACCCAAAAGGGGGTCGAGAAGGGAACTCTTGGGCTCATGCACCCTTCATACACTCTACCAAACACAGCGATGTAAATGTACTGTAGGAGGGTGTGGAATTTAGGCTTCGTAATCGGCTAACTGTGGCTTCTACGGGTGATTTGACATGTTTTAACTCGTTATTGGAGTAGATCACGCGGGCGGCGTTAGCGCGATTCTGGTTGTCGTAGCTGCCGTGGCCCCCACATGACCACCGTCACCATAGCCTCCATTATATCCGTCGTCGAAGCTACCATAGCCGCTGCCATTGTATTCGCCGGCGGAGCTACCATCGCTGACGCCACGAGGGCCAGCACTACTCTTGTTGCGAGTAGAATCATAATAGCCATTGCGAGCACCGTTGCAGCCTTGACTAGTTTCATTAGCTGCAATTACAAGGAATTGATAACTGTAGCTGGATCTTTTTTCTTTGTGTTTTTAGGTTGTGTGCGTCCGTAATGTTTTTAGAATATTTCGTTGTTGCAGAGGCTGGATGTAATTGGTATCTCCGCAATATGAATATATTCACTTTGTCAAAAAAGAATGTGGCTTATATTGATTCTATGGGGCTTATACAATCGTGTGCATACATGAGTTGTTACATGACATGGTACTTGCAAAAGATTAGAAACGGGGAGATTAATTACAATGAAGAGATAAACACAATCCTAAGAACCCATGATGTATTTATAGGCCTCGTCATAGAAGATATTCCACCATCAGCAGCTTGACTGTCTCTCAATCACTCCCGACAAAGGTAGTTGCGTCGCTTCTCTTCTGCAACCAATGCAGCTACAGGATCCAGCGTAGCATTGAGTCGTTGACAAGTTCAGGGGAGGTGTTTCTTGATCCCTCTCATTCCCAATATGCATGTCGCGTGCGTATGACCACTCCTAGTTTACCATCGTTTTCTTTCAATGCTCAACTCCGTCCGGTCACGAAGAGTTAGCACACGGATGAGGCCTTAGGTAGAAGACTGCAAAGGTAATATGGTGCTTTCTTTATAACGAAGGGCCATATTTAAACGAAGGTACGTTCGGTCGGTGCATGAGCTACCCATCAATCCTAAATTAAGACCATATCGTCTAGTAAAGGATCTCTCCGGTATGAGAGAAATAGGTCATTCTCATAGCCTGTGAAATTTGGTGCGAGAGAAACAGCCTGTCTTCCAACAAAGGATCTCTCCGGTATGAGATGTCGTGGCGGCAATCAAGCATGCCCTGCAGCAATCACGCGTGACTGTTGTGGTTTACGGCCCTTTTGGGGAGATTGTTGTGAGGGGTTAACTGTCTTGTTCTGGCCCTTGTGGCCTGGTTTGGCCTTTGCCTTTCCTGTTTATATTTATTTTAGCGTTTTGTCTTTCCTTGGTTGGTTTCCGGTCGTCTTGTACAACCCTTTCTACTATCTGCATATACATGAAAACGCTATACCCCTATCCACTACCTCCGGGGAAAACCCTAAATCAGTCGATGGGATGACGGCGGCCCTCATGTGTCATACCTCTCTTGAGGGCGTCATTTTTGAAGGTGTGCACAGGCTCAAGGGACCAGTGGACAGCTTCTGCGGTGAAGCGGCATTCCCTATGACGCATCGACATCGTGGAGTCTCGGCGCGAGGCGCAACAAAGTCTTAATGACGGATGGGTGATGATGAACACGCGTAGGAAGGAGGCGCTGTCTTATGCCATGGGGGCGTCGACGACATGCCTGACAAGGTCGATGCGCCGGCACTTGCTCTGAAGATGGATTGATGGAAGACGGCAGCAGCGATCTATGAGGGTGCGTCGGACCGGTTTGTGCCCCAGACCCGGTATGTGGCTTGATCAGTGCCTCCAGCTTTAGATGTTAGGCTAGGTGAGAGGTTTGGTTATTCGGGTCACACTTTCTTCACCCTTTCATCAATGGATAGGAGTAGCGACCGATGTTGCCAAGATGGTGCTTCGCACATATTGATGTACTACTTTACAAGGTATTTGTGAATAAATAATAAAGTGATTGCATGCATCTCTCAGATGCAGAGGCTGGGGCTCATCCTACTTTTCTAAAAAATATATACACGAAAACGCTAGCAACTGCCGGCTCTTTTTTTTAAAAGGTCTTGTTACAGGTGAGTGTACTTCAGTCAAGTCGGGACGTACCTGTGTTGTAATTCAATGTTGTCTCCACGAGGTGAAAGTACATACTCCGTATAACAGATGTCTCCAACGTGGCATAGGTGAGGCAAGAGATATAGGTGCATGTGAATCAACCTGTGGTTGGGTGGTTAGAAGGAGTATCCCCAGCCCATCAGGATCCAAGTCCTTGTGCTCGTATTTATTTTTGAATTTATTTCAGAATTTTCGGCGATGCGCATTAAGTAGTATATGAAAAAATAAACATGAATTTTGTTTATCACCAAAATGAAGAATCATTAACAGAAGAGAGCTAGACAAATTGTGTTAGAAGCACACGACATAACAAGTGCCATCGGAGTGTGGCACAACACATGATGGTGCAAATAGGTACGTAGAATTTAGTTCCAATAAGTACTAATGTAATGTTTTCCAACAATTTTTTTAATTACCCGCAAGGACCGGTCCTGGATGTAATTGATGAACTTTGAGGCACCGGATGGCACTCGTGCTGTCTGGAAGGCAGTGTGGGGGTGCCCTGCTCCCTCGAAGGTACGAGTGTTTGCATGGAGGGTCGGGACTAATTCTTTGGCAACTCTTGAAAATAAAAATAAATGGAAACTGAAGGTATCTAATACGTGTGCTTTATGTGGATTGGAATGCGAGGACACATATCACGCTCTATGCCGCTGCCCTTTGGCTCGCCGGTTATGGACGGAGATGGCGCATACCTGGAGTATGTCCAAGTTGGAGACCGTTGTCAACACGGGGCCGGAGTGGATCATCCACCTGCTGGACCAGTGCAAGCACGAGGAGAGGCTCCGTGTGGTGATGACATTGTGGCGGAGCTGGTATGTACGTAATGTAGTGTATCATCACAAACCAGCGCCACTACTTGCTGTTTCAACCAGGTTTTTGTCCGGTTACATCAATACATTGATGTACATTCAGCAAAATCCATCTGATGACGTTGCCAAAGGGAAATGAGTGATTAGCTATGGTGGCCGCACGTCCGGCAAAAATCAGCACAAAATACCGAGAAACTGCTCGCGTCTCATCGCACGCTGGAGCAAGCCACTTTTTGGCTGAGTTAAACTCAATGTGGATGGTGCATGGATGGAAGAGGAGGGAACCGGAGGTGCCGGAATGGTTCTTCGAGATCGTGCAGGTGCCGTCATTTTCTCGTCATGCCGTTTCATCCCACGATGAACGAGTGCTCTCGAAGCAGAGATGGCGGCGCTCATGGAGAGAGTGACTCTGGCCTTTGAGCAGAGCCCAGAAAGATTAATTGTGGATACGGACTGCTCGAGGGCAGCTCACATTATCAGGGACACTGAGGCCAATATAGGTCTCCAGTAGCTGGCTGGCCACATGAAATAACGTTGATTAAGGGAGAGCAGAATAAAGTTAGACATGCTCTCGCTCAAATGGGTCGTGTACTACCCAAAATTGCTGTTTGGCTGCGTAGTATTCCTGATGAGGTTGGCTTCTTATTTCAACAAGACTGTAATAATTATTCTGGTTAACTAATGGAAGGTTCGATTTGCACCCAAAAAAAAAAAGATGTGGTGCCTCTCTAAGCGGCCACCGGCCATGTCGAGCTTCACTGGACCTGATGACTCCCAACCAAACATGGCCATCGCCTCATATTGTAAACCTGAAGCTAGTCACCGTGCAACCGTGTGCTCACCGGTGCAATCGAGAGATGGATGGAGGTACACTTAATGTTGGGTTGAGAGATATGCAGGGGCAAATTTAGTGCAAGTAATGGACCTAGTCCTCGTGTCTCAGTCCATGTTCGGTGCCTTGTAAATAACAAGAAAATTTCGTCCCGCACTGTAAACGACCGCTCACCTTTGGTAACTACTAGCATTGTTCATTGGCTTCCCGTGGATGTTGTGGGCCTACAATACGGGGAGCAACCTAGTGATACTGCCCTGATAGAGGCAATTGGAAGGAAGGGCTCGGCCAAGAATGTCTTTCTGCACACCTCTCATTCCAAACATACACTTTGTCCAATGTACCAAATTGGTCCTACTAGTTGGGTATCTGATGTTCATTTCCTTTGGTACTCCCTCCGGATAGGAATATAAGTCGGGACGGTTAGGTTGCCAATTTAACTAGTCGGTTAAAAGATGTTAGATAAAAGGGTATACAAGACAATACATGCAATGGAGATGAGCCAGCCATGGGCAGCGGGCTTTATAAGTGTGGAGCTGCCAAAAGGTTGCTGTGAATGTTAATTAGCTTTGATTCATGAAATGGTAATATTTTAGACCCAGCTCAGCGCCGGCAGGAGCTGAGGATGGCGCCACTTCCACGGGAGTCGACGACGGTGTAGCGGAGTGAGCAGGAGCCGTGGACGATGTGGCGAAGCCAGCCGGAGTCATGGACGCGCGTTGTAGTGGAGCTCCCTTACCGATGATGAAGAAGATGAGGATGACGATGTGTTGGCCCTGCGGATGCCGCCGTCGGCTACCAAATCCTCAGTTCCGGCTGCTTGGCCGGGCATGGCGTGTGATGCGGATTCATGCGGAGGTTGGCAAAAGGTGCTACCACGGCGCAATGTGCAATGCCTGGCGTCACTAAGCCCTGCATTGGCTCCCCATCCTATCCCCGCTAAGCTTCATGGTTGATGTTGCAGATGCCTCTATCTTGGACACCGTGCAGCGGAGTGTCGAGATCCTTTTAGGTGTTCTCGATGTCTTGAGAATGGTCATCGAGCGCGTGGGTGTCGCAATGCCTAGCGTCCCCTTGGCTTTTTCGGAAGCCCTACCTTGTCGTCGTTGCCCGGCCTCCCTGTCGGGCACCAACAAGCTTCAATTCCTCGCATGGTCCAGAAAGAAGTGTCGCCCCTCTCGAAGATGTTTGGTCGTGATTCTTGGGCATCAATTGTTTCTTCTCCTACTGGCTATGTGGCCTCGGCGGATATCCATGTGCGGCATGCCTTCGAGAGGCAGGTTGAGTTGTTGCGCTCTGAGAGCTACATGGTATGGCTTCTTTCCGGTTTGAGGAGACAGTCCAGCCGCTGTGTGATGTTATGGACTCCATGCAAGGTTGGATGTTGTGGATGGAGAGCTTCATGGAGCAAGTTGGGGCTGCACTAGGCGGGCTCTCCCTGGCACCGCCTGTGTTACAGACTACTCATGTGTTGCGCCCTTTGGTTTTGCCTGATGACGGATTCGAGATCGAGAGGGGAGACGAGCTTCATGATTGTTTCTCCCCTCGAGATAGAGCCAACTCACCGTCGTCGGCATCTGAGGGACTAGGCAATGATGTAGTTGTGACTCCAGTGTTGCAGATCATGCATGAGCTTCGGGAGCTGTGTGGGAGCCTGGTTCTGCCTCTATATGTCGAACAACTGAAGGTAGACACCCCCCCCCCTGAGATCTCAATGGTGGTTTTATCGCCAGCATCATGCCTGGAGTTTAGCCAGATACCTGATGCCGATGAGTGTGGTGATTTGGATGTTGCAATCTCTCGATCGCCTTGGGTGTCAGGCGTCAGCCAGTCTACCTCTTGATGATACAAATAGTTATAAAAGATAATATCTACCACATACGAATCATAGACAGGACGAGAACCGACGGAGGCGGATACCAAAACCATCGCACTATATAATAACAAACAATAATAAAAGTAAGAAAAATTATACAAGTACCTATCTAAATCACACAAGTAAGAATTTTTTTCTTTTAGAATGAATATAAGAACAAGAGGCTCACCACTTTGGTGCCAGCGACGAGATCGGCGCGGGCGATCGATGGCGGTGAGGACGGAGACGGGACAGGACGAACCGCCAAACCTAGACAAATCTTGAGGAAAATGGAGCTTGGACACGGAGTTTGGAGAGGAGAAAGCTTAAGTGTGGCTCGAACATTTCATCGAACACCTCATATGCATAGGAGGTGAGCTAGAGCACCACAAAGCTCTCCCACGTCCGGCCAAAAAAAACAAAGCAGTGGCTCTGCTCGCGGGCAGGGGCGGGAATATATATAGGCCTCTCTTTAGTCCCCGTTGGTGGCTAAAAAGGGGACTAAAGGTCTGCATTTGATCCCGATTCCAGCTAGCAAGCGGGACTAAAGGTTGTGGGCCAGGAGCGAGGCCCATTGGTCCCGGTTCCTGTCTGGAACCGGGACCAAAGGGGGCAGACGAACCGGGACCAATGTCCCACGAGGCCCGGCCGGCGTCCTGGCCTCACGAACAGCGACTGACGCCCCCTTTGGCCCAGGTTCGTGAGTGAACCAGAATTAATGCCCCTATCCTTGTCTCAACCAAAGCCATGTTTTCTACTAGTGATAGTGAGATCATCTGCAAGATCTCTCGCCTTCGCGGCAATTGTCTCATTATCTAAATACCTGCACTCGTTCCCTACATAGTTGCAAATCGTTGTGCAATCGTGTGTTCGCTTTGGAGAGAAAATTGAGATATGGAAAATGATGTACCTAACACGGGGTATGATGCGGCGTGTGATTTACCCTAAAAAAACACGGGGTATGATGGAGAGAAATTGAAAAGATGGAAAGAGGTGGGATTAATGCTGGATGAGAAAGAAAAGACACATGGACATGCTTAGTGATTTACATGTTGCTCCTGTTCGTACACACCAGTATTTTCCGGACAATGGCCACACTCTCGAATGCAGTCTATACACAGGAACACAAATCTATATCACTAGTTCACTACAAGACGCAGGCAATCGACATAAGAAAATACAAGACGTAGGCAAACCAGAAGGTCAGCCTGCAAGGAGGATGTCTTTCCGAACACTTCGGTTGTCCTTCTTACTGATACCAGAACAAGTGAGTCAACCAGTAGGCATGCCTGGTCAAAGGATATCTTTCCCAACACCTCTCATTCCCAACGCACACTTATCCAATACCACATTGGTACTACTAGTTTGGATATATATACTATATGATATTGATCTCCTTGGGTAGGCTTGATGAAGAAAGCTACAGTGGGTAAGAAGACTACATGCAGAAATTTTTTTTAGGTAAACTACATGCAGGGATAAGAAGAAGCCATGTATGCAGTGGGCTTTATAAAGGTGGCGCTAACGAAAGGTTGGTGGGCAGTTATGCATGTAGCGGGCTTTATAAGGCCATCTACAACGCTGTGAGCTAGCACATAGGACGCCCCATTCACATCAACATCCCACACACAAGTAGAGACTGCATGCTAGCATAGGGCCACATGCAGCGTGCAATTTTTTTTTCCATTGTCACATGTCAGGTTAGCATCCACTGCACGTAGAGACAGCACTCACGCCGGATTTACAATGAGCCTTCACTGCAACAAAATGATTTTCTAACTTGTCAATCTCTTTTGTAGAAAAACTGGGTGCACCTGGCTCGTAATATTCTGTCTAATACATAGTTATAAGAAAAAGAGGAAAATCATGTGGCAGTGGACTAGTAAGATGCTCATCTAATTTGTACTACCAACGTTCCGATTTACTCGCCGTGGTTTTAGTTCAAATTTAAACTAATACCATTTGAACTAATACCACAGCGAGTAAATCGAAACAGAGGGAGTAGATGGTTGTTGGCTATTTTTTTGTTCCAAACGGATGAATACACAAAAA
>NC_041385.1:789249809-789256721 GCF_002162155.2 Triticum dicoccoides | reverse complement strand
AAACTAGACATATGCGGTCGATCACAGACCAATATCGATACATGATGATGTCAGCCTGATGTCAGTTGAACGAGACCAAGCTATATATATCTGGTTCAGCTGAGTTCTAGGCGCTAGTACTTATTAGGAGTACCATCACATCACGGAAGTGGCGGTGTCCCCCTTTCAGCATCGATCATCAATAATCGATCACGAACAGTTATCATTTGGCTGGACCGCTGGAGTAGTTTTTTTTTTTGACGGCATGGACCGCTGGAGTAGTTAGATTGATGGAGAACGATTAGTCATGGCTCTGGCTAATCAATTTCTCCACATTGATGGTGGAAGGTTAGACTCGTAAGAGTGAGACGCCTCTCCATCAAATTCTCTTAAGCAAACAGGACAAAATTGTTGCTGACAAGAAGAGAAACTGGGCTCAGGCCCAGTTGTTGCCAAATTTTGTTAGGCCCGGTCTCTTTCCTATGCTGGGCCCAGTAGCTCTTTTGCCCCCACCGGGAATCAAAGACAGCATCTCACCCGAATTTTATGTGCTCCCGTATCTTTTTTTTTTTGAAACTATGTGCTCCGGTATCTTTATACTACTTAAAAAGAACGTGAGGTCCCATTTCACTTTTCTTCTCAACATCCATTCATCCAACCTTCCGTGTATACGATAATCAATCACCATAATTTACTAACCTTCTGAACAATTTTCAGTTTAATTTACTTACCAAACTTTTAATTAAAATATAAGGTAATTTACGGTCAGAATTTGATGGACATTTATTTATACAATCATATATTATTGACAGATAAATCACAAACTAATGTACTAGAATATTTATATCCCGTTGCAACGCACGGGCAATGTTCTAGTACATCAAAAATACTTTCTCTAGCACTAAACAAACTCTATCCATTTGGAATCTCATCAGTCTTGGCCTCCGGTACTACTCCCCCCATCCCATAATATAAAAACGTCTTTTATTATGAAATGGAGGGGATAACTATCAAGTGTTGGTTTCCAGTAAATACTAAGATGGATTAATCTATGAGAAATCAAATGATATCATCTCAATACAACAACTTACTCACTCCCTCTGCGCTTATAGAGCGTGCATGAGCTTTTGGGTCTTCAATTTTGACCATTTTTTCAGTTATGTGGCATAAGAGGTAATGCATTCTGAAACATCCTCGAAATACATTTTTGAGGGTTGAATAAAAAACTAAAAATAAGCACATGTCCTATAAACCTAGGTAAAAATAGTAAAATACATAGTATATTTTGAATTGCTCAAAACCAACAGCACCAAGTTTATTAAATGGAGGGGCATTATAATATAACTATGAGTATCTCTGGCCCATCCCTTAAAAAATCGTTAGCTCCCAGAAAAATTTATTTGAGGAGTGAAACTTCATTTAGCACTTCCCCCATATCATTTAATGACTCCTCAAAAATTGGAAGAGTTACTCCTCAACAGAGCTCTTCCTCCTCAATTTTTGATGTTGACCGTAGCGCCCTCGAAGCCACAGAATCCATGGGAATGGATCCCCGTGACTCCACCCCACCCTTGGCTTCGATGCCGCAAGTGGTGACGGTAAACCGCATCCGACAAGTCACGCAAGAACATGAATATGTGTTTGTTAGCTATGGCAGATTTTGTGGTGCCGCCGTTAGTGAGGATGCGGTCGTGGGAGTCCTCGGCTGCCTTGATGCTCCGGCCCGGGAGCACCATCCTGGCACTATATCAGGCTAGTGCACGAGTCGACTAGTCACTGATCCCCTGTGTGGAACCAATGTCGATTGACGTGATGTGGCTGAGCTTCCTAGCGGTGATAGAGACCTCCTCGCTGGTGGCACGGGACCCATAGGAGCCCAGACACACTGCAAAAGTAACTCAACTATATCAGTAGGGTGCTCGTGGAGAAAGAAGGGAGAAATTATACAAACCGCAGAGACCCCACGTGCCTTGCGGTGTAGAAAGCTTTAGAGCTAAATAATAGGGAAATGGTTTTTGTACAAAGGATGGATTTTATTGTTTCAGAATGAACCATTGAGATGATAGAAACACCATAAGCATACACCCGACCTCTGCATAAATTAGATTCACACAGCCAGCACCAACACACATAAAAACACGTGGGCAACTAGCAAAGTCATATAATACAAATGTGTTGGGAGGAAAAAAACTAAAGTGATCAGATCCACGATCAGCAATGACCATATCCACACCAAACATCTTCTGACACCACACGGACAACAAAGTTCTTCAACAAGTAAAGCCTTCAGAAAGGGAGCGGCCCACAATCGTCGTCGTCACCAGACCCAACCGCCAAAGTAGTGATGCAAATTTTTCTTGCCATTTCCAGATATAACTAATTTGGGTTAGGCCTAGGTATTCACCTCAAAGGTCTAGAGCGGGTGCACCTAGCACCATCGAAGCCACTCATGTATTGTCGCCACTATTTTTTCGCCATTCTCAGCAAGTACATGCGATAAGAAATTGTTGCCGCTGCACAACCATCCCTCTGTTTCAAGCCATCGTCCATAGTTTGCATCTCACTGTCGAAGTCCACCATCGGATCTGGTTAGATGAACCATCATGAAGACCTTTCGGTGAGCATCGTCCTGAAGCTGCAAGAGGTCGCTGCTTCACAATTTGCAACCCCAACCCGGTCGACCGGGTCAGGATGACCCCCACTAGGCTATCCCGATCTGAATTATAGCAACTACACCGGGTCGACAAAGGACAGAGCCGAAGCTACGGCAGACCGGGTCGACAAGAAATCGTATTTTAAAACATCCATATGTTTGCGAAAATAGCTAGCCCGGGCAACAGCACAAGTTGGCTACTAGTATCTCTAATGAGTGTTGCGTATTCTGTGATATGCTTTGCACAAAATATTGTTTTGGAAATTAAAATTGAAGATATACAATTCCTTTAATGTAAAAACAACCCCATTATTTAATTGAATATATCAGGAATGGCGGTAGACGTTATCAAGGAAGTTTGGCACGTCGATTTCAGTCCGCAGACAGCCGTAACTTGTGCTTCTCTCGGAAGCCACGCTCTACATGGAACTTTGCCTAATGTGGCGCCTCCCCGACCTAACATGGTGAGATCATCTGCAAGGTCTCGCGCCTTCGCGGCAATTGCCCCAGTTGTAAATCGTCGTGCAACCATGTTCTCGCTAATGTAATTTGAGAGAAAATTGACATATGGAAAAAGATGCGCCTAACACTGGGTGTAATGGAGAGAAAATAGAAAGATGGAAAGAGGTGGATTTAATGCGGGATGAGAATGAGAAGACACATGGACAGGCCTTAGTACGAGTGATTTACATGTTGCTCCTATTTGTACACACCGGTATTTTCCAGATGATTATCACACTCTCGCCAGCAGTCTATACATAGGAAATCAAATCTCTAGCACTAGTTCATTACAAGAGGTGACTGATCCACATAGAAAAATACAAGACATCGCCGAACGAAAACGTTAGCCTGCACGGAGGATGTCTTTCCAAACACTTGTTTCACGTTGCACACTAATACCACAAAAACTGAGGCAACCGATAGGCAAGCTTCGTCAAAGGATATCTTTCCAAACACCTCTCATTCCCAGCGCCCACTTATCCAATACCAGATTGGTACTACTAGTTTGGATATATATACTACTATATGATATTGATCTCCTTGGGTAGGCTTGGTGAAGAAAGCTGTGGTGGGTAAGAAGACTACATGCAAAGATAAGAAGCAGCCATGTATGCAGTGGGCTTTATAATGGTGGCCCTAACGAAAGGTGGTGGTGGGCAGTTATGCATGCGGTGGGCTTTATAAGAGCATGGTTAATAGTATTAGCCCGCTGCTGGCTATAGCGAGTTGCCATGTCATTTATAATCAATGTAATAGCCTAGTTTGTCAACATATGGTCCATCTTCACTCTCACAAAGGTTCTTGGAACTTGTACTACAGCCGGATGTAAGTCTACAGTGCACTTCTCTTCTTTCTCCTCTTCCCTCCCTTTCAATTCAACAATAATATAATATTTAATTTTTTATATCCCGCTTATGTCATCTTATTATACTAAAGCGATCTACTACCCTGTAAACTAGCGTAGGGCGCAAGGGTTGATTTCATGGTCGATGTGCAGTTGGGCCATCCAAACCCGGTGTTAGGTATGCATCTACGCAATAAAAGGAAATGAGCACTTGCGCTGTTTTTTCATAGGAAAACATTTGCATCCGGCGCTCCGGCCAGACTTTGAGCCGGGCGCGCGCGGGATTTCGATCAGGGGGTATCATGTGGCCAGAAGCAAGCACGAACCCACCTTATCCCTTCAATTCCTTCTGCGTTGACTTCGTCTTCCATCCTCTCGCTTCCTCGTTGCTACCCCGCCGGCTGTCGCTATCACCTAGCTTCCTTTTTTGGAACTGCACGCCAGTGAGGTGCTACCACACGTGGCCGGAGTACGAGCCGAAGTGCGCGCTGACGAGATGCTACCCTGCACGCGGCCTGCAAACCACATATGGTGAAGCTGCAACCACCGAGAGCTTCGTAGGGGGCAGATGCAACGGCACACAATAGTGTTGTGGTGGCTCGACGAGCTGCGTGTCAGTGGAGCTGAACGATGGATGGCGAGCCCGATTTAATGTTGCAACCAACCACGCAAATTCCTGGAAACAGCATTCCAGAGAGCTACAACGAGTTGTGCTAGTGCGCTGGCGGAGTGCGGTGGGGACGTCATGACAATGTTGCAACCGGCGTCACAAGTTGCAGGAGTCGGTGTCGCTTTTTGCTAGAACCGGAGACCGCATTTGCTGGAACGACCCATCGCAAGACGCTGAAATGCTGCAACCATCATGGTGATTTGCTGGAACCATTGTCACGGTTTGCTGGAATCGGCTTTCTCCCTCAATAGTGACCGCGGGGCATGTAGTGCGTTTTTCTCCTCTCTTTTTTGCTGGAACCAGGGTCTTTTTTTGCTGGCACTAGACATATTTTTTACTACCACCTATTTTGATTTGCTGGAACCAGCCCAATTCTTGCTACCACCGTCTTCTAATTTTGCTGGAAGCAGCCTAGTTTTCTGCTACCACTGTCATCCTGGTTTTTGCAACGGTGGCCATGCCGGAAACTGCTTGGGCACAGCTCCGACGGGCTGTTGCCACTTTTGTCGACCGGAGTTGCAACAGAGGGGGCTGCAAACCATCGGCGGGCTTTTTGCTGCAACGCCGGCAGCCGCTTGGCGTGGAGAGGTTGGCGGCGTAGCACCAGAATGCCACGGGGCCAGCAGAGGAGAGGCGGGGCGGCCGAGCGGCAAGAGGCGAGAGGCAGGAAGTCGGCAGCACAACAGCGCTTGCGATGGTGCTGCAAGGGGAAGACGAGGAGGTGAGGCGAGGCAGTCGGCGCGTGTGTGGGTGGCGATCTCTTTCCTCTCCTTTTTCCAATGCGGGGAGTTGACGATGGCAGGAGGGCGGCTACAGTTCTAACGGATGTGTGCGTGTAGATCGAATGGCTCTAGACCGACCGACTGAAAAAATGGGGCAGCGCGCATGTGCCTAGCATTGCCCTTTTTCATATGAGATGCACGATGTGTGAAGCGGCCGGTTTCCTTAGCGCTTTATAATTAGCGTTCAAAAGTTGAAACGAAAGTGTTTCGATGGGTTTTGACTTTACAAGACTTGGCTCCCGCGGGCAGCTCGGGAGAGGAAAATCTAGCCACCGCCGGGAGCCCACCCACCACACCTGCTCCCCTCGCTGCCACCGGTGTGCGCAGCCGGGCAAAGCCCGTGCAGCGTCGGCGGCGGCGGGGCCGTTGGTCCCTTCTGCTCAGGCTCTAGCGGCGCGGGCAGCTCGATCTGGCGGGGACGGGAGCTCCGCACGGCGAGGTTCGCGGAGGAGCGCGAGTGGGGCGAGCTTGCGAGGTTCCGGCGCCATGGCGGGCGCAGGGCTGCGCGGATCTGGCGCCGTCGCCGGTGGACGAGGCGGAGAGGAGCTGTGGTGCTACGCAGGCCCTTGAGCGGCCGGGCGGGCACAAGGAGACGGCGCGGGGCTGCGGCGATCTGGCGTAGTCGCCGGTGCTTGAGGCGGAGGGGAGGTGCGGTGCTACCAGGGCCTTGTGTGGCCGGGCGGGCGCGGGTGGCTCGCTGCCGCGGCGAGCGCCCTTGGCGGTGGTGTGGCGGGCGCTTGCAGATCCGGCTAGCTGGTGGCCAGGGATGCAGCGGGCGGCCGCGGATCCGGCGAGCATGTTGGGGCTGGCGTTGGTGAGGCGAGGCGTGAGGTTGCGAACGGTCGACCAGATCTAGGCCCGTCCAGGCCGGAGGCTACGCGCGGGGTTGCAGTGCGTAGCGGAGGAGGTTCGAGGCTGCGCAGCGGGCGAGCGCGGGCGGTGCTGGAGCAGAGAGGCTCCGACCGCGGTTGGATGCGGGGTGTAGGACCCGATGTGGTCTCTGCAGGCCCGCCGTCGGGGAGGCTTGGTGGTGGCCCGGCACAGCGGTGGCGCGCTTGCTATGTGGGGGTGCGCAGTTCAGTGGAGGCACGGGTCAACCTCGACCTGCTGTGTGGGAGTGGCTGCCCCGGGTGAAAGCTTGGCCGGTGCTGGCCGGCCGGCAGCGACGGCGCCTGTGGGCGTCGCTATCCTCCTTGGAGGCGTCGTCGGGAATCACACAGCCAGATCTTCCGGATCAAGTCTCTCGGGTGAAAACCCAGATCCTGCTGCAAGGTCGGGCAATGGCGTCGTCTTCAACGTCGTTCCCCTCTTTAGGGCACTTTCTTGAAGACTTTGATCCTTTTGGTGCTTCCGACAACTAGACGCACTCGGTGGTTTCTGTGGCAAAGATGAGGACGGTGAGCAATGTCGGAGGCGTGGCCTTGGTCGTGGTAGTTGGCTCTTCTTCTCTGGCGTGTCCGTGGATGTGCCTTGACTGCCTGTT
>NC_041385.1:789245910-789249658 GCF_002162155.2 Triticum dicoccoides | reverse complement strand
GTGATCCTCCGTGACGCCACCCTTGCCTAGCTTCCTTAATAGTTCGTTGTCGAAGTCGGAGCTGCGTTGCCTAGTATGGATTGGTTGGAGTGTTGAGCTGCGGCTATTAGGGCTGTAGTTTTTTTTCTCTTTCTTTGATCTTCGTACCTGGTCCTAGGACCTTCACCACCTTGTTGTTTTCCGCTGCTTCCTGTTATTATCAATGAAATGCCAGCGATGCTGGATCTTTCAAAAAAAAGACTTTACAAGACTTCGTTTCTTTCCCAAAGTGTCTATCTTGACGTCTTGCATTTAAGATGGCCCAAGGTCCACGAAAGGTTGGTGGTCGTTTTAATTAGCTCCAATTTCTAGAAAGGTTATATTTCAGACAACTAATTGTTTATATTTCAGACTACTACATCTAATCCTTTCCATATTATTTACTAACTCTAAATCCAAACTAGTATGTATACAAGCTTTCAACTCCTTAAAATTTAAAGGGTTGCTATTTCACGGGGTTATTTGATGAGTTAAAGTTTAGAGGAAGAACGATATTATGACATCTGCTTGGTTGGCATGGAAATCGTTAACTAAAATGGTAGAACCATATCTTGGCAAAGTAAAAAACCTTCCGATGTTCTTTGAGAAATGAAGCGGTTAATCTTTAACAGAACTATCAGGTACTCTTATGTGTGCTTTAGAAGTATCACAATACTATAAAAGAGCTCAAACTCTAAAATAATTTTAGAAGGGACACAGAAACTATCTCAAAGAGAAATGTAGTACTATGTCACACTCCCTAAAATAGTTACTCATGCAACATAATTCTACTGTCAACCACCATGCAATGCATCAAAAGGACAACTTAATTGTGTAATAACAATCTTGCTTTTAAGGCAAAAGAGCATGTCAACACTAACAATCTACCGAATTGGGCGGGAAGTGAACCTTCACAGACGAGTGCATCCCCTTGATTTCGTTTGCGAGTGAAATCTTGCGCCTTGGTTTCCATGAGTATCTGGATGGGTTTCTAATCACGAAGTGGCGTCTCCCACACTTTCTTTGTCATATAGGTATACGTTTTCGAGACCCACGGCTACTTCCATGACACTCCAAATGTAGCTAATGAACTTCTCCTCTGATTGAAATCCATAGATCCTGAGCACCGCCAGCTTGTAGTGCTTGAATCCAGATGCATATTGTGCATCCAGCTCTAATCCCTCGTCCTTCTTCTCCTCGCTAAAATAGTAGTTATTCCTCTCCGGATCCGTAAACATTTCACATAAATGATCCCCCACCTGCATTTTGATAGGATATATTTTTTAGTTTGATAGGGTAAGAAGAAAACAGTTTTTTCTAATTATATACTTAAGTAAAACTCTCTCTGTTTCTTAATGCAGCGCGTATTAGATTTTTAGGAGTCAAACATATCTATGTTTGACTAAGTTTCTAGAACAAAATAACAACATCTAAAAGGCTAAATTAATAAATATAAAAATACATTATGAATCTAATAATACTAATTTTGTATTGTGGATGTTCATATAGTTTCCTTAAACTTGGTCAAGCATATACTTGTTTTACTTTTGAAAAACAAAATATGCACTATATTTTGGAATAGGGAGAGTACAAGTTGGTCTAGAAATCTTAAGCTTCTAAATGAGATTGCACACATTGCGACCTTAACACATGATGTGACCATCCATGTAGTGGAAACTAAAGAGATTTGGAGATTATAAATTAAGGAGAGCAACGATTTTGCTCCCAAGCTCATCTGCTCCGGCCAAGAATAGTAAAATAGAAAGAAAAATACTAGGAAAATTCAAAAAATCCTAAAAAAAATCATGGAAGCTGTTTCGGTGGGTGAGATACGTACAATTTTTCATTGTGTTTGGAAATCTGAGTAGCTCTCAGCAAAAAAGATAATTTGGGGTCGGTCAAATAGTTTAGTATTCATGTACTGTCCGGATCAATTTGTTTGTCCGAACGCGCTGAAAATTGGCACTGAGCTCACGCACTGGAACATTTTCCATGCAAAAAAATTGGATTTGTATATTTTTGAAAGCATTTGTTTAAATTCTCTATTCACCGGATGCAGATGAGCCCGGTCGCAGAAAGGGATATTCGCAATTTTAGACATTACCGTGATACATAGCTCCTTGAGGGAAGGTGCACCAAGCAGAATGAACATTGTCCAAGTCAAGTCACAGTCCTCTGAAATGTTAACCAAATGAATGGTTCTCAACGAAAAAGACTTTCGCCCCGCTTTATATATAAAGCACCAAACTACAAACATCCAATACAACCACACGCCACGCCACCGCAACACACGCACACACCCAAGACAGGATATATATAGGCGCTGAGCGCAGCAACACCACTCCTAGCACTACCACCCCGAAGAAATGAAGCTACATATGACGAACCATGCGCTCCAAGGCGGCGCCTTCAGGAAGGATACAACGCCGGAGCGCCGCCACCGCCTGATGCAAGGATCAGAGTTTCCCCTGGAGCCGCATGACGGGCAATGAGAGCCGCGACGACGCCTTCAAAAAGGGAACGATCTTCGCCGCCGCCGGCCCGTCCGAAGATAAAGCAGGTTTTCACCTCGGCCCACAACCACTGCCACCGAACGCCACACCCCGGCAACCACGCCGCCCACACGACCATGATGACCGGGCAGCACCAAGGCACGGGCTTTGTCCAAGAGCACCGCGCAACCACCACCACCAGGGCCGCCGCCCCAGCATCCAAGACCTCGACACCACCTCACCCATGACCCGCCGCTACCCCAACCGAAGATACGAGCGGAAAGGAACCGCCTTTTGCACCCCTGGGCTGCCCCCAACGCCGAAACCCAGAGGCCGGCCAAAATTGGCCTCCATCGACACGTCCTGCTGCCGGGCGCGAGATGAGCACGGTCCTAGTACCGGGCGCGAGACGAGCATGATCCTGTTGCCGGGTGCGAGACGAGGTCGGTCCTGCTGCCGGGCGCGAGACAAGGTCAGTCCTGCTGCCGGGCGCGAGACGAACTTAGTCCTGCTGCTGAGCGTGAGACGAGCGATGGACCATAGTCGAGGGATGGCCGAACCTTCGACAAAGGTAGCAACCAGACGTCGAGAGGGTCAAAGGTCGAAACGGGCCGCCTACAGACAAGCCGACACCGGAAAGCCAGCCGCCGCCGCAGTCAACCCACCGAGCTGCCATGGAGCCGGCACGGCGAAGCCACCTCCTCGCCGCCGCCCATCGCCGGGACTGCACCCACGCCGGGCTAGGCCCCAAAACCCGCGCCACCGACCGGAAAAAAGGCAAAATCCGGCCGGCACGCACCACCGCCACCACCACCATGCCGCCGACGACGACGAGCGCAACAGCCCCCGCGAGCCGCCGGTAGGCCCTTGCCGCCAGAGCCCGCGCACCCTGCCGGCGTCAAGACCAGACCAGGGTTGGCCGGACCTGACCGGAGGACCGCAGGGGCGCCACCACTAGGGGGGCCAGGCTGAGAAGGCCCAGACCCCGCCTCCACTCACGCCAGGGCCCAGCCCAGCCGCCGCCGAAAGCAGAGCCGCGAGCCCGCGCACCGGATCCGAACCACCCCGACCGAGAGGAGGAACCGCGCGCCGCCCCCAACGCCCACAGCCCCTTTGCACGGCCGCTAGCAGTCCGCGCCTCCGCCGCCAGCTGCTGCCACCGCGCCGCCACGCCCCGTGCCCGCGCCACGCCGCCGCCCGACTCCGACGGCCCGCGCCACCAGGAACCGAGCAGGGGA
>NC_041385.1:789236200-789245483 GCF_002162155.2 Triticum dicoccoides | reverse complement strand
TTAGTTCGTGGAACACCCGCCATAGTTTATCTGGAGCCTCAGGCTTAACCCAAATCTTGAGAAAAAAAACATCGATAAAGATTGATTCAGAATATGTGCCGACCAAATCTGCACAATAAAGATCCTTAAAAATGAACCTCACGGTAGTACATGCATGCATCGCATCGATCACCTTCACTAACGTTTTCGCTTTGAAAGTCCAAACGTAGTTCGTTTATGGCGGCCTCGCCGAGGAGCTCACTTAGACTGACCACCTTATGCTCAGTAAGACAAGTATTAGCCATGCTCACGCTCCTGAGCAACGGGACATGGCCGAAAGACATCGGGTCATGCGGAGAGATCCAGCGGGAAACGATGAGCAGCGCGAGCTCCGGCAGCCACTTGAGCTCCACCCTCTCGAAGTCGCGGTCGACAATCTCGAGCTCACCGAGCCGCGGGTGCTCCACCTGCAGCAGCGACATGTGACCCGCGTCGCAGTTGTACAATCTGAGGTACTCGAGCCGCTTGCACGTGCTCAAGATCTTGGGCAAGCCGTCTGATATATCAGGTAGCCTCAGATTTTGCAGCTTGAGGCGTGCGAGACCGCCGAAAGGCCGAATGCGCTCGGATAAGTGCCGACCAACAACCGGAGCTGCCTCCCGTGGGCCAGCAGATCCCACTTGCTGCATTGCCAGATCTCCTTGGTCAAGATCGTGAACTCGGCCAGACCGACCTTGCCCGTCGCCATGGCGTCGGCGACGGCCCGGCCAATGGAGACGGAGTCGTCCGCCAGGTAGAACTCCAGGCGAAGGACGTCGATGGCGTACAGGCTTCTGGCCTTATTTCCTCCGAGTATGCTCTTGGGCTCTTGGCTGCTTCGATCATGAGTTCATGACGGCATTGGCCCGAGCTGATCCGATCATGGCGGTTTTGGCCCGAGCTGCTTCGATCATGTCGGCTTTGGCCCGATCTGCGTACCCGTGTCCCAACTCCCGTCTGTGGTGGTGCTTCGGCTTGAAGGAATCGACCGACATGACGATGCTTGGGAGCATAGCGGGGATCCGCCTCCACCGCGTGGACAGGACGCCGGTCCGCGCGGAGTCGGCGATGTCATCAAGGCGGCCGACGATGATGACCAGAACCTTGTCAGGCAGCTTGCTGATCTGATCGTCTCCATCCTCCTGCATTGATTAATTTGGCATGCATGGAAAACAAATTAATCAGAGCTGGTTCGTTGCTACTATATGTTTCTTGTTCGTTGCTACTATATGTTTCCACGAACAAGTGACTCGCCAGCATGGCTAGGGAAGACCATCGGTTGGAAGACCCCGACAAGGATGGTTTCGCCATTGATACGCCAGCGAGAACGGGGAAGGTCGCAGTCGCCGGAGAGGTGGCTTGATGCGGAAGATGCACATGGATGGACTCTGCAATTTCTAGTTTGAGTAGTATCCGGAAAGCTTGACCTCATAGCCCTCGACGACTTGTAGGTTGTAGCTCAAGGACTCCGTGCCAGGAAACGTTGCATACCGGTGGACCGGCCGAAGCTTCGGCCGGTCGCGTACGGACCGCTCGATCTATTGGCGATAGAAGCCCCTGGTTTAGCCAGGCCATCGCACACGGGAATTAAACGCGTGGATATTGTGGGCCCAGGCACCGCCCACGATCCGCTACCCGCTATATCTCTTCCTTATCTCTTCGTTTAGCTGCGTCTTTTTCCTCCACTTGTCGCCTTTGGTCTGCGCTGCATGCACCACTATCCATGGTCGCCCGCAGCCATGGGGGCGCTCGTCTCCTTTGTCCGCCATCTGCAGCCATGGACGCGCTCGTCTCCTTGTCCGTGGCAGCTGGTTGCACGCCCTCTCCATGGCCACCGCAGCCAGGTTCATTGTCGCCATGGACAAGCTGTAATCGGCCATGGCAACGGTGAGTCTGTGCTGGAACCGGTGGGGTATGCTGGAACCATGTTTTTTGTTTGCTGGATCCACTCATTTGTTTTGCTACAACCCTTTTCTTTTTTTGCTTTCATCCCATTCGATTTTTGTTGAACTTCTTCGTTTTTTGCTGGAACCGTGCCCCGGTTTGCTGGAACCAGCTGGTGGATGTGCTACATCCCGTGTCCACAGATGCTACAACCAAACAATTTTTTTGCTGGAACCAATCACTGGAGTTCGTTGTTGGTTTGTGTTTGCTGGAAGCAGCAATTAGTTTTGTTACCACCGGTGACTTCATTTGCTATTACCGGCGACACATATTTTTTCCTAAATCATTCATGAAGATGACGTAACTCTGACAACGGGCGACAATGTTCTTTTTTGCTGGAAATGACACAATATTTTGCTTCCTCCGGCGACATTTTTTGCTACCACCAAATGTTGATGTGATCACCATTATCTTTTTTTGCTACAATCGTGTCGTTTTTGTTTTTGCTACAAGCGGCAACCACAAAAGCTACAACCGGTGAGCATTTTTGCTACGATGGCGAAGGAGTGTCGGCACCAGCAAGCTTTTTTTAGTGCTGGAACTGGCTTTTTTTTTGCTATGATCAGCCGCCTTTTTTGCTGCAACCGGCAACCCGAGGAAAGTACAATTGTTTGCGAGCTCGTCGTCGGAAGTGCTATGACTGTCAACCGTGGTCACCGGAGCTGCGCCCGTCATCATGGGGAGTTGCAACTACGGGGGGAGGGGGTGGGGGACACGTTGCTGCATGCGTGAAGCCGATGAGAAATACCGAAGATGAGGGCGGCGACCGGCGGCGACGAGGGTGGTGCTTTGAGATCGGGCCGCGTGCTAATCCCTGGCGGCGTGATGGTGGTTGCTTTCTCAAAGAAGAAGAAACACAGGGAAGGAGGAAGGAGATCGCACGGCTAAGAAACTCTAGATCTTACGCTGCTGGTGCGACCAGCCCAAATTTGGGCCGGCGCGCCGGCACGTATTACTGCCCTTTGGTAAACGTTTGTGGTCGGCGGGCCGGCTGAGTCACGCGCGACGCATACAGGGTGTGGGCCTCATGCGACAGCTGGCCCACCTGCTCGCGCGACCCCTCCCGATCCCCTTCTCTTGCTCAGCGCTCATCTTCTTCTTCTTGATCCCCTTCCCTCCCTTAGCCGGTCCTCGTCTTCCTCGTTCAGATCCTGCTGCCGGCTAGCCCCAGTCCCATGTAAGTCTCCATCTCCAACATGAGCGCCCACAAACACTTCTTCCACTGCCCCGGCTTGCAGATTCCTTCCGCCCAGGCGAGCCGGACATGGGAAGCTGCCATGGACATGTCTTCCACAAGCTGCTGCTTACAGTTTTCCTATGCTGAAACCGTCCACTAGAGGTGCTACAACCATGCAGGCGCGACCTCCTCCCCCCACTGTTGCACCATGTCCTCCCAAAACAATCCTGCAACCATTTTGTTTCTTTTGCTCCTCCATTGATGCTGCAACCGACTACCCAAAAAGCCACAACCCTTTGATCGAAAGCTTCAACCTGCGATATATAAAGTTTCAACCGGGCACCATGCACCGAAAAAAGCTACATTCATTCATATGAAAGCTGCAACCGTAATTTGAAAAAGTTTCAACCTGCTTCTATAGACAGCTTCGACCCCCCGCAGAAAAGCTACAACCCCCTGTTGAAGGTGCTCGAACCGTATTGCAGAAAAGTTGCAACCCCCAAGTCAATGGCAGCGATGGCAAGCAAAATAATGAGGCAACCGATGACAAAAACTTTGCTAGAAACGGCTGAGGTTTTTGCTACAACTGTCGCCATTTTTTGCTACTACCGGCGACGGATTTTGCTACATCTATCACGGTGGAGCTTCCATGTACTACGGCGGTGGCTTTTTTTTTGTTTCAGCCGTCTTCGGATTGCTACTATCAGCGTGGGATTTTGCTACATCCATCCATGGCGGAGGCGCGAGCGGCGACAACGACGAATTGCTGCAACCATCGTTCGTTTTGGCTACGACTGGCACCGGAGTTGCCATGGCCGGTAAGCGCGGGCAGCCAGGGATGCGGCATCGAGCACGAGGCCGAGGATGAGCGCGGGCGGCCAAGGACACGGCAGCCAGCGTGGGTTGCCGGCGAGCACGAGGCCGAGGACGAGCGCGGGTGGCCAAGGATACGGCGGCGAGCGTTGGTTGCCGGCGAGCACGAGGCCGAGGGCGAACGCTGGCGGCTTGAGTGGGGACCGACGACGAGGACCGCCGGTGAGGATGGGAACCGGCGTCGAGCATGGCCACCAAAGGGGAGAGGAGGTGCGCACCGAGCGGGAGATGCGATTCTAGCGAGAGGAAGAAGAAGCTGCGGGGCAAACCGTTTTTTTCCGCCGGATCCAATGGCCTACCCGACTCAAATCCAACGGCTTCGACACGACCGGCCGAACGGTTGGGCCGGTGCGCCGGTGCAGATTAGTGCCCTTTTGTTTTTGGAAAACTCGAGGAGTTGTGTTATGGACACCTATTATGTGACAAGTGTTTTTTAAAAAGAAAGACGAAGGCTTGAGAAGAGATAGAGTTGCCTTGGGTTTTTTTTTTTGTAGCTAAAAAAACCCGGATGAAAATCATCACAACAGCCGACAACATCACATAGCAACACAGACCGACTTGGCTACCCATCCAACGACACACACACCACTGAGAAGAAAAAGCAGTTGCTATCAGTGTCATCGTCGTCGCTCTTCCCCGAGCCAGCGACTCCGACTTCACCATTGATGACCACCTGTGAAGGAGTGATAACTGATAACGATGACGCCTAATAACAAGGTCGTCGACACTTTTCTTCTCATTGATAATTTTCTTCTCAGCAAAAAACAAACAAAAGGTAGAAACTTGGCCAGTTAAGTTATTCCCAACAATCTCGATCAGATACCAAGCCAAAGTTGGAGAGGTAACTTGTATACTTGGAGTGCCATCACGTATGTGAAAGTGTCATCCTGTTGTTAGTGTCGAACTGTCAATCGTTAATAATGACCAGTTTGCCCGATCGGAGGAAGATAATTAACAATTACTTCTGGCTGATCAGTATCCCCCAATGCTCTGCTGGAATTGGGAACCTATATTCTTTTGGCAAGATAGATGGCTCATACGACCTGAGCCCCATAGTTTTCCCAGCTCTGTTTTCTCACTACACTAAACTAAATGCTCCCGTTGTAAATGTACTGTAGGAGCATGTGGAATTTAGGCTTTGTAATCGGCTAACTGTGGCTTCTATGGGTGAGCTGACATGTTTGAACACGTTATTGGAGTAGGTTAGGCAGGCGGCGTTAGCGTGATTCTGGTTGTCGTAGCTGTCATGGCCGCCACATGACCACCGCCACCATAGCCACAATTATATCCGTCGTTGAAGCTACCATAGCTGCTGCCATTGTATTCGTCGGCGGAGGTACCATCACCGCTTCCAGGAGGTCCACCACTACTCTTGTCGCGAGTAGGATCATGATAGCCCTTGGGAGCGCCATTGCAGCCTTGACTAGTGTCGTTAGCTGCAATTACAATGAATCGATAACGATATTTCTTTTTTTTTTCTTTGTGTTTTTAGGTTGTGTGTGTCCGTAATGTTTTTAGAATATTTCGTTGTTGCAGAGGCTGGGTGTAATTGGTATCTCCGAATATGAATATATTCTCTTTGTCAAAAAAAAACGGGGGACACATTGATTTATATTGATTCTATGGGGCTTATCCAATCGTGCGCATACATGAGTTGTTACATGACGTGATACTCACAATCCAAAGAACCCATGATGTACGTGTGGGTCTCTTCATAGAAGATATTCCACCATCAGCAGCTTGACTGCCTCTAAATCACTCCCGTTAAATGTAGTTGCGTCGTTTCTCTTCTGCAACCAATCACTGGTGGAAAAAAGGCCTTTGGTCGCGGTTCACAACTGCCATTAGTCGCGGTTGCGCAACCGCGACCAAATAAGCGCGACTAAAGCCCCCCACCTTTAGTCGCGGCTCCTTAAGAACCGCGACTAACGGCCCGTCCACGTGGGCGCCAGGCGGCCGTCGGGGCGGAGGACCTTTAGTCGCGGTTCTTCTGGCCAACCGCGACTAAAGGCCGCCACAGGTTTAGGGTTTTAGCCCCCCCCCCCCTAAACCTGTTTTCTGTTTAATTTGTATTGTTTTATTTCTTTTGTGCTTTATTTTAATTTTGAAGGAGTTTCATATATTCTACGGTACTACATACATGCATATGAATGTACAATTTCAAATAAATTTGAAATTAGAACCAAAAAGAATTCAAGAGGAATATACAATATATATTCAATATCATCGGATGACCATATACAATTTTGAACAAGTTTCCATACATGATTTAATGCATATAAAGTTCTACGTCCTCGTAATAGTGTTCTCCTTTAGGATGGAGGACTTTCCTGCTGAACCATCCAGCTAGTTCCTCTTGAAGTGGTCGGAAGCGAGCTTCTGGACTAAGCATCCACCGGAGGTTATTCCTCTGAGCATTGGTATCACTCGCAACCCGCTCAGAGGTGTATCTCCGGATCATCTCACAGACATAGTATCCACATAGATTGGTCTCCGGTGGCTGAATATCCCCAGCATTCTTAGCCTTTAACATTTTGAATTCTAGCTCTTTTTTGAATTCACCGACCTTTGTATCTACGAACCGTCTCCAAACCCTACGAGGCAAAGAAAATTAAATGAACAAGAGAGTTATTAATTAGTTACTTGATATTAGGAAATGAACGAAATAGGCCGATCGATATAGAGCGCAAATGAATGAAAATAATTACTTCTGCAGCATTCTTCTCATGCCGCCCCAAAGCTTTGGATCCATATTCACAGAGTCGTGGACGAGACATTCTGAGGTGTTAACTTTAATTACTAGCAGAATCCAGTGGAACCTGCGGACATGATACATGCACAGTACGTCATGCATAACTCATCGATTAGCCGGCCACATACCATGCATGGAGTAAACAAAAGAGAATGTGCTCAAGACAGAAACACTCACTCAAAATGGTAAGGAAATAGAATATCACTTTTGAGTTCCTGCTTTGTAAGAAACTGCCACAGGTCTGCCTCCACGTCGGCGGGGTAACGCTCCAACACATGTCCATTAACGATGTGTGGGTCAATGAACCCAACATCATGGATGTTCCTTACTCTGCATTCCTTAATCTTCATTCTGCATGTATAATAGCGGACACAACAATATAGTTAGGACATATATATAGTGCAGGCAATATGAACGAGATGGGGTAGAAATTAATAAATCACTTACAGAACGTAGCAACTGATGATAGATTTATCGAGCTCGCGCAGATTGAAAAGCTGGAACAATTCACTCAGTTCAATTTGTACACAGTAATGTTTGAAGTGATGCTCATGTCTAACTTCCGCATAAATATATTCTTTGGCGTTTTTATTTTTTATGTAACCCTTGTACCATTTCAGCAGACCTTTCATTTGTGGAGGTAGATCCTTTTCCTGCGCAGGCTCGACGAGAGGCCCATTCTTGACATATGTAATTACTACCTCCTTCACTGGCGCCTCATCAAGGCCTAACAGTTCACGAAGAGTAATACCTAAGTTGGCCGCTTGTTCTCTGGCACTCGTTACAGTCAATCCCTGTGCTGCCGCAGCTTGTATGATCTCGGGGGCATCCGGACAGAAGGCTTCCACTATAAGCGGGGCAATCGATTGTTTACTTTGTTCCTCGAGCTGGGCAACTTGTTTCCCGCTTTTTTTACTTTCGGCCTTCTCCCGCTCTTTGTTCTCCTTGAACATGAGTGCCTGCCTGCGAAGTTCACGTGCATAGTCGTTAGGCAGATTCTTCGCGGCTTGGGACGGTGTGCTCAAAAATGACTTAGCCCACTTCTTTTGCTCATCAGAAAATACTGGCTTGGGCTCGGGCTCTCTTTTCTTCTTGCAGTCCGCCTTCCATTTCTCCAAATCAGCAGCCGCGGCCGCGTCGACTTCCTCGGCACTACGTTCCCAAGGCCTTGTGGGGAGAGGCTTCAGTGATGGCTCCGGTACCTTTGTGGTCTTAGGTACATAAGGGTCCGGGTTAATAATCCAGGACTGCTTCTGCTTCTTTGCCGGAGGTGGATTGGGGGGCGACGTCTGATCACCCGCCGGACGAGGACTGGGGGGCGGCGGCTGATCACCCGCCGGACGTTGTGGACTGGGGGGCGGCGTCGGCTGACGTGACGGAGGTGTAGGTGAACCGCCACCACCACCACCACCACCACCACCACCACCGCCACCGCCACCACCACCACCGTAGGGGGGTGGACTTGTTGTCCTTGGCGCCTCGCCTGGAAACTTGATAAACTTCTTTTGCCATAGAATGAAATGGCGCTTGACATCTCCAAGTCTTTTCTCCCCTTCAGGTGTAGCAATGTCAATCTCCAGGTCCTCAAACCCTTGGACTATGTCCTCCACCGTGAAACGAGCATAGCCATCTTGAATGGGGTTGTTGTGGTGGAGTGCTCCAGGTAAACATGGTAAAGCACTGCCGATGGCTACCTTCATGGACATGTTCCCGATAGGATAATACAGATGACATTCTTTCATCTCCTTTATATCGTCCACGGGGTAGCGAGGAGGCTCCGGTGAAGTAATTTCGACCACCAGAGGCTCCGGTGCAGTAATTTCGACCACCAGAGGCTCCGGTGCAGTAATTTCGATCGTCGGTGCATCTGCACCAGCCGGTGGGGCCTCCGTGGAAGCCACGCTGCTTCTCCGCTGCTGGCTTCCGAGATCCGCTGGATGATCTTCATGCTGCACCCGAGCTGCATCTCTTTCGGCTACTAGTACACTCATGGTTTTCTTCATCACATCCATTTCCGATGCCAACCGCGCCACAACATCTGCTTCCCGATCCATCTTTCTCTTACGGCTTCTGCAACCGTACGGGTCATCGTTCTGGGGGAACCCTATTTTCCATGGAATGTGCCCCATGCCTCGTACACGTCCTCCGTGTTCAGGATTCCCGAGGGCTTTTGTCAGCGCGTCGTTCTCTCTGTTGAACTTGATCTTCCCCTGTTGAGCATCCCTCATTGCGTTAATAAGGGCTTGGGTGGGTTTAATTAATTTGCCCCGGTAAACACACTCCCCTGTCTCCGGGTTCAGCGTTCCCCCATGCCCGTACCACCAGCTTTTGGCCCTTGGGTCCCATCCCTCCGTACCTGGACGGATTCCTCGCGCCCTCAGCTCGTTCTCCATCTTCTCCAACCTAGGCACCCAAATGCGATACCCTCCTGGCCCCATAACATGATTGTACTCCTTCTTAGCCGCATTTTCCTTATTTTTTTTCGATATTTGAATGAACTGCTCCGATTTCTTTTGCTT
>NC_041385.1:789209011-789234197 GCF_002162155.2 Triticum dicoccoides | reverse complement strand
TTGTGAACCTTTTCATTCTGTGAACTTTTCCAAAATTTGTGAACTTTTTCCAAAAATTGATGAACATGCTGGGGGCGGCGAGGGAGGCCGGTCGGCGGCGTTGAGGGCGGGCGAGCGAGGTGGCAGTACCGAGGCCGGCCGGCGGCGCGCGCGCGGTGGGCGAGGGCGACGGCGGGCGGCGTCGAGGGCGAGGGCGACGGCGGGGGGCGTCGAGGGCGAGGGCGACGGCGGGCGGCGTCGAGGGCGAGGGCGACGGCGGGCGGCGTCGAGGGCGCGGCAGAGACGAGGCGAGAATCGGAATCGGAGAAGACGAGAATCGGAGCCTTGTATCCATGGAGCTTCCACGAGGCCGGCGGTCGGCTATGGTGGTATGGCCGGACTCTGCAGAGCGTCATGGACTACATCACGGCCGGCGATATCCCCCGCCTGCGCTACCCTCAGTTCGAGCCACGAGCGCCGCCCAACGACAGCGACGATAGCAGCGACGACAGCAGCGACGACGACGGCGGCAACTTAGAAGGCGACGACTACCAGTACAACGACAGTATGACTAAATCACTCCAAATTTCATGTATCATCAGTGGTATCTCGAATCATTCGAAAATGGACACCAAACACATCACGGGTAATATAATTCACATGATCCATTCAACAAAGTTGGTACAATAAATTATTACACATCATTTCTTCCCTTGTGTCCCTGCTTGCTTACGATTGTGCCGTATCCATGGAGCATCCTCATCATTTAACTTAATGCTTGGGTCGGTGTTCACTTTGAAGGGCGGAATTTCAGCAAACATATTATAATCTTCTGACATGTCTGTCTTGTCCTCCACTCCCACGATGTTTCTTTTCCCTGAAAGAACAATGTGGCGCTTTGGATCATCGCATGATGTACTGATCGTTTTCTTATCTTTCCGTTTCCTCGGTTTGCTACTCATGTCCTTCACATAGAAAACCTGAGCGACATCTTTCGCTAGGACGAATGGTTCGTCAAGGTAACCAAGATTGTTGAAATCCACCATTGTCATTCCGTATTGCTGGTCCACCTTTACCCCACCTCCTGTTAGCTTGAACCATTTGCACCGGAACAAAGGGACCTTAAAGGAGGGTCCATAGTCAAGTTCCCATATCTCCTCTATGTAACCATAATATGTGACCTCTTGCCCATTCTCGGTTGCTGCATCAAAGCGGACACCACTGTTTTGGTTGGTGCTCTTTTTATCTTGGGCGATCGTGTAAAATGTATTCCCATTTATCTCGTACCCTTGGAAAGTCGTTATAGTTGAAGATGGTGTCTTGGCCAACATGTACAGCTGATCTACAACATCATTTTCATTCATTAAATGTTTTCGCAACCAACTGCCGAAAGTCTCCATGTGGGCCTTCCTAATCCAGGATTCAGGCTTCCCCGGGTTGTCAGAACGTAAAATATTCTTGTGTTTCTCAAAGTACGGAGCCACCAAGCTGGAATTGGTCAGTACAGTGTGGTGTGCTTCAGTCAGAGAATGACCGTCCATACATATCGTTGATTTCCTTCCGATCGTGCCTTTTCCACTTAGTCTCCCCTCGTGCCGCGATCGAGGAAGACCAATCGGCTTAAGGTCAGGAACAAAGTCAACACAAAACTCAATTACCTCCTCATTTCCATAGCCCTTGGCGATGCTTCCTTCTGGCCTAGCACGGTTACGAACATATTTCTTTAATACTCCCATGAACCTCTCGAAGGGGAACATATTGTGTAGAAATACAGGACCGAGAACGAAAATCTCTTCGACTAGGTGAACCAGGAGGTGCGTCATAATATTGAAGAAGGATGGCAGGAACACCAACTCGAAACTGACAAGACATTGGATCACATCGTTCTGTAACCGTGATAGAACTTCTGGATTGATTACCTTCTGAGAGATTGCATTGAGGAATGCACATAGCTTCACAATGGCTACTCGAACATTTTCCGGCAGGATCCCCCTCAAAGCAATCGGAAGCAATTGCGTCATAATCACGTGGCAGTCGTGAGACTTCAGGTTTTGGAACTTTTTCTCCGCCATGTTTATTATTCCCTTTATATTGGACGAGAATCCAGACGGGACCTTCATACTGCTCAGGCATTCAAAAAAGATGACCTTCTCTTCTTTGGTCAGAGCGTAGCTGGCACGACCTTGAAACCATTCCGGATGCCGGTCATCAGGGTCTTTCAAACGTTGCTGGTCCTGTCGTGCTTCCTTTGTATCATTTGTCTTCCCATACACGCCCAAGAAGCTTAGGAGGTTCACGCAAATATTCTTCGTAACGTGCATCACGTCGATTGCAGAGCGGACATCTAGGACTTTCCAATATTCTAGCTCCCAGAATATAGATTTCTTCTTCCACATGGCTGCATGCCCGTCAGCTCCCTTCGGAACTGATTGTCCGCCAGGACCCTTTCCAAAGATGACTTTCAAATCCTTGACCATATCAAATACCTCAGCACCAGTGCGTTCCGCAGGCTTCGGCCGGTGATCTGCCTTGCCGTTGTAATGCTTGCCTTTCTTTCTTACTGGATGAATTTTCGGAAGAAATCGACGATGCCCAAGGTACACGTTCTTCTTACAATTTGGCAAATGTACACTTTCAGTCTCATGTAAGCAGTGCGTGCATGCATTGTATCCCTTATTTGACAGTCCCGAAAGGTTACTAAGAGCAGGCCAATCGTTGATGGTTACGAAAAGCAACGCTCGTAGGTCAAATTCCTCTTGTTTGTGCTCATCCCACACACGGACACCACCCCACAGCTGTAAAAGTTCATCAACTAATGGCCTTAGGTACACATCGATGTCGTTGCCGGGTTGCTTCGGACCTTGGATGAGCACTGGCATCATAATGAACTTCTGCTTCATGCACAACCAAGAAGGAAGGTTGTAGATGCATAGAGTCACGGGCCAGGTGCTATGGCTGGAGCTCTGCTCGCCAAAAGGATTCATGCCATCCGTACTTAGAGCAAATCTTATGTTCCTTGCGTCAGCTGCAAAATCTTTGAACCATCTGTCGATCTTTCTCCATTGCGTTCCATCTGCGGTGTGTCTCAACTCCCCGTCCGACTTACGGTCCTCTTTGTGCCATCGCAACAACTTGGCATGCTCTTTGTTCCTGAACAGACGTTTCAACCGTGGTATTATAGGAGCATACCACATCACCTTGGCGGGAACCCTCTTCCTGGGTTTCTGGCCCTCAACATCGTCACCAGGGTCATCGCCTCTGATCTTATAACGCAATGCAGTGCATACCGGGCATTCATTCAAATTCTCGTATTCACCGCGGTAGAGGATGCAGTCGTTTATGCATGCATGTATCTTCAGAACCTCTAAACCTAGAGGGCAGACAACCTTCTTTGCTTCGTACGTACTGGCGGGCAACTCGTTATCCTTTGGAAACATATTCTTCAACATTTTCAGCAAGTTTTCAAATGCCGAGTCAGCTACACCTGCCTCTGCCTTCCATTTCAGCAAATCCAGTGTGCAGCCCAGCTTTTTCAGACCATCATCGCATCCGGGGTACAGCGCCTTTCGGTGATCCTCTAACATGCGATCCAAATTCTCCCTCTCCTTTTCAGTTTCGCAGCGTCTCCGTGCATCAGCAATGGTCCGACCAAGATCATCAACGGGATCATCACGTGCCTCTTCTTCACCTTCCCCTTCACCTTCAGCATCCTCCATGAAAGTATCACCGAAATGAGCAAGATAGCTTTCATCGATGAAATCATCCCCTTCTTCATCTTCTTCCATTATAACCCCTCTTTCTCCATGCTTGGTCCAACAATTATAGCTTGGCATGAAACCGTGCCGAAGCAGATGCATGTGAACATCTCTTGAGGAAGAGTAACCCTTCTGATTCTTACAGATAACACATGGACAGATAACAAAACCCCCCTGCTTGTTCGCATTAGCCACTACGAGGAAATCTTTCAAACCCGTAGTGAACTCACCGGAGAGTCGGTTACCGTACATCCATTGCCGATTCATCTGCATTATTATAATATAAAATATATAATTAACCATCATGCATTTGTTAAACTAACTAGCTACAAACAATATAAATTAAACAATGAACTACACACATGCATATTTTATCAATGACACATCAAAGGTTCATCAAGTTGCTAACCGCGATCGAGGAGTGTGGCTCCAACACTTCATGTCATGTTTGTTTCATGCTTTTGGGGCATTTCATCAAACACCTTATGTGCATAAGAGGAACCAAAAGCAAACCTACACCCACTTGTGAAGAGAATGGCTCCAAATGGCTAAGTGTTGGCTGCTGGATGGGTATATATAGGGGAGGGGCTTTAGTTGCGGTTGGCCTGGCAAACCGTGACTAAAGGTGCCCGAAGGCCTTTAGTCGCGGTTGTCCTGGCCAACCGCGACTAAAGACCCTCACGTGCGCCAGCTGGCCACCGAGCGCCCTGGGCCCAGGCCTTTGGTCGCGGTTCACCTCCAGAACCGCGACTAAAGGTCCCATTAGTCGCGGTTCCTACAGCTTCGCGACTTATGGGGCTGGACGGAAGCCTGTTTTTCCACCAGTGAATGCAGCTACAGCATCCAGCGGAGCATTGAGTCGTTGACAAGTTCAGGGGAGGTGTTTCTTGATCCCTCTCATTCCCAATATGCATGTTGTACCCGTATGAACACTGCTGTTTACCGTCGTTTTTTTTGGATGCTCAACTCCGTTCGATCATGAAGAGTGTTAGCAAACGTATGAGGCCTTAGGTAGAAGACTGCAAAGGTAATATGGTGCTTTCTTTATAATGAAGGGCCATATTTAAACGAAGGTACGTTCGGTCGGTGCATGAGCTACCCATCGATCCTAAATTAAGACCATATCTTCTAGTAAAAAGGGAAATATATCAAGTCTTAATACCTGCTGGAGCTGCTGCAGCATACGGATTTCAGTGACCAATGGCGAGGCTGGATCACACTCCTCCTCGCTACGTCTTCCTATTCCTTCCTTTTAGAAACAGCCGACCCCTGACTTGATAGTTATCAGCGAAAAAAATATTCGGTAGTTTTTTGGAACCCTAGCCTGTAAGGTAGTAGTTTTATGCTATCTACTCCCAATACACCAGACATCAACCGGTGGACATAAAGGCGAAAAATCCTATAAGAACACACAACAGGGGTTGAGATTTGGAAAACAATTTTAAAACATTTCTTGAAAATTGCAAAGAGTTTTCAAACGCCGCAATTATTTTTGGATATTCCAATCTTTTTAAGAGTGGACCATTTTTGTAATTCCGATTCTAAACAAAACAGGAACAATTTTAACAAATTCCAAACAGTTTTCTAAATGCAAACATTTCTTAAAAAATGAACATTTTTTTAAAAACGAATGAATTATGGAAAATACGAACATTTTTTTGGAATTCCTGAATATTATCTGATATTGCGAACAATTTTTAATTTTGGAAAAAAGGCAACTATATCTTTTTAAAATTCAGTACAAAAATTTAAAACATGTACATTGTTTTAAAAAATTGTAAAAACACATATTTGTATGCTTTTTGGAAATGTGAACAAAATTAGAAACATGGGAACATTTTTTTAAATTGTGAACGAAAGGTTTTAACCGCGAATGTTTTTTGAAGCATGAATATTTTTCTTAACAAATTTGAACAAATTTTGCAGAATCTTATTTGAAATACAAACATTTTTTTTCAAATTGTGAACCTCTTTTAAAAACAAGAACATTTTTTGAAATTCTAAACAATATTGAAATTTTTGAATAAAATTAACAAAAAATGAAAAGAAAAAAAGGAAAGAAACATAAAGAAAAAGCCAGTTCAGGAACCTTCTAGAAGGTTCCCAAAACCCGGAAAAAAACGGCCAGAAACCTCTAGAAGATTCCCAAAACCAGGATCTCTGAAACGATTAAACAGGCCGGCCCAAGCCGATCGATCGCTTGATATCCCTGTGCGATGCCGCGACAGTTTGATGCAGTGAACGTTTGTTAGGGAACTCTTGCTCTTCCCGTGTTTAGCGTCGTTGTTTTACTGTGTTTCAACGTCTGGGGCCTGTTTTGACCCAGTGTTTTCATGGGTTGAACTTATACGGGCCGTTGTTTTTGTATAAGTGGGCTGCCATTTCTGTTTTTTGTTCAAGTCTATGCATGCCATGTTGTAAAGAGTTTGGTATCATTGTGTAGCTAGAGGAGAGAGCGTTGCTATACATATTTTTTGTAATTTTTTAAAATAATTTCCTGTTTGGTACGTTTGACGAACATTGTTCAAATTTGCCAACAGTTGTTTAAAATTGTGAATAATTTTAAATATTTATGAAATGAGAATTTATTTAAATTTAGTTTTTAAATGGTGAATATTTTTGTTTGTCTATTTGCAAGTTCACCCTCAACCATCAACTGAGATCAATCAATTTTTTCCGCCTCAGTAGCTACTGCATCATTAACTTGCGACTATGCTCAAACCTTTTTTTCTTCTCTAGTTGCAAGTTCACTCTGGATTTTATAACTGGCCTCGATGTTTCTTTTGCATCGTAACTAGGCCCAACGTTTTTTTGCATTAATTGCAAGTTCACCCTCAACTTACAATGGCTTGATTTTTGTGTTAGTGCAAGTCTACCATCCACCCGCAACTGGGGCTTACTTTTTTGTCCGAGTTGCAAGTCAACCATCAATTGGCAATTGGGTCCACCCCCTTTATCCCCGTTGCAATAAAACCACCGACGCACAACTAGGATCTTGGTCACTTTTTACCGGAGTTGCAAGTCAAGAATCGACTCCCAACTAGGCCCAACCCTTTTTCATCCCAGATATAGGTTTATTGACATGCAACTCGGCGCTTGATTTTTTTTGCCCCAGTTGCAAGTCCACCATTGACTCGCAACTAGGATCCGTTGTTTTTTGCTCCATTTAAAAGTTCATCATTGAAATTCAACTTAGTGTTTCTTGCTTGTTGTCGGCAAGCAACGAGTCTGACAGTTTTCCTTTTCATGGGCTGTTTCATCTTGCTGGAGAAGGCTATAGGCCTCCTTATCAAAAAAATTCTTTTTTTTAATTGATGAAGTTGTTTTAAACAAATTTAATAATGTCTCAACTAATTTTCTAACCGTTCACCCGTCTGCATTAAATATTTTAAAAATCTTGATCACGAGTTTATTGTGAGGCGCATCCCATGTCTCGTCATATGTCTGGTGTCCACTTGTCAGCCCGTTTGCGGGTGTCTCTTGTTGGGACGTTTTTTGTGTTGCGATCTCAGGGGCATGTTCCTTTTTTACCTGTGTTGTATGAGTTGAAGATACAAGCTGGTCGTTGCCTCCTCGGTTCCATTGATCACTATCTATCTCCCATTCTCATTTGCATTGGAGGCTTGTAGTAGAGCCGACGTGGGAAGGAAGGAGGGAGTCGATTGGGGCTTTCAATCTTTGTCCTCTCAATGAAGAATATGACACCCGGTGATGATGCAATGAGTGACCTCGAGTCCATCTTTATTCCTTTTGCCCTTTTTTCATCTAGAGATTTTAAGATTTATATGATTTTCATCTAGTGATTTTTTTCATCCTGGTTGCAACTCCACCTACGATATGCAACTGAGCCACCTTTTGTGTCTTAGTTGCATGCCCACCCCTCGATACACAACTAAGTCTGATCCATTTTTTGTCCTACTTGCAAGTGCACCCTCTCGTCATGCAACTGGGGTACGACCCTTTTTATCCTAGTTGCAAGTCCACCCCTGACATGCAATTGTTTCCCCGCCATTTTTTGTTCCCAATTGCAACATCATCCTCGACAAGCAATTGGGGCCCATCTTTTTTTGTCCTAGTTGCAAGTCCACCCACGATATGTAACTGGGCACCCGACCAATTTTGTCCTAGTTGAAACTCCACCCTCGATATGAAATTGGGGATTGATCCATTTTTATCCCAGTTGCAATTCCACCCTCAATACGCAACTCGGGGCCCACCCATTTTTATCACAGTTATAAGTCCACCCTCGATACGCAACAAGGCTCGAGTCATTTTTGCCCCATTTGTATATCCACCCACAAAACACAACTTGGGTCTGGCCCATGTTTTTGTTCTTGTTGCAAGTCCACACCTCCACGAGCAATTGGGGCCTGCCCGACCCTTATTTTGTCCCAATTGCATCTCCATCCCCGACATGCAACTGAGGCCAGCCAATTTTTGTCCTAGTTGCAACTTCACCCTCGATACCCAATTGGTGCCAGGCCAATTCTGTCCCAGTTACAACTCCACCCTCGATACGCAGCTAGCAGGCGACCCATTTTAGTTCCAGATGCAATTAAGATACTCAACTTGTGCCCGGCCCATTTTTGTCCTAGTTACAATTCCATGCTCGACACGCAACTGGGTCTAGCCCATTTTTTGTCCAAGATGCAAGTCCACCCTCGATACGCAACTAGAGTATGATCCATGTTTTTTGTCCTGGTGGCAAGTCCCAACCCCGACATGCAACTGAGGCCCACCCAACCCCTTCTTTGTCCTAGTTGCACTCCATCCCTGATATGCAATTTCTCCCCCACTACAAGTCAACCTTTGATATGCAACTAACCCCGACCCATTTTTTATCCCATTTGCAAGTCTACTCTTGACACGCAAGTGGGGAACCCGACCTTTTTTGTCCCAGTTTCAACTCCACCCCGACACGTAACTAGGGTGGCACATTTTTTGTCCTAGTTGAAAGTTCATCCTCCATACGCAACTGGGTCTGAATCTCATTTTTGTCCTAGTTTCCAGTCCGCCCACAAGGTGCAACTTGGGGAGCTCATTTTTTTCCAAGCTGCAGCTCCACCCCAGCATGCAACTGGAGGGTCGTCTTTTTTTCCTAGTTGCATGTCCACCTTGAATACGAAACTGGGTCTGGCCCATTTTTGTCCCAGTTGCAAGTTCAACCTCGATACGCAACTAGGTTCCAGCCAATTTTGTCCAAATTACAATGCCACCCTCGATACGCAATTGGCGCCCGGCCTGTTGTTTGTCTCGGTTGCAAGTCCACACCCGACACAAAACCGAGCCCGACTCATTCTTGTACTAGTTGTAAGTCCATCCTTGACACACAACTGGGTCCGACTCATTTTTGTCTCAATTGCAAGTCTACTCTCAACATGCAATTGCATATCCGCAATGAGGTTGCAATTAGGGCGGGAGGAGGGTCGTCGGCCGGTTGCATCTCCACATTTAATATTCATGATTTTTTCTAATCATGAAATTTTGAATTTCATTAATGCTCTTTTCTTATCTCCACAAATTTTGAATATCATGAATACAATTTTTCTAATTTTGCGAATATTTTTTAACTTATGATCAATTGTTCAGTATGTGTTTTAAAAGAGTTTAGTGTATCTTATAAAAGAATTCACTGTATATTAGAAAATTTTCATCTTATATTAGAAAAAGTTAGTGTGTATTAAAAAAAGGTTCAATGTGTATAACTAAAAAGTATTCGCCATATATTAAAATGTTCACTGTATATTAAAAAGTTCAATGTAAATTACAACTAAATTAGTGTCTATGCAGAAAGTGAACATCATGTAATAAAGAATTGTTCACCATATTTACAATTTTTTTCCTATTTGTTAACATTTTTCTAATTTGAAAAAAATTATTAAATTCGTGAGCATGTTTTTGAATAAGGTTTTGATAAAACTTTATCTTTATTGAAAATTAATGTATTAATATAGAAGTGAAAATGCAGCAAAAAGGCAAATACAATCATTGGCACTCTATGAAAGCTAGGGATCAGAGACATATTGGCAAAAAAATAGCAATATGAAAAAGCAAACTAATCGATGGGGACTACTCGAAGCTAGCAATTAACATTTTTGAAGGAAAAACTAGCCATCTATCTACTAGTAAAAATGTGGCTAAAAAATGTACTAGTCTACTAGTTAAAAAGAACGGAAAGGTTCCTATTTTATCTCTCTTTCGTCAAACCTTCCTTCTATATGTTTCACTCTTTTCATCTCCTCTTTGATTTTTCCTTCCATCTTTGATTTTACACCCATCTATTCTCCCTAAAATAGAATCATTTGTCTCATGTTTTATAAACTTACCAATATAAAATGGTAGGTAAATCATGGCGGTTGCATACAAAAACTTGCTAAGATTTTGGTGCATCAATATAATAATAGACGTGACATCACGAACTAATCTACTAGAATATTTATACTCCCATTTCAACGCACACGCAACTGTCTAGTTAAAATAAAAGAGCAGTTGGACATATAGGCCAGCCCACCAAGGCGGACGTGCAGGTTTGTTTGTCTTGGGCTTTGATTAACAAATCAAAATTGAACAAAATAAGAAATGAGGTGGCGCTGACATCACATTTAGATGTGACATAACAGCTCGATGAGCCCTAGACAGACCCTTTGGGAAAAATGAAGGCTTAAGAAGAGATAGAGTTACCATGTTACTTTTAACTAAAAACTGGACGAAAATCATCACGGCAGCCGACACCATCATATAGCAACACTGACCGACTTGGCCACCCATCCAACGACACGCACGCCGCTGAGAATAAAAGCAGTTGCTATCAGTGTCATCTGACTCCTAAGTCACCCGACTTAAAATTCCGCAAATCTGAACCGGTAGCACCAGCATCTGAATAATTGCCATGCCAACCTTCTAAGGAAGATATTGCCAGAATCATATTTCCATGGAGATGGTAGCAAATGACTGGGAAAAATAGATCAAGAAAGTTCAGTGCCATTTGCCATGAGATGAAGTAAATAATTGAATGAATCTGACTTCTGATGTATAAAGGGGGTCTGACGCTAACGCTAAGCTGAGATAATAAAATTATAGAAAGGAACAAATTTTCTTAAGAATGTCAACTGAACTTAAAAGATACATGGCGCTCCCGTGAAGATTCCCTGGGCGACATGGCATACAGGGCAAAGAGGGGAAACAATCAGCGTCACAGTCAACTATCTGACAAATATGTACCGGGAACAAGACCGCATGATCATCACAGATGATTTTTTTCAAAAAGGTTTATTGTTCTTGTTGTTGTCTCTCTTGAATTGTACTTTGAGTTTCTTGCCACCTAGCTGGAAACCATTCATCATGGCGATGGTTGACTGCGCAGAGAAAGGGTTGTCACAGCTTACAAAATGTGCACCAAAGGTTATAATAAACAGATTAAGAGAGATCATGTCAACGATGCATGACGAGTGTATGCGAGTGGAAGATTTTATTACCGAACCATTTGCTGGAACCCGTTGCCTTGTCAACAAACACCTTGGCACTTATTACTCTATCGAACCTCTGGAAGGCTTCGGAGAGTTCTTGTTTCCCAAATTCTTGTGGGATATGGTAGATAAATAGATTGGCTCCAGGAGGTCCTGAAACATGTACATAGGTTTTACTACAATACAACAGGCTTGATAATTAAAAAACACATCAAAAGGGTTTTGCATAATACCATATTGATTACTGCAATTCATAGAATTAATCAGTACACCGACTATCAGAGTTGCCAATCAGTGTTAAATATTGGCGCTGGATTCTAGTGTACAACTTTGGATAGCCTTGTATGCATGTTGCTACCAAATGTAAAGTTTTTCATTTTTGTAAAATATTACATGATAGTGTTCATCACCAATGCACAAGGCATTTGCAGGAAATTCATGCTAACTAATGGGCAACTACTATCAGAAGAGTATGGTATTTCCCCTTGCACAATAAGTAAAGAAAAGACTAGAATGTGGCTAACCTTCTGTTTGTGTTTGGCCACCGCCATTGCTACGGGGACTATATGCGATAGAATTGACATTTGCACTTGGAACTTTAACGAGGTTGTGAGGATTCCCAAAAGGACGGTTGTTCATCGGACCACCAGGGTAGGATCGAGGGTACTACATGCTGGATAATGAGCAACTAGTATTTCCTGAGGGCCAAAGGCCATTACATATACATGTGTGTCAAAGTGCAGAAAACCCCTTATACAATGGGGATATACCGAAAAGGGACTATACACATCTAACACCCCCTCCCCCTCAAACTCATGGTGGATCAACAACACTGAGTTTGGAGAGGAAAAAGACGTGCTCCGCTCGAGTCTGTGCCTTGGTGAAGAAGTCCGCCAACTGTAACTCAGAGGGCACATAGTGAAGAGCGAGAGTCTGATCATGCACAACAGCACACACAAAGTGGGCATCCACACCGATGTGCTTGGTGAGCTCATGCTTCACCGGATCACGCGCAATACTGATAGCGCCAGTACTGTCTGACAGTAAGGGAGTCGAGGTAGTAGCAGACACACCAAAATCCTCAAGTAACCACCGTAACCAGATCACCTCAGCCGTCAACATCGCCATGGCTCGCAACTCAGCCTCTGTACTCGAGCGAGAAACTCCAGTCTGTTTCTTTGTCTTCCAGGCAATAAGAGAGCCACCAAGAAAGACGCAATAAGCAGACAGCGAGCGTCGATCAGAGGGATCACTAGCCCAGGTAGCATCAGAATAGGCCTGGAGCTCAAGAGAGCTGGAGCGGGGAAAGAAAAGGCGCTGAGAGATTGTGCCACGAAGATATCGTAGAACACGAAGGAGATGACCATAGTGGACAGAGGTGGGGGCTGAAACAAACTGACTCAGGATGTGGACAGGATAGGAGATGTCAGGACGCGTAACAGCAAGATAGACAAGACTGCCAACAAGATGACGATAGCGAGTGGGATTAGGAAGAGGGTCACCATCGGTGGCACGAAGCTGAACGTTGAGCTCCATAGGAGTCACAACCATGCGCTCATCACCGAGAGCAGCGCGAGCAAGAAGATCCTGAATATATTTTTCTTGGGAGATGTAGAAGCCATCAGAGGTCGAGGAGATCTCAATCCCAAGAAAGTAGCAAAGTGGACCAAGATCAGTCATAAGAAACTGGTCGCGAAGGCGAGCCTTAACAAAGGCAATGTAATCAGTGTTGTCACCAGTGATGATCATGTCATCAACATAGAGAAGGAGAAGAGTCCGACCACGAGAAGACGTGTGAACAAACAGCGTGGGATCATGGTCACTGGGCAAGAAACAAGCAGCGGTCACCACAGATGTGAAGCGCTCAAACCAGGCGCGAGGGGCCTGTTTGAGACCATATAGAGAGCGGCGAAGTCTACAGACCATACCATCAGGAGCATAGTACCCCTGTGGTGGCTGCATATATACCTCCTCACGCAACTCGCCATTGAGAAAAGCGTTCTGAACATCAAGTTGAGAGATAGACCACTGACGATCAGAAGCCACAGCAAGAAGAGTGCGGACAGTGGTCATGTGGGCCACAGGAGCGAATGTCTCATCATAATCGCGCCCCTGCTCCTGCTGAAAGCCATGGGCCACAAGACGAGCTTTGTAGCGCTCAAGAGAACCATCGGAGCGAGTCTTAAACTTGTATACCCACTTGCAGGTGATGGGACGGACACCGGAAGGGAGGGGAACCAGATCCCATGTGCCAGAGCGCTCAAGGGCAGCAAGCTCCTCGGCCATCGCAAGCTGCCATTCAGGCTGAGTCATGGCAGTGCAATAGGAAGTGGGCTCAGTCGAAACAAAGAGACCGTACCGATCAGGGGAGTAGCAATCAGGTGGGGGGCGAGGCCTAGCACGGAGGTTGTGAACCGGGGGAGGCGTGAGAGGAGGTGCACCAGAGGAGGAAGGCGCGTCAGAGAAGACATCCTCAGTACAAGATCGACAAGTATAGTGGAAAGGAAATGGTGAGAGAGGGCGACGGACTGGAGAGGATGGGGGAGAGGTGGAGAAGGAGGATGGGGAAGACGAGGTCGATGGTGAATGAGAAGGAATGAGAGGTGCCGGAGGAAGAGGTGACACATGAGGCACATAGCAGGGTGTATCTGTAAGGAGAAGGAAAGAAAGGTCGTCCACAGAGAAACTCGAGGAAGAAGTACGTGGGTAGTAAGAGCGAAACTCGTCAAAAGTCACATTACGCGAGATGCGCAAGCGACGACCCACTGGATCCCAACATCGATAGCCCTTGTGCTCATCACTGTAGCCAAGGAAAACACACTCAACTGACTGAGCAGTCAGTTTGGTGCGTTCTTGGGGGGGGGGGCAAGAAGAACATAGCAGACGCATCCAAACATACGAAGAGCTGAGTAGTCAGGAGAGCGACCAGTGAGACACTCCATAGGAATGCCCCCCTGCAGAGGAGACGATGGCTGAATGTTGATGAGATAGGTGGATGCGGAAACAACCTCAGCCCAAAAATGGGGTGGAAGGGAAGCAGCAATCATCAGCGCACGAGCCGTCTCAAGCAAATGACGATGCTTTCGCTCGGCAACGCCATTCTGAGCATGAGCACCAGGACAGGAGAACTGGGCAAGAGTACCCTGTTCCGCGAGAAAACCACGCAACAGCTAAGAGATATACTCTCCAGCGGAGTCAGCACGAAAAGTACGAATGGGCGTGGCAAACTGGGTGTGAACCATGGCAGCAAAACGTTTGTATATAGGGAGAACCTCGCTACGAGATTTCATGAAGTAGAGCCAAGTGTAGCGAGAGAAATCATCAATAAACAGAACATAGTAGCGATGACCACCTTTCGAATCAAAGAGAGCAGGACCCCAGACATCAGAATGAACTAAGTCAAAAGGACGCTGAGATACAGACTCACTAGTAGGATAAGGTAACTGAGTCTGTTTGCCAAGTCTGCAACCATTACAATGTAAGGAGACATCTCCAGATACAGACCCTAAGAGACCCTGACGAACTAAGGAAGACAAGCGAGAGCCACAGATGTGACCAGGTCGATGATGCCACTGCTGGAAGGACGCAGATGAAGAGGCAGCAAGAGCATGAGAGCTGGCAGAAGTGGTGGCAGCGAAAGGAACACAAAGCCAGTCAACCTCCCAAAGGCCCTCTGACTCATGGCGCTGGGGGCCAACACCAACCAAAGCCTTGGTGCGACGATCCTGGATGGAGCAAGAGTCGGTATCAAGAATGACACGACAACCAGAATCAATAAGTTGGGCAGCAAAAAAGAGATTCATGGTAAGGCGAGGAACATGTGAAACACTCGAAACAGAAAAAGATGGAGTGGAAAGAATACCACGACTAGCAACAGGAAGAGATGTGCCATCGGCAGTAAGAACATTAACAGGCGAATCAAGAGGTCGGAGAGAAGACAACGCGGAAGAATCAGAAGACATATGAAAGGAAGCTCCAGAATCCAGGACCCATGAAGATGTACTTGACTGTGTAGATGCCTGTGATGGTGAAGAGGAGGATGCAGTCACAGCAGCAGCAGAGCCAGTCGACGAGGAGCCTGAGGAAGCAAGAAGACGCTTGAGGCGAACAATGTCCTGGTCAGTGAGTGACGGAGTCGAGGAAGACACAGGAGGCCCGCTGGAGGAGGAGCGCCTCTGGTCTTGCTTCTTCTGGCGACAATCAGGCTCTGGGTGACCTGGCCGGGAGCAGTAACCACAGACGGTGTCACGGCGCGACGTGCCCTTCTCAGCATAAGAAGGATGGCTCACCCCCGTTGGAGGAGTGGGCAGGAGCGGCGGAGCAGTGGGGCGAGCAGACGAGGCAGGCGCCCGAGCAGCCAGTACTGACGAAACCAGAAGCAACCCAGCAGAGTGAAGGCGGGTCTCCTCAGCACGAAGCTCAGCAAGTATATCTGAGATAGGAAGACGACCACGAGCAAGAAAGTGAGCACGGCGAGGCTCAAACTCACACCGGAGGTGAGATAAGAACTCATGGACCCGCTGGAACTCTAGATCAGACTGAGTAGTCTGACAATAACGACAGGTTCCACAAACAATGGTCCGAAGAGAGTCAAGCTGGCGCCAGATGGCAGAGGACTGTGAATAGAACTCATCAACAGAAGAATCACCTTGCTGGAGTGCGTGCTCCTGACGCACCACAGATAGGTAGAGAGCATCACCGGAGGGCTGATAGCGCTGACAGAGATAAGACCACATCGCGGAAATTGTGCCAAGTTCCATGAACTCGGAAGCAAACTGAGGGAGGACACTCGCAGTGAGAACAGCAGCAGCTCGAGCATCATCATTGCACCACTGAGTGTAAGCAGACAGATCATCCCGGTACACACAGAGAGCATCGGAATAAGTGGATACCTGCTGATCATAAGCATCAACCGCAGCATCATCCAGAGCCTTGGCAGCATCCCGGTCAGCCTGAGAAGCATCAGCAGCAAGGACCGGCGGCACAGGTGGGATTGGGGCCACGGGTGCAACGGGGCATGGCGGACAGGGGACCTCGCCAGAAAGAACACCCCAGAGAAGAAGACCACGCATATGGATGCGCATGAAGCCTACAAACTCGGCATAGTTGGTGCCATCAAAGATCACCGAGCATCGAGGAACAGGCACATAGCCTGAAGATGACATACTGAGATATCCCCCTTTTTATCTCACCTCCTCTCTTTTTTTTGGTCAATGCAGAGACCCGAACTGGATCGGGATCGAGCAGAAACACACGCTCGGGGGCGAGCAGGAATCGCTCGGGGAGGAGGAAGGAGCGGGCTGAGAGTCAACAGCCAGCCAGACTAGACTCAAGAGGAGAAGTAGAGCACGGCCCAGCGCGAGAGAAGGGAGGAGCGCCCAGCGCCCGAACGGGATCGGGCAGAGGAGGCGCCCGAGGCCGGCCACTGCTCGCGCAAGCAGGGGAAGGAGTGGCGCAGCAGCCCGAGTAGGAGAGGAGGAGCAAAGCGCAAGGATCCGGACAGGACGGATGCAGCGGCAGCGGCCCAAACAGCAGCAGGCGGCTGCCGGAAGCAATCCGATGCGGCCAGAATCGATCCGGGGCGGCCAGAATTGAGCCGGAAGTGGCCGGAATTAGCCGGGGCGGCCGGAATCGAGCCGGAAGTGGCCGGAATCGAGGTAGGCTATGAGGGGGGAGCACAGAGTTGCAGCGTGCAGGAGAGCGAGGGGAACCTAGCATCTGATACCATGTTGGATAATGAGCAACTAGTATTTTCTGAGGGCCAAAGGCCATTACATATACATGTGTGTCAAAGTGCAGAAAACCCCTTATATAATGGGGATATAACGAAAAGGGACTATAAACATCTAACACTACATACCAGGTACTGCTGGATTCGAGATGCCTGAGTGCATTGGGTGAAATTATCTAGGACCTGAGTTGGGGGACAGTTAAGGTTGACTACTCATATCGAGTTCCCATGATTAACAAGCTGACCCATATTCTGAAATGGGCCTTGATTTTGCAAAGGTTATAAAGGGTACTGCATAAGTCCATATAGCCCTGGAGGCTGCGCACAAATAAATCACAGTTTTATTGCATATCAGATCAATGCATGTTAAAAATGTTGATTACTCAAGACACCTATTTCAATATCTCTTGAAAAGCTCCACATATAATACTTGGGTATTTAAAGTACCAGTAGCTTTTCAGGAGTAAATCTGACAAATGCTGACAGTTCAAATGAATATTCTTTTTCCAATGCATAAGAAAACACCACCTTCATGTTTGCAGCTACGAAATTATCAGGGCCACAACAGATACATAAGTTTTGAGCAAATTATTTTTGGGGTGCAAATAATACAATTCAGAAAATGGCATATTCTAGACAATAAATTTACAAAGAACAATATACTGAAAACAAAATAGGACCAGAACACTTAAGGTATTATATGAAGTTTCCTGTGATATGATAGTGTGTAGTGCAAACTAGGTGTAGAGAACACAAGTCACCTCATAACTAAATCCATTGTACTGAGGCATATATCCCATCTATAAAGCTCCAAATACAGAAAATTGTGGCATTGGATGTCCATTAGGCATATTAGGTGATTGCAATTGAGCTTCATGTGCTTTTTGGGCCTGCCTTTCCTTTTCTGTATCAGCCCATTTGACAACCAATGGCACACTAGAACCCTAAGAAATAGATCAGAACATAAGATATCATATACAAAGCACTAACGATCAGATTTGAGAAGATATCCAGATGATAAATATAATGAAACTCCAAGATAAGTGTAGGCTAAAAGGGCAATAAGTCAGTGCCATATGTGGAATATACTAGCAATGACAACCATCAAGTGATCGTTCAAGTCACGTTCTGCATTATAATTAGATATGAAAACATATAAATAAACTATCTGAAATATTGAGGAAAAGTAAAAGTTGGGCGCCAATTGTATGCACCTTCTATCTGTAAACAACTGATTTCAAAACCTACAGAGAATATTATTTATGACTGTCAGTACGAGTGATCGAACGGTTTGTTGTTTGTAACAGCTGGACACTATACACAATGCAAAACTTGACTTGCAGAGATGGAAAGAGGTTTGCTTAATGCCAGTTGAGAGAAATGCAAGTGCAAACTTTAGTGCAAGTAACAGACATGGTCCTCATGTCTCAGTGCACGACTAGTACTTCGCAGATGAAAAGGACATTCCATCCCGCACTGTAAACTACCTCTCTCCTTTCGCAACTAGCTAGGATTGTCCCTCTACTTCCGGTGCATGTTGTGGGTCTAGAATACGAAGATCAACCAGAAGGAAAGCCTCCGTGAAGGGTGTCATCTCGAGCAGCGTCTCATTTCAACCCAGCAATACTGCAGTGCGTGAAGCAACTGGAAGAAAGACCTCGGCTTCCGCACACCTCTCATTCCCAACATACACTTATCCAATATAGTACCGAATTAGTACTACTAGTTGGATATTTGAAATTCATTTCCTTTGGTACTCCCTTCGGATGGGAATGTAAGTAGGGCATGGGAATATAGGTCGCCAATTTAACTAGCTGGGTAAAAGATGCTAAGGTATATAAGGGGGGTATACAAGACAATACATGCAAAGGAGATCAGTCAACTAGTGGGCTTTATAAGTGTTGAGGTGCAGAAAGGTTGGAGGGCATGTTAATTAGCTTTGATACGCGAAAAGGTGATATTTTAGACAAATACCTGGTCTTCAAAATTCAATATGTGTGATCATGCAATAAATGTTACAAATCTCAAATATATAAACCCTCCAGCTCTGTTATACAAAGCAACCACAAAATCTAAAAATTCCCACCGCCATAGTGTTTTCCTAGTTATTGCCTTAAACACATGCACAACACTGAGCCATTCCCGAGGAGTACATTCACAATGCAATTAAGACATGATATACTTCTAGTCCTATCCTTCACACTGAGATCAATGAGAGCACGGTTAGTAATATGTAGCGGGCTTCTAGCGATAGAGAGATACCATGTTATCTAAAGTCTTCATGAAAAGTACTCATATAATAGGTTGGTTTTTAGATTGGCCAATTGGTTGGCTCTAAACATTTAATATTTGCACGAGCAATGCATATGATTGAAAGACAATTGCAGGCATACTACCTTTTTTCAATCCATGTCCTATAGTCAGGCTGTAGAATAAGAGCCTATTGCACTCTCTCTCTTCTCTTCGCACTCTTTGAGTAGGATTTTTATGACATGAGAAGTCTTATAGCCAGCAGATTAGGCATTATTAGACTTGCTTTGATGGTGGCACTTCTGCTTGAAGACTATACATCGCATATAGCAAGTGTGGCTTTCATCTTGCCTTGCGTGAAAGTTTTTTGTTCCCCGTCATAACTGGTTCAGCCGGTTTCATTGCTTTTTTATCGCTGGTTGTAGTCTTCGCACGGTCGATGTACTGATTTGGTCCCTATATTTCTTTTTTATTTTCTTATATTTCTTCATTTGGTTTTCTTTGTTTTCTTCACAGTTTTCTTTGTTTTTTTTTTGTTTTTCTTTGTTTTTCACCGGTTTACTTTGTTTCTTTCACTTCTGTTACTATTTCTTCTTCTTTCTTTTTCCTTCTTCTTTTTCCTTCTCGGTCTTCACTGTTTCTACTTCTTTTTATTTATTTTTCAGTTTTGTTCGTTTATTCTCAGTTTCATTCCTTTTAATTGTTTTTCTTTGTTTTTTGGTTTTCTTTGTTCTCTTGTTTCTTTGTCAGTTGTTCATCAGTTACTTCTTTGTTTAACGCATGTCTACTTTTTTTAGTACAGAATGTACATTTTTACTATTTATGTGAAGCATTTTGTTGATACACATTGAACATTTTTTAGATACCTGATGTAATTTTTTTCTTAAATAAATTGTTCGGACACTTTATTGAATACGTGGTCAACATTTTTTGAGAATACATGGTGAATGCTTTTTAATGGTAATAAACATTTTTTTGCATGCAACGTAAATTTTTTGTATACATCAGGAATATTGTTATAAATGTTAATATTTATAAAACACAGGAAACATTTTCAGTATACATCTCAAACTTTTTTTGTATATAGTGAACACATTTTAAATAATTCATTAACATTTGTTTTCATGATATGTTTTTCATGTCTACTTTTCACACAATGTAAATTATTCGTATGCATGAGGAACTTTTTTATATACACGTTTACATTTTTCTATGCAGAATTAACAATTTCTTATAATACTTGTTGTAGCGTCTGCTTTGTACACACGTTGTACCTTTATCGTAAACATTTGGAATCAGTTTTTATTCATAAAAGAAAAAGAAAAATGAAAAATAAAATATAAAAAGTAATGAAAAACTGAAGAAAACCATAAAAGTAACAGCAAGAAAAATGAAAAATGAAAAAACCAGACCTGGACTGGTTGGGAACCTTCTAGATGGTTCCCAAAACCGGGATTAGTGAAACACACAATGGGCCGGCCCATTTCATCAGTCGTGTCGCTCTTTCTGTGCGTTTGCACGATGAGGCAATAAGCGTCGTATAGGGTTTTCCGGTGTCAAGATTGCCCAGGCGATGCCAGCACCGCTGCAAGTCCATTAGGCATCTGCGGGGTGGTGATGCACCTGCAGCCCATCACGGGCCTGCCTGAGTAGCACCGCTCCGAGCTGGTGTGTACCCCTAAAAAAATGGTGTGTTTCACCAACTAGCTAGTGTGTGTGTTCATTTGAACCTTGAACTTTGAATGAAGTGCGCTGTTCTTTCTAAAACAAGACTAGTGTGTGTCACGGGGTGCCGGAGTGGAGGCTGTTGCACGCATTCGCGCGATCGGTGGTGTCCGAGCAGTCAACACAGATATAGGCGCGCGGGCGAGCCAGCAGCCGACATGACCCATTCAGAGTACACGATTTTCATGAGTGTTTTGTGTTCTGGGGTATACTTCGGGTTAATTATTATTGTGGTAGTAATTCTACAAGTGCTTTTAGAATCTCTAGGTCTAATACATATGCACCGCCATGTATGTCGTCGAAGAAGTCGGCACGTTGATGTCAGTGTGCAGACCATCACATTTGCTGCCTCTCCTCACGACCACGTCTAGCTCCGCCTGATCTGGCGCTTCCCCGGCCAGACATGGCACGATTGTCTACAAGATCTTGCACAGTCGTGCCTCATACCAAAATCATGAAGATAATTCTCTGCCTAGCTCCAAACCGCCTCGCAAGTGTGCTCGCTATTGTTTTGAGAGCTGTACAGGCAAGAACACGATAAAATGGATCTTTAATTGCCATCAAGCACAAGAACACGATACAATGGATCGGAGTAAGGCCCGATGAAAGTGGTGCTTGAAGTAGGAGAACGAGGATGCGGATATGGGTTGTGCGAGGACGAGGATGCAAGGAGGCACTGCTGCCCACCCTCCCCCCGCTTGTGTTGCCGGCAGCCGCCGTTGCGCCGTAGAGAGGAGTGAGCATCCGCAAATAACAATTAGGGTTGGGAAGCTTTGGTAGGTACTTTTACAATGCTGAACGCTATTCGTGAGCTACTTGGGACCATGGGCTTCGCCCGAAGTTCAGAGATGTCCGAGATTATTGGGACGTATAATACTTATATCGTGCCCAAACGAAATGGACGAATTTCGTTGGAATTTCATAAATTCCGTCCAAAATCCAAATCTCAACTTTGTACTAAAGTTGAAACACTTATTACGGGACGGAGGGAGTATTTCCTAATCACCTTCGTATCACCCGTGTGGTCGACGCGAGGGACAAAACATTTCTTTCTAGTTTAAGATTGACAAAGTAATCACAAGCGTCTTCTTATCGACGGGAAACATCACCTCCCATTCAAAGAATAATCTGCATTAATGATACATGAAGGTTTCAAACCTGAGCTTTGATCCCTGGTGGGCTCGGGGTACCACCACCCTACTGACCAATCAACCACTAGTTAGTTCTCACTAATCCACCTGCTTTGTCAACCTTTTTAGTGTACCTTCTTTGTTTATTGAAAGGATAATGTTTATCTCAGTCCAAACACCAAGCCAGGCCCATGAGCAACTCATATTCACAAGATAGCTGCTAGCCCCTGCATGCCACCATCAAGTACGCTCTTGAGGTGCAATCTATCAGCTACATATAAGTGGAATCATGTGTCCTAGTTTTCTAAATATCCCTAATTATTGTTTTGTGTTTTAGGATATACTCCCTCCGTTCCTTTATATAAGGTGCATTTGTTTTCCGATAAAATTCTAGAATGTAAGGTGCATTTCTTCTAATAACTCATAATTACATTGTTAGCTCTCTAGAAGAAAGGAAAGTATCCCTCTTTCGATTGTTTGTGTCTCTCCGTGTAGTAAAAGAAGGAAAGTATCTCTCTATCGATTGCATGTATCTGTAACTTTCCTGAACTAACTGATTTACTTGCCACTAACAAACAAATTCGACAAGGGTAATTTTGCCGTAGCTTGTCTATAATCATGTGCCTTGATTACCGTGCCAAAAATAATACACCTTACATAAAGAACGAAGGGAGTACTTAGCATTGGATATATTTTTTTTTTTTGGAAAAGGGGACGTGCCCCAGCCTCTGCATCAGAAAGATGCATACGGCTCATATTATTAAAAGGATAAACCAGTAGCATAGTACCGAAAGGTCATAGTCGGTACTAAAACAAAATCTGTAAAAAAGAAAAGCCCAAAGCCACAACCGGCTGGCAAAACAATAGGATCAATACATGTCTATCCTATTACATGACCGCCATCCAAACCTTGGATATATGAATATGCGTACTTGATGGTGGCTCGGCGGCAAATTGCCAAATATCATAATCATCACGATGGTTCCTGCGTACTAGTAAATCGTCGTCCAACCATGTATTAGCCGGTGTAATAAAGAGAAAATGCAGAGATGGAAAGAGATGTGGGCGTCTAATGCAGTGATAGATATAACACGAGCATGCTTTAGTGCAAGTGCTTAATTGACAAGTTTCTGGATAATGGTCCACTCGCACACCTAGTCTAAAGGAGGGCTATCCTTTGGCAACACGCTTTTCGTCTCCTCCCCATGCAAACTGTAGCTGTACAGGTGGTGACTCTCTCGGAAGGCAAGCCTCCACGGAGTATTCTTCTTGTACACTTCTACTTCCCCGCTCACTAATATTGTAGCAAGTGAGGCAACCAGGAAGAAAGCCTTAGCGAAGGGTATCTTTCCAATTATTCTGAACACCTCTCATTCCCAACACACATTTATCGTAAACCAAATTAGTTCTACAGTTCTACTACTTTTGGGTATATATGATATTGACCACCTTCGGTAGGCTTGGTAAAGACAGCCATGGTGTCGATGCAAAAATAAAAAAGCTATGGTAAGTAAGAAGACTACTAGAAAGGATATATATATATATATGAGGCAACCACGTATGCAGTAGGCTTTATAAGGGTGGTGCTGGCGAAAGGTTGGTGTGTGTTTTAATTAGCTCTGATTCTTGAAAAGCTAATATTTCATACAACCATGTGGTCTTCAAAATGCGAGAAGTAAGATCACACAAGGTGTGTTAATTCCGAGATAATATATCTTTTTAGACGAACCAACATTAACATACAATTTTCAAGCATCTAATCCAACAACGTTTAAAAGATACACGTAACCGGCCCCTCCTGTGATTCTAAGAACAAAATTACAATATCGGACTCAACCATTGTTTGGGTGGTTCCTCCTTGTAGACGAGGTGGTCCTCTTAACAGCCACTAGCACCCGTTGGGCTGCCTCATCGTCTTTGCTTTTTTAGATAACACTATAATCTTCTTGAAGCCATTTGAACTCATTTTCAAATCTTGTGTTGCCATCTTGGAGGACTTTTTATGGCTTATGGCCTTCCCTTCAATCTCAACAAGACAACAATTTTTTTGTCATATGTACACCAGAGCACACCCGGTTGGTATACAATATCATCTACCGCCACATTGGGGCTTTTACATGCGCCTACCTTGGCTTCCCGTTGACATCCATAGTTAATTTGTGGATCAGTTCCAAGTTGTCTTGGACAATATTGCAAACAAGCCAATGTAGTGTAGGCCAACAACACGGTCAGGATGCTCAAAAGCAAGAGACCATCCACTTGCACCTAATATAGATCAATTCCAGTGGATTCAACAATGAGCTTTTGGAACTTGTCAAATACCTCTCTTGTGTATAATTCTGAAGCATGCTTGTCAATGTTGTAAACGCAAAATCATTGCTTCAAACAACCAACCATTATACATAGGCTGCAAGCACATCCTGCAACTAAAATTGTATGTGCAAGACTGTTTTTTTTAATCAAACTTAGCAACTTTCTGAACGGTTGAGTGGACTCACCCGCCTCAGTGTGGCGACCTTGTTGTCTCACAAGTGAAACCCGTGTTGTCCTCATCGTCAAGCATCAACTCCCGGCACAACTCGAACTGCTGCAAAAATAATCCAAATCGAGTCGCTAGGGTTATTCAATGTATTGGTATGAATTCAGCCATTCAGGCCGACTAGTTGTCCTTGTGAATGGGAAGACCTTCTGTCTGAAGTACACTAGAGCCCATGTCCTTAGGTGGCCTCAAATTTTTCAATGGTGTCCGACTCATACTACTAGCAACAAGCACTGGCCTACCCTACTCCCGACGAGACCTTGGGCCCCTCTTGCTCCATCGCTTGGCAAATCCTCCACTGTCTCATGTACATTATTTGAAATTCAAGCACTAAGTGGTGCATTCACTATTTGTGTTAGCTCACCCATATCGGTTTCTACATAACACAAAGATCATTCTTTTTTTTCTTGTTTGAACATGCATATATTATCTTATTATAGGTTCAATGGAAGACCGACAAGTATTCCCTTGTTTAAGCATGACCCTGCCCACACGAAGGACACACTGCCTCCTTCCCTAGATCAATATATTTTCCCTATTCGTGCGTAGTTTTTGTGACAAAACATTCTAGTTGTCATAACTCTCATCAATCTCGTGGCACCCAAAACTAG
>NC_041385.1:789160099-789208515 GCF_002162155.2 Triticum dicoccoides | reverse complement strand
GGGAGAAAAAATTTGATGTGTCATATGTGCAATATTTCTTGGAATGAGAGGCATTCAGGAACATGTGAACCATGTTCCGCGAACTCGTAGCACCCAAAAAAGGCACCTCGAAGGGGGATCGCTATTTAGGATCTGGAGAGCCTTTAGGTGGCCCGCTGGCGAGAGCTGGTGATGCGCCTATGGCATTGAGGAAATTCTAATCACAGATTGGAGAGGACATCGACACTTGGTGATCCAAAAGCGAGCTCCCAATGAAAGCACCAATGTCGGTGTCAAAACCGGCAGACCACGGGTAGGGGGTGCGAGCTGTTAGATCGGATCAACGGGTAACAAGAGAAAGAACACTCATCGTTTACCCAAGTTCGGGACCTCTCTATGGAGGTAAACCCTTCATCCTGCTCTTGCTTATATTGAAGATGTATCAAAGCATAGAGATCTACCTCGAGATCGTGAGCTGTGGTCTAAACCCTAGGTGTATGATGATGAATGCATGAGCAGGGGTTTCTATGGACTAAACCCTCTGGCTTATATAGGCGCCAGGGGTGTCTAGGCTTACACATGGTCGGCTTCCATCCAAGGAATTACATGTCGATCCTAATCAGATATGCTTGAAGTACACGCAAGGTCTTCGACCGCCTCATATGGAAGGCCTCCGGAGTCCTCCCTACTTGATGGGTTGGCAGTCTGGCCCATACTTAGTCAGGCCGAGCTAGGACGCCCTAGTCCAGGACACCATCACTCAGCTAAGAATGTATTTCCACACACCTGTCGTTCCCAACATACACTTATCCAATATAGTACCAAATTAGTACTACTAGTTGGATATCGGATATTCATTTCCTTTGGTACTACCTCCTGATGCGAATATAAGTCGGGTATGGGAACTTAGGTCCTCAATTTAACTAGTCGGGTAAAAGATGCTAAGGTATATAAGGGGGGTATACAAGACAATACTTGCAAAGGAGATCAGTCAGCCATGGATAGTGGGCTTTATAAGTGTTGAGGCGCAGAAAGGTTGTTGGGCATGTTATTTAGCTTTGATACGTGAAAAGGTGATATTTTATACAACTATCTGGTCTTGAAAATTTAATATTTGTGATCATACAATAAATGTTACTGATCTGAATTATATAAACCCTCCGCTCTGTTATACAAAGCAACCACAAAAACTGAAAATTCCCATATACAAGGCCAACGACAAATCCCTACCGCCACACTGTTTTCCCAGTTATTGCCTTACACACATGCGCAGCTCTGAGCCACTCCCGCAGATTACAGTCACAATGCAATTAAGACATGACATACTTCTAGTCCTATCCTTCACACTGAGATCAATGAGAGCACGGTTAGTAATGTAGCGGGCTGCTAACGATAGAGAGATAACATGTTATCTAAAATCTTCATGAAAAATACTCATATAATAAGTTGTTTTTAGATTGGCCATTAGGTTGGCTCTAAACATTTAATATTTTCTTGAGCAATGCATATGATTGAAAGACAATTGCAGGCATACTACTTTCTTCAATCCATGTGCTAAACTCAGACTGTAGAATAAGAGCCTACTCCACTCTCTCGTCTCTTCGCACTCCTCCGAGTAGGATTTTTATGACATGAGAAGTCTTATAGCCAGCAGACTAGGCATTATTAGACTTGCTCTGATGGTGGCACTTCTGCTCGAACACTAGCTTATAGCAAGTGTGTCTTCCATCTCGCCTTGCGTGATGGTTTTTTGTTTCCCGTCATAACTGGGTCAGCCCATTTCATTGTTTTTTTAATCACTAGTTGTAGTCTTCGCACGGTCGACGTACTGATTTGGTCCCTTTATTTTGTTTTTATTTTCTTTTATTTCTTCATTCAGTTTTCTTTGTTTTCTTCACAGTTTTCTGTTTTTCTTTGTTTTCACCGGTTTTCTTTGTTTTGTTCACGATTTTTACTTCTTTTTCCTTCTTTCTTTTTCTTTTTTTCCCTTCTCCGTCTTCACTTTTTTAATTCTTTTTATATATTTTTCAGTTTTGTTCGTTTATCTTCGTTTTTTCTCGGTTTCATTCCTTTTTTCTTAATTGTTTCTCTTATATTTTTTGGTTTTCATTGGTTTTATTTATTCTCTTGTTTCTTTGTCAGTTGTTCATCGGTTACTTCTTTGTTTAACGCATGTCTACTTTTTTGGGTACACAATGTACATTTTTACTGTACATGTGAAACGTTTTGTTGATATACATTGAACATTTTTTTAGATACATGATGTAAAAAAATTCTTAAATAAATGTTTTGAACACTTTATTGAATATGTGGTCAACATTTTTTCAGATACATGGTAACGTTTTTTAATGGTAATAAACATTTTTTGCATGCAATGTACATTTTTCGTATACATCAAGAATATTGTTATAGATGTTAATATTTTAAAATACATGAAAGATTTTTATTATACATCTAAAACTTTTTTGTATATAGTGAACACATTTTAAATATTTCATTAACATTTTTTTTCAAATATATGTTTTTCATGTCTAGTTTTCACGAGATGCAAATTATTCATATGCATGAGGAACATTTTTATATACACGTTTAAAAAAAATTTAAATGCGGAATTAACACTTTTTTACAATACTTGTTGTAGTGTCTACTTTTTATACACGTTATACATTTGTCGTAAACATTTGGAATCAGTATTTATACGTGTTAAACATTTTTCTAAATAAATGGTTAGCATTTTTAATGTATTTTTTGTATACATCAGAATCACATTTTCTATACACATTTAGCATGTTTTAAATGTTTGATTAACATCTTTCAAAAATTTATGTAAAATGGTTTTTGTATGTGTGTGTGTGTGTCCATATATATATAAATATAAAGAAGTAGAAAAGAAAAATATATGTGAAAAAAACAGTGAAAGACAAAAGCGCTTTTGTGGTTTGTGGCCTCCCGCGCACCAGGCCGGCCCAGTCTCATGCTGGCTTCAGGCAAGGCAGCCTTGTGCCCGAACTTTTGTTGGGAGCTCCTATTCGGCGCGTTCGGCGCCGGGGAAGCGAACCGGCGCCTACTGCCACCGCCAAGTGGGCCGGCCCACAGACGGAGCGAGCAGGCCGCGTGAAAAAAGAAAGAAAAAATGTGGTAGAACCACGACTCGAACTCACGGAGTTAGGCAGCGGGATTTTTCAGTTAACCAGTACAGCATCAGATGACTAGTGATTCAAATCAAACGCGAACACTATAAGAACCATAAGAGTTGCGCCATTTCTTGCACAAAATAATACAAGTTTGCTCTATAACTTGTATTTTTGAATTTCTTGAATATTGTACGTTTTACTTTATAGCTTGAACTAAAGTTCATTGAATTTGAAAATAAGTTCATCAAATTTGAAAAAAGTTCATAGATTTAAAAAAGTTCATCGAATTTGGAAAAAGTTCATGGATTTTGAAAAGAGTTCATCCCGTTTATGAAAAAAAGTTCATCGCATTTGAGAAAAGGTTCACAAATTTGAAAAAAAGTTCATCAAATTTAGAAAAAGTTCATCAATTTTGAAATTAGTTCATCAGATTTGAAAAAAAGTTCATCAGATTTAAGAAAAGTTCATCAAATTTAGAAAAAGTTCATCAATTTTGAAATTAGTTCATCAGATTTGAAAAAAAGTTCATCGATTTTTCAAAACAGTTCATTAAATTTGAAAGAAAGTTCATCAAATTTCGAAATAAGTTCATCCGATTTAAAAAAAGTTCATCGAATTTTGAAAAAAAGTTCATCGATTTTGAAAACAGTTCATCAGATCCAATAAAAGTTCATCGAATTTGAAAAAAAATCACAAATCTGAAAAAAGTTCATCGAAGTCGGAAGAAGAAAAAGAAAAAAACAGAAAACGAAAAAGGAAAAAAGGAAAACAGAAAAAGGTAAAAAGGAAAATAGAAAAACATAAAAAGGAAAAAGGTAAAAGAAAGTAAAAGTTCATTCTAAACAAATAAGATGTGTTGGCGTGCTGGTTGCACATACGATACTACGTGCGTGAGGTCCCTGGTTCGAATCACAGCTAACACTGGTCTTTTTGCTGATTAAAACAGAGAAGAAGAAAAACTATTGGGCCGGCCCATCGCGCCAGCGCTGCAGGCGCCGGTTGGCAAGCGGGCGCATACGCGCCAAATAGGAAATCCCACTTTTGTTCGCCCCGTCATCGCCAAATCCTATTCGGCGCCTTAAGGCCAACTACAACACGCGACCTCAAATGGACGTCCGTTTCGTCCGCTTTTCGTCCATTTGGGGGTGGCAATGGGGCCGTGTCCGCCCGGATTCGTGGATGCGTCGGTCGTGCGTTCAACGCGCGGCCGCATTTCGGCCGCATCTCGTCCATTCACCAACACAGTACATAAAATGAAGATGATGCATATGAAATGGTTCAAATCAAACATAGCTCCCAAATAGTCTTTACATCCCAATCATAATTTGTTTGCATGACAAGAAAACAATATCAAATAGTCTTACAACCCATCGAAATTTGTTTGCATGACAAGAAATTAAACTCATAGATCTGCTGTATGCCAATGTGAGTCCACACATACTCAACCAAGCCATCCTGGAGCTGGACATGAGTATGCCAATCAAGCAACTTCCGATGAAACTCGACAAACTGTTCAAAGAATGCAGAAGGTGAATGCTCAGGCTCAACATTTTCAGCCTGGAAATCAAACCATTGGTCGCATATGCTATCATCACGTTCATCCTCTATGATCATGTTGTGCATGATCACACAAGCAGTCATCACCTTCCAAAGCTTCTTCGTGCTCCATGTCAATGTAGGGTTGCGAGCGATACCCCACCGAGATTGAAGGACGCCGAAAGCACGCTCCACATCCTTCCTAGCACTCTCTTGCATTTGGGCAAACATTTGTCTCTTCTGTCCTTGCGGGTTGGGTATGGTATTTACAAGAGTTGACCACTAAGGATAGATGCCATCAGCTAGGGTAATATCCCTTGTTGTAATGGTGGCCATTGACCTCAAAGTTGACCTCCGGGGAGTGCCCTTCCGCAAGCCTTGCAAACACCGGAGACCGCTGAAAAACACTAATATCATTCTAAGAACCAGACATGCCAAAGAAAGAATGCCATATCCAGAGATCTTGTGAAGCAACAACTTCCAGTATAACAATGGCACCTTTCACATGCCCCTTGTACTGCCCCTGCCAAGCGAATGGACAGTTCTTCCACTTCAAGTGCATACAATCTATACTGCCAAGCATGCCCAGAAATCCCCTCTCGGTATTGATCAACAACAACCGCTTTGTATCAGCAACAGTTGGCTCTCTGAGGTACTCCGAGCCGAACACTTCCACCACGGCCGTGCAAAAACTATACAATGAGAGGAGACATGTGGACTCACTCATACGAACATACTCATCCACAAGATCACTAGGAATTCCATATGCAAGCATGCAGATAGCCGCAGTGCATTTCTGGTATGAAGAGAAACCACTAGGGCAGAACCGGGCTTTAGCGCCGGTTCGTAAGGGCCTTTAGTGCCGGTTCTGCAACCGGCACTAAAGAGTGGAGATTAAAGCCCCTCCCCCCTTTACTACCGGTTCGGCACGAACCGGCGCTAAAGTGCCACCACGTGGCACAAGCCAGGCCCGGGTGCTGGTAGACCATTAGTACCGGTTGGTAGCACCAACCGGTACTAAATGTTTGGGGGGGTTGGTTTTAATTCGTATTTTTCCATTAATTTTGTGTTTTCCATTTAATTCTTTTTTGTTTGCTGGTATTTTACGATACTACATATTGTACATGTTATGCATATATATAAATAGATTTTCTCGTACAACCGATCATATAATCGAATGTCTCACAACCACCATTAATTATTCACACATACACATGTATATATATATATATATACAGTTTCTCCTACATGTTGCCTTGGTGCCTTCGGAGCACGATGACAAGTGGTTCATGGGGGCGGTAGTGGGTAATAGTTTTCTCCTTTGAGATCTATGACCTAGTCGAGCAAAAATCCCGCTATTTCCTCTTAAAGTGCTCGTATGCGCTCTGTTAATAGGAGCTGGTCCCGCACGTCTTTGAACTGTTAAGAAGGAGATCAATGTGCATGTGTATTAGTTGTGTGACTAGATATCGACAATCATGTAAGATTTGTGAATAGTGTTCTGGCAAACGTACTTATTGCTGTCTATCAAATCTACTCCTTTCGGACGCCATCATGCGAATGTTCTCACAAATATAGTATGCACACACTTCAGTCCTCGGCGCCTGCTTAAGGGCCTTTACGAGAATAGAATTTAATCGGATAATAATTAATCAAGCATGTTAATTAATTAATGGTATTGAAACAAGAATTAAAAAGATGGTAGCTAGCTAGCTAGTACTACTTAATTACTTACCTTGGGTCGATACCAAAATAGCTTTTGTCGCCATTTTCGTGGAGTCACCTTGATGTACTTTGCCCAAGCCCTGCCCGTCGGCAAAGAAAATTAATAAAGGGGTTATTAAAAATAGTTCATATCAGGAAATGACAAACTAAATAGGCCGGGATATAGTTAATAATGATTGAAATTACATGTTCACTATCCCCTTCACGATGGTGTAGTCACTATCTTTTTTAAGTAGTGAGTCCAGTACTTCAACTTTTCCTTCGTCAGCTTTAATATCTAACAAGATCCAGTGGAACCTGCATGCGCATACGTTTGCATGTATAAATTAAGCGGGCATGTGCATAACACTAATCAACTATTACCCTAAACCCTATACACTTATTAACATCTAGCTAGTAAGCAAAAACAGAATTTGTAGTACAAGACAGTGTGACTCACTCGAAGTCGTAAGGAAGTAGTATATCTTCATTGCTATTGAGGCGCTTCAAGAACTTTAGCATGTTTTTCTCTACATCTTGTCTACACCATTCCAATTTCCATGTGTATTCATTCACGGTATTTGGGTCAATGAACCCAACGCCATAGCGTCCAGCTTTTTTCATTTCATACATCCTCATCCTGCATAATACCATAGAAAAGAATATATAGTGAGGATATATAATTATAGGTAATTAATGATCAATCAATGAGCACTAGAGCTAGCTTGAGACTTAAATTACAGAAAGAGATCACTTACAGACAATAGCAACTGACGATAGATTTGACGAGTGCATCTTGATTGAATAACTGAAATAGTTCTGAATACTCAACGGACAGAGCTTTCTTATTGAAGTAATGATCTTCCTCGAGTTGCACCATGAGGGACTCTCGATTGGAACTCTTGGTAATTTTCATGTACCAATCATGTAATTCATACATTCTCGTTGGGAGGTTCTTGACCTCCTCGGGCTCGACCAAAGGTTGGCCCCAGACATATTTCCGTTTTATTTCCTCCTCTCTAAGCGGAGACATGGGCTCGATATCGAGGAGTTGTCCAACAGTGATCTTGAGCATTTCAGCCTGCATTATATGCTCCTCGGTTATTACCACATCGCCCATCGCGGGAACGTAAACGGTTTGCCCAAAATAATATTGGGCGCGCGTACTCTCATGTGTTGTTGGCACAACAAGCGGGGGATCGATTGCGCCGCCTGTTCTCCTAGCTGGGGAATGGTTTTCCCACATTTTTTGATAGCTGCTTGTTGGCTCGAGCTCGAGCTCGCTTCTTTCTGTAGTCATGCTCGATGTGACTTCCTGATTTGGCGCTCATAGTCTAAGTCAACAGGCTTGGGAGCTGGTGGTCTAGCCATACGAATGAAGTGGTCAATCTTTTCCTCAGGCACTTTCTCCCTCGGCGGCGGTGCCGGTTTCGGTCCAAAATGGGCGTCCACTTCGGCCCGCACTATGGCATCGTTTTTCTCCTCGGTCATGTCGTAAGGCCTCTGAGGAAGAGGAGCGAGGCTGCTTGGACCATATTTATATCGCTTGTCTCCGCATGTACTTCATGTACTACCTCGACTCGTACCGCTAGGCACCATAGCTGCGGCGTGTCTCTTCTGCGATTTCTGAGACGGCAGAGACGGCTGACGTGGCTGACTTGGAGCAGGAGGAGTGTCCTGACGCTGTGCGGAACTTGAAGCATGAGGTGTGGCCTGACACGGTGTCGGTCTTGAATCAGGAGGTGTGGCCTGACACTGTGCCGGACTTGAAGCAGGAGGTGTGGCCTGACACGGTGTCGGACTTGAAATAGGAGGAGTGGCCTGACGCTGTGCCGGACTTGAAGCAGGAATCTGCTCACGCGTTCGTGGACTTGGAGGAGCGGGAATCTGCTGACACGTTGGCGGACTTCAAGGAGGAGTCGGCAGACGTGGTGTCGGTGGACTTCGAAAGATGATGCAATCCTTTCTCCATAGGATGATACGATGTATGGCCTCTCGCAGTGTGTGCTCGTCGTCACCTCCAGCAATGTCAAGCTGTAGCCCCGAATATGGGTCCACCACCTCATCAACCAAGACACGAGCATGGCCCGCTGGAATCGGGGCGCAATGGAAGGTTGCTTCGGGGGTAAATGTAAAAGCAACGGCGTCCGCCACCTTCATGGATATGTTCTTCGTTTTCATGTTCAGTAGGTTCAGTAGGTTGAGGAGCAACTCTTTGCTCTACTGGTCGGGGTGAAGATACCCCGAACAAGCCCCTCAGAGGATTACTTTCCATAATAACAAGTGACAGTAAATTTCAGCACACTATATAAATTTTTCCTTACCAAATTCCACCTACCCAAGGCACTTCACTCCCCGGCAACGGCGCCAGAAAAGAGTCTTGATGACCCACAAGTATAGGGGATCTATTGTAGTCCTTTCAATAAGTAATAGTGTCGGACCCAACAAGGAGCAGAAGGAAATGATAAGCGGTTTTTAGCAAGGTATTCTCTGCAAGTACTGAAATAAGTGGTAACAGATAGTTTTGTGATAGGATAATTTGTAACGAGCAACAAGTAACAAAAGTAAATAAAGTGCAGCAAGGTGGCCCAATCCTTTTTGTAGCAAAGGACAAGCCTGGACAAACTCTTATAATAGGAAAAACGCTCCCGAGGACACATGGGAATATCGTCAAACTAGTTTTCTTCACGTTCATATGATTCACGTTCGGTACTTTGATAATTTGATATGTGGGTGGACCGGTGCTTGGGTGCTGTTCTTACTTGAACAAACATCCCACTTATGATTAACCTCTATTGCAAGCATCCGCAACTACAACAAAAGTATTAAGGTAAACCTAACCATAGCATGAAACATATGGATCCAAATCAGCCCCTTACGAAGCAACACATAAACTAGGGTTTAAGCTTCTGTCACTCTAGCAACCCATCATCTATTTATTACTTCCCAATGCCTTCCTCTAGGCCCAAATAATGGTGAAGTGTTATGTAGTTGACGGTCACATAACACCACTAGAGGCTAGACAACATACATCTCATCAAAATATCGAACGAATACCAAATTCACGTGAGTACTAATAGCAAGACTTCTCCCATGTCCTCAGGAACAAACGAAACTACTCAGAAAGCATATTCATGTTCATAATCAGAGGGGTATTAATATGCATAAAGGATCTGAACATATGATCTTCCACCAAATAAACCAACTAGCATAAACTACAAGGAGTAATCAACACTACTAGCAACCTACTAGTACCAATCCCGGACTTGGAGACAAGAATTGGATACAAGAGATGAACTAGGGTTTTGAGAGGAGATGGTGCTGGTGAAGATGTTGATGGAGATTGCCCTTTCCCGATGAGAGGAGCGTTGGTGATGACGTTAGTGATGATTTCCCCCTCCCGGAGGGAAGTGTCCCCAGCAGAACAGCTCTGCCGGAGCCCTAGATTGGTTCCGCCAAGGTTCCGCCTCGTGGCGGCGGAGTTTCATCCCGAAAGGTTTCTTATGATTTTTTTCTCGACGAAAGACCTCATATAGCAGAAGATGGGCATCAGAGGGCCACCAGGGGGCCCATGAGGTAGGGGGCGCGCCCCCCACCCTCGTGGCCAGGTGGGGCCCCCTCTGGTGAACTTCTTCCGCTGGATATTTTTTATTATTTCCCAAAATGACTTTCGTGGAGTTTCGGGACTTTTGGAGTTGTGCAGAATACGTCTCTAATATTTGCTCCTTTTCCAGCCCAGAATTCCAGCTGCCGGCATTCTCCCTCCTTATGTAAACCTTGTAAAATAAGAGAGAATAGGCATAAGTATTGTGACATAACATGTAATAACAGCCCATAGTGCAATAAATATCGATATAACAGCATGATGCAAAATGGATGTATCAACTCCCCCAAGCTTAGACCTCGCTTGTCCTCAAGCGAAAGCCGATAACGATAAATATGTCCCCATGTTTAGAGGTAGAGGTGTTGATAAAAATAAAATACGGACATGAAGGCATCATGATTATTCTCATAACAGTAACATATATAGGTATTGGCATATGATTTCTTATGTTCAAGTAATAATCCATTCACAATGCAGAGTGCGAATCATAAACTTTATTGAGAACCAACAAACTATAATCTCAGTCATTGAAGCAATTGCAATTTATCATAACATCAGAAAGAGTCTATGTCAGAGCTTAATAGCTAAGTCCACATACTCAACTATCATTTAGTCCTTCATAATTGCTAACACTCACGCGATACTTATGTTTACGGAGTTTTAATCGGGCACAAAGAAAGATAGGGGCTTATAGTTTCACCTCCCAACCTTTTACCTCAAGGGTAATGTCAACAATAATAACTCATGCCCCCTACATCTAATTAGATATATCAATCAGGATCTTTCCAACATACTGTGCTTGCCAAAGGATAAAATAAAAAAGGAAAGGTGAAGATCACCATGACTGTTGCATAAGGTAGGGGATAATAATAAGAGATAGGCCCTTCACAGAGGGAAGCAGAGGTTGCCATGCACTTTTATGGTTGGATGCACAAAATCTTAATGCGAAATAACATCACTTTATATTGCCCCTTGTGATATGAACCTTTATTATGCAGTCCATCGTTTTTATTTCTTCCACATCACAAGATCGTATAAAGCTTATTTCTCCCACACCAATCAATCATACATATTTAGAGAGCAATTTTTATTGCTTTGCACCGATGACAACTTACTTGAAGGATCTTACTCAATCCATAGGTAGATATGGTGGACTCTCATGGCAAAACTGGTTTAAGGGTTTTTGGAAGCACAAGTAGTATCTCTACTTGGTGCTGGGAATTTGGCTAGCATGAGGGGGAAAGGAAAGCTCAACATGTTGGAAGATCCATGACAACATACTTTATCTCAGATATAAGAAAACATAACTCATTACGTTGTCTTCCTTGTCCAAAATCATCTCTTTAGCATGTCATATTTTAATGAGTGCTCACAATCATAAAAGATGTCAATAATAGTATATCTATATGTGAAACCTATCTTTCCTTATTACTTCCTATTAATTGCAACGATGACCAAAGCTATGTTTGCCAACTCCCAACAACTTTTAATCATCATACTCTTTCTATGTGAAGTCATTACTCTCAATAAGATCAATATGAACTCTTTGTTTCTTTTTATTCTTTTTCTCTATTCTTTTATTCACTCAAGATCATGGCAAAATAATCAAGCCCTTGACTCAATACTAATCTTTATTATATAGCTCATGGACTCGATTACATAGAAGGATCATAAAGCAAAACTCAAAACTAGATCATGCCATAAACTTTATTCTACTAGATCAAGATACTACTAATAGGATAGAACTAAGAAAAACGGTAAAGATAGGAGTTGTGATGGTGATACGATACCGTGGCACCTCCCCCAAGCTTGGCAGTTGCCAAGGGGAGTGCCCATACCCATGTGATTATATCTCCTTCTTCGGGGTTGGTGAAACATTCTTGGCTATGATGCCCTTTAGGATGCGATTCTCCTCAAGCTTATTGACTTGCTGCTTGAGGTCCATTATTTCCTTGCGAAGCTTTCCTGTAACTGCTAAGGCTCCTTGCACCCAAGGGTGTTGCATAGCTGCGGGAGAACAAGTGACACTCCTCTTCATATTTTCATAAGAAAGAAATCTAACATTGGAAGGGATAACCGAGTTTGGAATAGCTGAGCTCTGCAGTTCCCCCATCGCGAACCCAGCTCGGAAGCGAGAAGTGACTTCTTGATCCTCCATGGCATCCACTCTCATCAAGTCAGCCTCCATCTCCTCCTTTGTTGCTGGCCTAAAGGGGTCAGCTTCGCTGTTTGCCCTTGGTTCCGGTGCCGGATTAGATACCCGGCTCTCCCCGACTGACTCCTGGGAAGACATATTGCTCTAATCTACAACATCAACAACTCGAAACAAAAAACAGAGGATATTTGCGTGATACAGGAGTCAAAACCTTCGGGAGAATATATAATGAATTTTTACGGACCAAAATACGTATCGTGCAAGAAAATGGAGTCTGGAAGGCACACGAGGTGCCCACGAGGTAGGGGGCGCCCAGGGGGGGTAGGGCGCGCCCTCCACCCTCGTGGGGCCCTCGTGTCCTTCCCGGACTTCTACTTATTTTTCTATTTTTCTAAATATTCCAAAACGGAGAAATATTGCCCTAAAAATTGTTTTGGAGTCGGTTTACTTACCGTACCACATACCTACTCCTTTTCAGGGTATGAAACATTCTGGAAAGTGTCCCTTATGTATTCCTCCTGGGTTACAGTTTCAATAACATTGGTTTCAACATTTATGGGATTACCTGAGATATAATGTTTGATTCTTTGACCGTTTACCACCTTCGGATTTGTGCCTTCGAAGTTGTTGATTTTTATGGCACCGGAACGATAGACCTCCTCGATAACGTAGGGGCCTTCCCATTTAAGGAGAAGTTTTCCTGCAAAAAATCTTAAACGAGAGTTGTATAGCAATACATAATCACCTACATTGAACTCACGCTTTTGTATCCTTTTGTCATGCCATCTTTTAAAATTTTCTTTAAACAACTTGGCATTTTCATAAGCTTGGGTTCTCCATTCATCAAGTGAGCTAATATCAAATAACCTCTTCTCACCAGCAAGTTTGAAATCATAATTGAGCTCTTTAATAGCCCAGTATGCCTCATGTTCTAGTTCGAGAGGTAAGTGACATGCTTTTCCATAAACCATTTTATACGGAGACATACCCATAGGATTTTTATATGCAGTTCTATAGGCCCATAATGCATCATCAAGTTTCTTGGACCAATTCTTTCTAGACCTCTTGACAGTCTTTTGCGAAATTAATTTGAGCTCTCTATTGCTCAATTCTACTTGACCACTAGACTGTGGGTGATAAGGAGATGCAATTCTATGATTAACATCATACTTAGCAAGCATGTTATGGAAAGCACCATGTATAAAATGTGAACCACCATCAGTCATTAAATATCTAGGGACTCCAAACCTCAGAAAAATAACTTCTTTAAGCATTTTAATAGAGGTGTTATGATCAGCACTACTAGATGGAATAGCTTCTACCCACTTAGTAGCGCAATCAACAGCAAGTAAAATATGTGTATATCCATTAGAGGCTGGAAAAGGTCCCATATAATGAAAGCCCCAAACATCAAATGGTTCAATAACAAGTGAATAATTCATAGGCATTTCTTGACGTCTACTAATATTACCAATTCTTTGACATTCATCACAAGACAAGACAAACTTACAGGCATCCTTGAAGAGAGTTGGCCAATAAAAACCGGATTGAAATACCTTATGTGCAGTTCTATCTCCAGCGCGGTGTCCTCCATAAGCTTCGGAGTGACACTTGCGTAGGATCTGTTCCTGTTCATGCTCATGTACACAATGTCTAATAACACCATCTACTCCTTGTTTATAAAGATGTGGGTCAACCCTAAAATAATGTCTCAAATCATAGAAAAACTTTTTCTTTTGCTGGTATGTGAAACTAGGGGGTATAAATTTAGCAACAATGTAATTAGCATAATCTGCATACCATGGGGTACTACGAGAAGTATTTATGACATTTAATTGCTCATCAGGAAAGCTATCATCAATAGGTAGTGGGTCATCAAGAACATTTTCTAACCTAGACAAGTTGTCTGCAACAGGGTTCTCAGCTCCCTTTCTATCAACAATATGCAAATAAAATTCTTGTAGCAAGAGAACCCATCTAATAAGTCTAGGTTTAGCATATTTGTTTTCCATCATATATTTAATAGCAGCATGATCAGTGTGAATAGTTACTTTAGAATCAACAATATAAGGTCTGAACTTATCACATGCAAATACAACTGCTAAGTATTCTTTTTCAGTAGTAGCATAGTTTCTTTGAGCATTGTCTAGAGTCTTACTAGCATAATGGATAACATTTAATTTATTATCAACTCTTTTCCCTAGAACAACACCTACATCATAATCACTAGCATCACACATAATTTCAAAGGGTAAATTCCAATCAGGTGGCTGAACAATAGGTGAAGAGATCAATGCTTTCTTAAGTGTTTCAAATGCTTCTACACAATCATCATCAAAGACAAATGGTATATCTTTTTGTAATAAATTAGTCAGAGGCCGAGAAATTTTTGAGAAGTCCTTAATGAACCTCCTATAAAATCCGGCGTAACCAAGGAAACATCTTATACCTTTGATGTCCTTGGGACATGGCATCTTTTCAATAGCATCAACTTTGGCTTTATCAACTTCAATACCTCTTTCAAAAACTTTATGCACCAAGACAATACCTTCATTAACCATAAAGTGGCACTTTTCCCAATTCAAGACAAGATTAGTTTCTTCACATCTCTGCAAAACTCGATCAAGATTGCTCAAGCAATCATCAAAAGAGGATCCATAGACAGAAAAGTAGTCCATGAAAACCTCACAAATCTTTTCACAAAAATCAAAGAATATAGCCATCATGCATCTTTGAAAGGTAGCAGGTGCATTACATAAATCAAAAGGCATACGTCTATAAGAAAAAGTACCAAAAGGGCATGTAAAAGTAGTCTTTGATTGATCCTCAGCCGACACAGGTATTTGAGAGAAACCTGAATGATCATCTAGGAAGCAATAATGTGTATGTTTGCATAATCTTTCTAGCATTTGATCAATAAAAGGTAATGGGTAATGATCTTTCTTAGTAGCTTTATTTAATTTGCGGAAATCAATTACCATCCTATAACCTATAATAATTCTTTATGGAATCAATTCATCTTTATCATTAGGAACAACAGTAACACCTCCCTTATTAGGGACACAATGAACATGACTTACCCACTGACTATCAGCAACGGGATAAATTATACCTGCCTCTAGAAGCTTTAGTATTTCTTTTCTTACCACTTCTTTCATCTTAGGATTAAGCCTTCGTTGATGATCGCGAACCGGTTTGGCATCTTCTTCCAAATTTATTTTATGTTGACATAGAGTGGTACTAATGCCCTTAAGATCATCAAGAGTATATCCAATAGCAGCACGATGCTTCTTCAGAGTTTTCAATCATCTCTCTTCTTCATGCTCTGAAAGGTTAGCACTAATAATAACAGGATATATTTTCTTTTCATCAAGATAAGCATATTTAAGATTATCATGCAACGGTTTAACCTCAAACACAGGATCACCCTTGGGTGGAGGAGGATCCCCTAGGATTTCAACAGGCAAATTATGTTTCAGAATAGGTTCTTGTTTAAAGAATACTTCATCTATTTCCCTTCTTTCATTCATAAACATATCATTTTTATGGTCTAGCAAATAATGTTCTAGAGGATCACTAGGAGGTACGACAATAGAAGCAAGACCAATAATTTCATCCTTTCTAGGCAATTCTTCTTCACGGTGTTGTTTACTAAATTTGGAGAAATTAAGCTCATGAATCATATCATCCAAGCCAACCGTAACAACATCCTTTTTGCAATCAATCTTAGCATTGCCAGTATTCAAGAAGGGTCTACTAAATATAATGGGACAAAAGCTATCTTGTGGGGAACCAAGAACAAGAAAATCAGCAGGATATTTAGTTTTCCCACACAAGACTTCAACATCTCTAACAATTCCCACTGGCGATATGGTATCTCCATTGGCAAGTTTAATTTTAACATCAATATCTTCTACCTCAGCGGGTGCAATTTCGTGCTTAATTTCTTCATACAAGGTGATAGGTATAACACTAGCACTAGCACCCATATCACATAAGCCATGATAACAATGATCTCCTATTTTAAAAGAAATAACAGGCACGCCTACCACAGGTCTATGTTTATCTTTAGCGCCAGGTTTAGCAATTCTAGCAGATTCACCATAGAATTGAATAACACGCCCATCAGTATTATCAGACAAGAGATCTTTAACAATAGCAATATTAGGTTCTACTTTGACTTGCTCAGGAGGTGTATAAGTTCTAATATTGCTTTTATTAACCACAGTTGAAGCTTTAGCATGATCCTTTATTCTAATAGGGAAAGGTGGTTTCTCAACATAAGAGGTAGGAACAATAGAATCATTATAAGTGACAGTCTTTTCTTCAACTTTAATAGGTGCAGCTACTTTTACTTCTATGGGAGGATGATACTTAAACCACTTCTCCTTGGGGAGATCAACATAAGTAGCAAAAGATTCACAGAAAGAAGCTACTATCTCAGAGTCAAGTCCATATTTAGTGCTAAACTTACAGAAAATATTGGTATCCATAAAAGATTTAACACAATCAAACTTAGGTGTCATACCTGACTCCTTACCTTCGTCGAGGTCCCAATCTTCAGAGTTGCATTTAATTCTATCCAATAAATTCCATCTGAATTCAATAGTATTCATAATAAAAGAACCAGAACAAGAAGTATCGAGCATGGTGCGATTGTTTTCAGAAAGCCGAGCATAAAGATTTTGAATAATTGTTTCTCTTGAGAGCTCATGATTGGGGCATGAATACAACATTGATTTAAGCCTCCCCCAAGCTTGAGCGATGCTTTCTCCTTCGCGAGGCCAAAAACTATATATATAATTGCGATCACGATGAACAAGATGCTGATACGTCTCCATCGTATCTACTTTTCCAAACACTTTTGCCCTTGTTTTGGACTCTAACTTGCATGATTTGAATGGAACTAACCCGGACTGACGCTGTTTTCAGCAGAATTGCCATGGTGTTGTTTTATGTGCAGAAAACAAAAGTTCTCGGAATGACCTGAAACTCCACGGAATATCTTAGAATAAATAATAAAAAATCCTTGCCGAAGATGAAGATCAGGGGGCCCACACCCTGTCCACGAGGGTGGGGGGCACGCCCCTCCCCCTGGGCGCGCCGCCCTACCTCGTGGGCCCCCTGGTGGCCCTCCGACGCCAACTCCAACTCCATATACTGGCTTTCGGGGAGAAAAAATCAGAGAGAAAGTTTCATCGCGTTTTACGATATGGAGCCACCGCCAAGCCCTAATCTCTCTCGGGAGGGCTGATCTGGAGTCCGTTCGGGGCTCCGGAGAGGGGGATTTGTCACCATCGTCATCATCAACCATCCTCCATCACCAATTTCATGATGCTCACCGCCGTGCATGAGTAATTGCATCGTAGGCTTGCTGTGCGGTGATGGGTTGGATGAGATTTATCATGTAATCGAGTTAGTTTTGTTAGGGTTTGATCCCTAGTACCCATTATGTTCTGAGATTGATGTTGCTATGACTTTGCTATGCTTAATGCTTGTCACTAGGGCCCGAGTGCCATGATTTCAGATCTGAACCTATTATGTTTTCACGAATATATGTGTGTTCTTGATCCTATCTTGCAAGTCTATAGTCACCTACTATGTGTTATGATCCGGCAACCCCGAAGTGACAATAATCGGGACCACTCCCGGTGATGACCATAGTTTGAGGAGTTCATGTATTCACTATGTGCTAATGCTTTGTTCCGGTTCTCTATTAAAAGGAGGCCTTAATATCCCTTAGTTTCCAATAGCATCCCGCTGTCACGGGAGGGTAGGGCAAAAGATGTCATGCAAGTTCTTTTCCATAAGCACGTATGACTATTTACGGAATACATGCCTACATTACATTGATGAACTGGAGCTAGTTCTGTGTCACCCTATGCTGTAACTGTTACATGATGAACCACATCCAGCATAATTATCCATCACTAATCCGGTGCCTGCGAGTTTTCCATATACTGGTTTACGCTTATTTACTTTTCCGTTGCTACTGTTATCATCACTACAAAATACCAAAAACATTACTTTTGCTGTCTTTACTTTTGTTACCATTACCACCACTATCATATTACTTTGCTACTAAACACTTTGCTGTAGATACTAAGTTTCCAGGTGTGGTTGAATTGATAACTTAGCTGCTAATACTTGAGAATAGTCTTTGGCTCCCCTTGTGTCGAATCAACAAATTTGGGTTGAATACTCTACCCTGGAAAACTGTTGCGATCCCCTATACTTGTGGGTTATCAAGACCTTTTTCTGGCGCCGTTGCCGGGGAGCATAGCTCTATTCTTTGAGTCACTTGGGATTTATATCTGTTGGACACTATGAAGAACTTGAAAGACGCTAAGACAACAATTTATCCCTCAACTACGAGGGGAGGTAAGGAACTGCCATCTAGCTCTGCACTTGATTCACCTTCTGTTATGAGTAAGCTAGTGACACCTAAACCTACTTCTGCTATTTGTTCCGATATGTCGCATGTTATTGATGATGCCACTTCTGCTATGCATGATACTTATGATGAAACTACTTCTATGCTTGATAGTACTGTGCCCCTGGGTGAATTTCTAGATGAACAAATTTCTAGGTCTAAAGAAAGAGAAACTATTGAAACTGAACACGATGATGTTAGTAATGATGATAATATGCCCGCTATTCCTGAGGGCTATCTTTTCGATGCTGAATCTACAGCAGCCATTCTTTCTTGCCAGGATAGACTTGAACTTAAGAGGTTGCTAGTTAAATGGAGTAAAGAATCTTTTAGAGATAGGATGAGACCCGACCCTGCTTTTGCTACTTCACCTATCTGTGTTCCCGATCAGGATTATTATGATTTTTCTATTGATCCAGATATAATTACTTTGGTTGAATCTGATCCTTTTTATGGCTACGAATCTGAAACTGTTGTGGCACATCTTCATAAGTTAAATGATATAGCTGCCCTGTTTACTAATAATGAGAGATCGCGCTACCTTTATTTACACAAAATATTTCCGTTCTCATTAAAGGGTGATGCTAAGAAATGGTTTAATTCTCTTGATCCTGGTTGTGTGCAAAGTCCCCAGGATGTGATTTATTACTTCTCTGCTAAATATTTCCCTGCTCATAAGAAACAAGTTGCTTTGAGGGATATATATAATTTTGTGCAAATTGAAGAAGAGAGTCTCCCACAAGCTTGGGGGAGGCTTCTCAAGTTACTTAATGCGTTGCCTGATCATCCTCTTAAGAAAGCTGAAATACTTGATATCTTTTATAATGGACTAACCGATGCTTCCAGAGATTACCTGGATAGTTGTGCTGGTTCTCTTTTCAGGGAAAGAACACCAGATGACGCTGAAATTCTATTGAATAATATTTTGGCAAATGAAAATAATTGGGCACCTCCCGAGCCACCTCCTGAGCCAGCTCCTGAGCCACCTCCTGAGCCAGCTCCTGAGCCAACTACTGAGCCTATTCCTAAACCAACTCCGAAGAAGAGAGGTGTTCTATTTCTCAGTCCCGAAGATATGCAAGAAGCAAAGAAATCTATGAAAGAAAGAGGTATTAAAGCTAAAGATATTAAGAATTTACCTCCTATTGAAGAAATACATGGTCTTAATTTACCGCCTGTTGAAGAAGTATATGATCTCAATTACTTATTTACGGAAGATCCTCTCGATATCCCGACACAGGTAGTAAAGGTAAATTCTCTCTATAGATATGATAAAGCTGAAGTCCCTCCTACTAAAATTGCTAGTCAGTGCTTGGATGAGTTTGATAACTTTATGTTTAAGCAAGATGACTTTAATGCTTATTTTGGTAGACAATTGAAATAGAATACCTTTATGATTAAACGCTTGAGTAATTATATGGCTAATATTAGAGGTGAACTTAAACTTGTTAGCAAACATGCTTCTATGGTTACCACTCAGGTAGAACAAGTACTTAAAGCTCAAAAAGAAGTGCTTAATGAAATGAATAGTAAGAAAAATGATTATGTTGTTAGAGTGGCTACTAGAACTGGTAGAATAACTCAGGAACCTTTGTATCCTGAAGGCCACCCTAAGAGAATCGAGCAAGATTCTCAGAGAAATAATATTGATGTACCTAGTTCTTCTAAGAGGAAGAAAAAGAAAAATGATATGACTTTGCAAACTTCTAGTGAACCTATTGCTGAACCACCTGATAATCCAAATGATATCTCTATGTCTGATGCTGAAACACGCTCACGTGATGAACATGAACCTAGTGATAATGTTAATGATAATGTTCATGATGATGCTCAACCTAGTAATGATAATGATGTAGAAGTTGAACCTGCTGTTGATCTTGATAACCCACAATCAAAGAATCAACGTTATGATAAAAGAGACTTTGTTGCTAGGAAACATGGTAAAGAAAGAGAACCATGGGTTCAGAAACCCACGCCTTTTCCTCCGAAACCATCCAAGAAAAAGGATGATGAGGATTTTGAGCGCTTTGCTGAAATGATTAGACCTATCTTTTTGCATATGCGATTGACTGATATGCTCAAAATGAATCCTTATGCTAAATATATGAAAGATATTGTTACAAATAAAAGAAAGATACCGGAAGCTGAAATTTCCACCATGCTTGCTAATTACACTTTTAAGGGTGAATACCAAAGAAACTTGGAGATCCAGGAGTACCTACTATACCATGCTCCATTAAAAGAAATTATGTTGAAACTGCTTTATGTGATCTTGGAGCCGGTGTCAGTGTTATGCCTCTCTCTTTATATCGTAGACTTGACTTGAATAAGTTGATACCTAATGAAATATCTTTGCAAATGGCTGATAAATCAACTGCTATACCTGTCGGTATTTGTGAGGATGTGCCTGTTGTGGTTGCAAACGTTACTATTTTAACGGACTTTGTTATTCTTGATATTCCCTGGGATGATAGTATGTCTATTATTCTTGGAAGACCTTTCCTTAATACTGCAGGGGCTGTTATTGATTGCAACAAAGGCAATGTCACTTTTCATGTTAATGGTAATGAGCATACGATACACTTTCCGAGGAAACAACCTCAAGTTCATAGTATCAACTCTATTGGAAAAATTCCATCGATTATATTTGGAGGTTTTGAATTTCCTCTCCCTACTGTCAAGAAGAAATATGATATACTTATTATTGGGGATGTCCATATCCCCGTTGAGGTAACATAGCGTTATTCGAAATTTCTCTAGTTCCATGTTAATTGGAATGAGTTTGTTAACAAGACTTGATCAACCTTGTTAGTGAATTCTTTTTGATGAGCATGAGATGGATGAAACTAGAAGCACAACCTTCTGTACCCTCTTTATATTCTCTATTATTTAGTAGAAATAAAGTAAAAATAGTATTTTTCTATCTGTTTCCTGATTTATCCGTGCAATATAAAAATATCCCGAAAATAAAAGTCCTGAGAATGACATGCCAATTTAATATGATTTTTTCGGGAATATTTGAGGATTTTTAGTGCAAAAATTACCGCGGGGGGAGCTGCCACCTGGCCACGAGGGTGGAGGGCGCGCCCCCTGCCTCGTGGGCCCACGGTGGCCCTCCTCCACATATCCATGCACCCATCTTCTTCCTCTGTCTCACACAAACCCGAAAAACCAACTCAAGTTCGTGTTCCAGCCGCTTTTGCTGCGATTTTTGATCTCCTTGCTCAAAGTACCTCTCGCAAAACTGCTTGGGGAGATTGTTCCTTGTATGTGACTCCTCCATTGGTCCAATTAGTTTTTGTTCTAGTGCTTTATTCATTGCAAATTTGTGCTACATAGGTGACCATGTTCTTGAGCTTGCATGTCAAGTTTATATGGTTCCAAGTAGTTCTAATGCTTGATATATGCTCTAGGCACCTGTATGAGTAGTTGCTATCAGTTTTATTGAAGTTGGTTCACTTTTATTTGAAGTTACTAAAAATTTCAGATTGTCTCAGAAATAATGAAGAGGCTTTTGAGGGGCTCGTCGAGCCGAAGCTCTAAGGAGAAAAAAAAGGAAGAAGAATAGAAGCCCAAATTTAATTTGCCTCGTATCGCGGAGGTTCGGCCGTGCGAATGGCCTTCCGATGAATTCTTGAGGAGAGCCGGGATTTATGAGGATTTCTATCTATTGATTGAGAACGCCGGCCTCACCAACTTCCTTCGCGACCAACGTCATTAGTATCTCTTACTCACAAATACTTTTGTGCAGAACTTCTACTTTTTCCCTAAGAAATCACCTCCAACAGTAGAGTTCCATTTATATGACGTTGTTAAGGAGATGACATTAGCTGAATTTTGCGAGGTTTGCCAAATACCTTTTGAGGGAACCTTAGATGAACCACACCGTAATGAAGTGGAAGCTTTTATTAACATATCACTGTGGGAGAAACCAGGAAGGTTTTTGATGCAAGAATCACTAGCATACATTTTCCTATTTTACATTACTTTGCCTTATTAGCTAGTCATTACTTGATTGGATACGGGAACTGTGGGAACCTTAGTATTCCTGATATTATTATTTTGTTCCATGGTTTATACCGCAATAACTCTGTTAGTATGGGTGGAATTGTTGCTAGACGGTTAAGTCTGAACCGTACTAAGGGCCCCGTCTTTGGAGGCATTTATGCTTCGCGCCTTGCTGAATATTTTGAAATACCTATTAGGCATGAGGAGAAAGAAGAAACAGCGCTGCCCCGTGCTTATTTAGATTATAAGAGTATGATAGCGCATGATTTTCTTGTTAAGAGTCGCGAAGGGGAGCTTAAATATAAATTGTACTTTGATAAACATCACCCTGAGACTATTACTTTGCCTGCTCCCTCTTTGTTTAACTTGTCTACAGGGCCTTACATTATTTCGTGGGCGGCTGTTCAAGCCTATCGGATTCCTGCACGAGCCTCGAAACCGGAGCCACAAGATGAGCCTCCACGAATGTGTGTTTATTCTTGGGATCCTGAGGCGGTTGCCAGTCAGTGGCACTCAGAGTCATCTTCGTCACATTATGATCCCAACTATTCTTCATCGCAGTACGACCCCAGCTACACCTACGGGTATCCGCCAGGCTATCCCTGGCAATAGACCAACTTAGTCCAAAAGCCTAAGCTTGGGGGAGTATGTATTTCTCACCGACATTACATTTATGCTCACACACACTCATTGCTAGATGTCGGTGCTCATACTCTTTCACTATAATATCCATGTTAGTCTAAATTCCTTTTTCTAGCTTCTTCTAGTGTGTTTGATAAACCTTAAGAAAAAACAAAAAAATAGTTAGTCTACTTTCCATGCTTGTAGTAGAATTAAAAAGAAAACCCAAAAATATTTCCTGTTCTTCTTTTGCTTGTTGGGAGCTTTCCTGTGTAAATAGTTTTTATTTCTTTTCCTTTCTTTGGGGGTCGAAAAGACTATATTGATAATGCTTAGTGGCTCTCATATGCATTATTGTTTATCTAACTTAGAGCCTATATTACTTGTCTTCTCCCTTGAGTTGAATGCTTGCAGATTCCAGCTTAGTCCAATGCACGTGCACTCTTATTATTATTTACACCGTTCGGTCGTGCAAGTGAAAGGCCATAATGATGATATATGATGTACTTATTGGGATGCGAAAAGCTGGTATGAACTCGACCTCTCTTGTTTTTGTAAATATGATGATTCATCATTCCTGATTCAGCTATTATGAAGTAAACATATTTGCAATGACATTTAGAGATCATAGTTGCTTTGTTCCATGCTTGATTAGCTATGAGTTATAATGGTTTACCTTGCGTGCCCACATGCTATTAGAATGATTATGATATGGTATGATAGGATGGTATCCTCCTTTGAATGAATTGAGTGACTCGACTTGGCACATGTTCACGCATGTAGTTGAATCAAATCAACATAGCCTTCATGATATTTATGTTTATGGTGGATTATATCCTACTCATGCTTATATTCAGTGTAAATTAATTTTAATGCATGTTTATGACTGTTGTCGCTCTCTCAGTTGGTCGCTTCCCAGTCTTTTGCTAGCCTTCACCTGTACTAAGCGGGAATACTGCTTGTGCATCCAAACTCCTTAAACCCCAAAGTTGTTCCATATGAGTCCAATATACCTTCCTATATGCGGTATCTACCTGCCGTTCCAAGTAAATTTGTATGTGCCAAACTCCAAACCTTCAAATAAAAATTCTGTTTTGTATGCTCGAGCAGCTCATGTGCAACTAGGGCTGCCTATATCTTCCATGCTAGGTGGGTTATTCTCAAGAGGAGTGGACTCCGCTCCTCATTCACGAGAAAGGGCCGGTAACCCGGATGCCCAGTCCCATGATCCAAAAAGATCAAAGCAAATCAAAATAATTAAACAAAACTCCCCTTGGGACCCGTTGAATGTTGGAAGCACTCGTTATTTCAAGCAAGCCATGGATTGATGCTTGTGGAGGAGGGGGAGTATAAACCTTTACCATTCTGTTTGGGAACTGCCTATATTGCATGTAGTATGGAAGATATAGCCATCTCATAGTTGTTGCGTTGACAGTGAAAGTATGCCGCTCAAAATATAATTTATCTCTATTTCAAAATCGAGCTCTGGCACCTCTACAAATCACTGCTTCCCTCTACGAAGGGTCTATCTATTTACTTTTATGTTGAGTCATCACCCTTCTTATTAAAAAGCACCCGCTGGAGAGCACTCTGTCGTTTGCATTCATTATAATTGGTTTATTTTGGGTATGACTTGATTGGATCTCTTTTACCATGAATTACAATGTTTAGTCAGTCCTTGATCTTTAAAGGTGCTCTGCATTTATGTTTTGCGGTCTCAGAAAGGGCTAGCGAGATACCATTTTGTTATATCATGTTATGATTATTTTGAGTAAGTGTTGTCATCCGAGTTTTATTCTTATGGCTCGCTAGCTGATTATATTATTGAAATGAGTAATTGTGAGTCCTACGTGTTATTGTGAGTATGGTTCGTTCATAATAATTGTTGAAACTTGAATGCTGGCTTTTCATGTTTACAACAACAAGAGCCAACAGAGTTTGTAAAAGTTTTTCTTTTTCTCTTTCAGTTTGTCAACTGAATTGCTTGAGGACAAGCAAGGGTTTAAGCTTGGGGGAGTTGATACGTCTCCGTCGTATCTACTTTTCCAAACACTTTTGCCCTTGTTTTGGACTCTAACTTGCATGATTTGAATGGAACTAACCCGGACTGACACTGTTTTCAGCAGAATTGCCATGGTGTTGTTTTATGTGCAGAAAACAAAGTTCTTGGAATGACCTGAAACTCCATGGAATATCTTAGAATAAACAATAAAAAATCCTCGTCGAAGAAGAAGACTAGGGGGCCCACACCCTGTCCACGAGGGTGGGGGCGCACCCCTCCCCCCTGGGCGCACCACCCTACCTCGTGGGCCCCCCGGTGGCCCTCCGACGCCAACTCCAACTCCATATATTGGCTTTCGGGGAGAAAAAAATCAGAGAGAAAGTTTCATCGCGTTTTACGATACGGAGCCACCGCCAAGCCCTAATCTCTCTCAGGAGGGCTGATCTGGAGTCCGTTCGGGGCTCCGGAGTGGGGGATTCGTCGCCGTCGTCATCATCAACCATCCTCCATCACCAATTTCATGATTCTCACCGCCATGCGTGAGTAATTGCATCGTAGGCTTGCTGGACGGTGATGGGTTGGATGAGATTTATCATGTAATCGAGTTAGTTTTTTTAGGGTTTGATCCCTAGTATCCATTATGTTCTGAGATTGATGTTGCTATGACTTTGCTATGCTTAATGCTTGTCACTAGGGCCCGAGTGCCATGATTTCAGATCTGAACCTATTATGTTTTCATGAATATATGTGTGTTCTTGATCCTATCTTGCAAGTCTATAGTCACCGACTATGTGTTATGATCCGGCAACCCCGAAGTGACAATAATCGGGACCACTCCCGGTGATGACCATAGTTTGAGGAGTTCATGTATTCACTATGTGCTAATGCTTTGTTCCGGATCTCTATTAAAAGGAGGCCTTAATATCCCTTAGTTTCCAATAGGACCCCGCTGCCACGGGAGGGTGGGACAAAAGATGTCATGCAAGTTCTTTTCCATAAGCATGTATGACTATTTACAGAATACATGCCTACATTACATTGATGAACTGGAGCTAGTTCTGTGTCACCCTATGTTGTAACTGTTACATGACGAACCACATCCGGCATAATTATCCATCACTGATCCGGTGCCTACGAGTTTTCCATATACTGGTTTACGCTTATTTACTTTTCCGTTGCTACTTTTATCATCACTACAAAATACCAAAAACATTACTTTTGTTGTCTTTACTTTTGTTACCGTTACCACCACTGTCATATTACTTTGCTACTAAACACTTTGCTGCAGATACTAAGTTTCCAGGTGTGGTTGAATTGACAACTCAGCTGCTAATACTTGAGAATATTCTTTGGCTCCCCTTGTGTCGAATCAACAAATTTGGGTTGAATACTCTACCCTCGAAAACTGTTGCGACCCCCTATACTTGTGGGTTATCAGATGCATAGGATAATACTTTTGATGGAATTCCAATTTCAGTCTTCTATAGTTCCATGATCTTGTATCATCACATAGCCTATACCATGTCAATGCATCTCCCTTCAAAGATAAAGGGAAGACCTTCTTCTTAACAACATCATCGGGTATACCTGCAAGCTTAAATAGTCCACAAACTTCATCCACATATATTAGGTGCTCATTAGGATGCTTTGTTCCATCTCCTACAAAAGGATTAGCTAGCAGTTTTTCCATCATACCCGAAGGAACTTCAAAGGGAATATTTTCATGTTCAGTAGGTTCAGTAGGTTGGGAGCAACTCTTTGCTCTACTGGTCGGGGTGAAGATACCCCGAACAAGCCCCTCAGAGGATTACTTTCCATAATAACAAGTGACAGTAAATTTTAGTACACTATATAAATTTTTCCTTACCAAATTCCACCTACCAAAGGCACTTCACTCCCTGGCAACGGCGCCAGAAAAGAGCCTTGATGACCCACAAGTATAGGGGATCTATCGTAGTCCTTTCGATAAGTAATAGTGTCGAACCCAACGACGAGCGGAAGGAAATGATAAGCGGTTTTCAGCAAGGTATTCTCTGCAAGTACTAAAATAAGTGGTAACAGATAGTTTTGTGATAGGATAATTTGTAACGAGCAACAAGTAACAAAAGTAAATAAAGCGCAGCAAGGTGGCTCAATCCTTTTTGTAGCAAAGGACAAGCCTGGACAAACTCTTATAATAGGAAAAGCGCTCCCGAGGACACATGAGAATATCGTCAAACTAGTTTTCATCACGTTCATATGATTCGCTTTCGGTACTTTGATAATTTGATATGTGGGTGGACCGGTGCTTGGGTGCTGCTCTTACTTGAACAAACATCCCACTTATGATTAACCTCTATTGCAAGCATCCGCAACTACAACAAAAGTATTAAGGTAAACCTAACCATAGCATGAAACATATGGATCCAAATCAGCCCCTTACGAAGCAACGCATAAACTAGGGTTTAAGCTTCTGTCACTCTAGCAACCCATCATCTACTTATTACTTCCCAATGCCTTCCTCTAGGCCCAAATAATGGTGAAGTGTTATGTAGTTGACGTTCACATAACACCACTAGAGGCTAGACAACATACATCTCATCAAAATATCGAACGAATACCAATTTCACGTGACAACTAATAGCAAGACTTCTCCCATGTCCTCAGGAACAAACGTAACTACTCACAAAGCATATTCATGTTCATAATCAGAGGGGTATTAATATGCATAAAGGATCTGAACATATGATCTTCGACCAAATAAACCAACTAGCATCAACTACAAGGAGTAATCAACACTACTAGCAACCTACTAGTACCAATCCTGGACTTGGAGACAAGAATTGGATACAAGAGATGAACTAGGGTTTTGAGAGGAGATGGTGCTGGTGAAGATGTTGATGGAGATTGCCCTCTCCCGATGATAGGAGCGTTGGTGATGACGTTAGTGATGATTTCCCCCTCCCGGAGGGAAGTGTCCCCGGTAGAACAGCTCTGCTGGAGCCCTAGATTGGTTCCGCCAAGGTTCCGCCTCGTGGCGGCGGAGTTTCGTCCCGAAAGGTTGCTTATGTTTTTTTCTCGATGAAAGACCTCATATAGCAGAAGGTGGGAATCGGAGGGCCACCAGGGGGCCCACGAGGTAGGGGGCGTGCCTAGGGGGGTAGGGCGCGCCCCCCACCCTCGTGGCCAGGTGGGGCCCCCTCTGGTGAACTTCTTCCGTTGGATATTTTTTATTATTTCCCAAAATGACTTTCGTGGAGTTTCAGGACTTTTGGAGTTGTGCAGAGTAGGTCTCTAATATTTGCTCCTTTTCCAGCCCAGAATTCTAGCTGCCGGCATTATCCCTCCTTATGTAAACCTTGTAAAATAAGAGAGAATAGGCATAAGTATTGTGACATAACATGTAATAACAGCCCATAGTGCAATAAATATCGATATAAAAGCATGATGCAAAATGGACGTATCACTATCCAATGCTGGATGATCATCCGCTTGCTGCTGCCGCTGCTGAGACCCCCTATCCTGGCTAAGTGAGTCGATCTGCTGCTGCTGCTGGAATTTGGGTGCCAAGTCCCGCATCCTACTTCCTCTGCTCCTCCTCCAGCTTCCTCTTTTTCTCCTCCTCCATCTTCTTTCTTGCACGGGTCCTGTAGTCGTCGTTCCATCACAAAAAGCCCTCATACCAGGGAATAACGCCCTTGCCTCGTGTTCTTCCCGGGTGTTCAGGATTTCCCAGGGGGCGCGTAAGCTTGTCGTTCTCTCGGTTGGGCGTGAACACCCCATTTCGAGCATCTTCTATTGTGTCAAGTAACTTTTGTTCTACTCCTTTTAGACTTTCCTTCTTCGAAACCAGGCTTGTCTTTGGGTCCAATGCCCCCCCATGCGCATAGAACCAAGTTCTGCACCTGGGGGGCCAGCTCCTAGTAACCGGAGTGACCCATGCATCCTCCATCTCTTGCTCAGACTTATCCCACTTAGGCATTGCCACCGTGTAGCCACCTGGACCCAGCCTATGGAACTGCGTCTTTTTTGCGGCATTGGCCTTGTTTTTCTCGACCGTTCCTTAGATAATTCTTATTCCTTGAATTTCACGAAAGCCGGTGTTGGTGTCAAAACCGGCGGATCTCGGGTAGGGGGTCCCGAACTGTGCGTCTAGGCGGATGGTAACAGGAGACGAGGGACACGATGTTTTTACCCAGGTTCGGGCCCTCTTGATGGAGGTAAAACCCTACGTCCTGCTTGATTAATATTGATGATGTGGGTTACAAGAGTAGATCTACCACGAGATCAAGGAGGCTAAACCCTAGAAGCTAGCCTATGGTCTGATTGTTGTTCGTCCTATGGACTAAAGCCATTCGGTTTATATAGACACCGGAGAGGGCTAGGGTTACACAGAGTCGGTTACAATGGTAGGAGATCTACATATCCGTATCGCCAAGCTTGCCTTCCACGCCAAGGAAAGTCCCATCCGGACACGGGACAAAGTCTTCAATCTTGTATCTTCATAGTCTTGGAGTCTGGCCGATGATGATAGTTCGGCTATCCGGACACCCCCTAGTCCGGAACTCCCTCAGTAGCCCCTGAACCAGGCTTCAATGACGACGAGTCCGGCGCGCATGTTGTTTTCGGCATTACAAGGCGGGTTCCTCCTCCGAATAATTCATAGAAGATTGCGAACACCAGAATAGTGTCCGGCTCTGCAAAAATAAATTCCACATACCACCGTAGAGAGAATAATATTACACAAGATCAATCTGCTGACGTATTCTGTGGCGTGACGTCACACCACTACCAAGCCTTTACTCGAATTGTTTTTATTGTTCCACCTCAGCGCGTTTAGCGAGGCGGTTTCCTTGGCACATCTTGTCGAAGCAGAGATCGTGTTCCCCTTATTCCGGGATTCCCATCAATACGGACGTGGGTAACCCAACCGCGCCATCAATCGCGACGCTTGGGGGATAAGCGAGTTTTATCGGGCCGGTGGGGACACATGTTTTTGTCCGCCCATATAAGGGGATAAAGATCTAACCCTTTTCCCTGCTCCTTCTTCCTCCTTAGCTTATCCATCTCTGCGAACCCGAGCTCCAGCGCCCAAGCCCGCACATCCCACCTCAACCTTCTCCGATCATGTCCGGAGCGGGAGGCAAATGGATGGCCTCCTCCGTCACGGAGGGGCATATCCAGAAGCTGCGCAGCGCCGGATACTTGTCCAGCAACATCGCGCATCGGCTCCCCGATGAGGGAGAGCTCATCCCCACCCCCAGGCCCCATGAGAGGGTAGTATTCCTTCCCCATTTCCTCCGTGGACTGGGCTTCCCACTTCATCCCTTTGTCCGGGGGCTCATGTTCTACTACGGCCTAGATTTCCATGATCTGGCCCCAAATTTTATTCTCAACATCTTGGCGTTTATCGTCGTGTGCGAGGCCTTCCTCTGCATCCAGCCCCACTTCGGCTTGTGGCTCAAGACCTTCAGTGTCAAGCCGAAGGTTGTGAAGGGCAGCCAAGCGGAGTGTGGAGGCGCCATAGTGCGCAGGATGTCCCACGTTACGTGGCTGGAGGGCACCTTTGTGGAAACCATCAAGGGGTGGCAATCGGGGTGGTTCTACATCACCGAGCCGCGTGATCCCGAATGGGCAGCGGCCCCCGAATTAAGATCCGGCATCCCCACGCGGCTCACCTCCTGGAAAGAGAGCGGCCGGATTTGGGGTGATTCGGAGGAGCTGACCGGACTCCAAGCCTGCGTCCAAAAGCTGGTGGACAAGAAGCTCAAGCTTATCAACGTGGTCCAGGTCATGCTCATCCGCTAGATTCTCCCGTGCCAACGACGGGGCTTCAACATGTGGGAGTTCGATCCGGCGCAGCACCAGACTTTGAATGGGCTCTTCGACACTACGTACGAAGAGGTCTGGAAGGTGCTGTTCAAGGGCGCCGAGGCTCCCGCATCCGCTACCGAAGATCGCGGATTCAGCTCGCAGCGTCTAGCTGACGAGGTATGTGATATTGTCCTTTACGGGACGCTTGTTATTTATAGTTTGACTCTATGCGGGATCTAAACTCCCTTTCCTTTGATAGGACTGGCTGAAGAAGGCCGCACAGGCTATCTGTCCGGCCCCATTGCCAGAGGACCCAGCTGACGCCCGCCTGACAGGGCTGCTGGCTCTGGCACCCCACGTGGTGCCGGAGAAGAAGGCCAAGAAGAAGGTCACGGGGACTCGGAAGAGTTCCCGTTTTCAGGTGCTATCGGACGATGAATCTGAGGCCGACTCCTCCCACCAAGGCGAGGAGGAGAAGAAGAAAGCCTCTCCCCCAGCGGGGGGAGGGAAGAAAAGGAAGGCCTCCCCAACAAGGGAGGCCGAAGGGTCCAAGAGGGGAAAAACTCTTCCCCCAGACTGTTCCGCCAACGCCAGTGATGACGACGAGGACTGGCCTCCAAGGGCCAAGCCTCTAACGAGATCGTAAGTATCCGGACTCCCGAATAACTTCAAGGTTTTCGTTTTCCGCCACATTATGTCTTTCTAATGCTGCATACAACCCTGCAGTCCGCCTAAGGATGATCTCCCCACTTCGTCGAGCGGGTCCTTAGGGGCGTCAGATATGGATTCCCTTCCGACTGCCTCCACCCCCCGTGATGCGGACGATGCCGAGGTGGGATCCCAGGAAGGGACCCACCAGGAGGAGAGGGCCCCAGAGGTGTCGCAGGACAACCTCTCGGACTTTGCACCGGACTCAGCTCCGGAACCCATAGTGGCTCCAAAGTCCGGCGGGTGACCCCTTCGTAAGAAGGGCAAGACCGCGACGCCGGCTGCCTCCGTCCAACCGGAGGTGCCGGATAATTTGCTGGAGGCGCTCAACGGCGCCTCCATCAAAGAGGAACACCACACTGTTATGAGTGCGGTGATTCAGAAGGTTCAACTCGCCAAGAGCGGGCTGACCGAAGCCTGCACCAGCCTTCTAACAGGCTTCGAGGTAAGAAATTCAATATGTATAAAATGGTACCACATAGACAGTAGCCCCTGATGCTCGGTTCGGTGTTCGGAAAGAAAAGCCGGACTGAGGATCTTAAAAAAGATATATGCAGGAGTCATAAAAATATGTCAATATGGGATTGCAGGCTGTGCTGCTGACCTCTGCCGCACTGACTGCGGAGGTCAATACTTTGAAGGAAAACCTCGAGCGGTCCGAGAACGAGCTCGGCCATGCCAAGAAGCAGCTCGAGGAAAAAGAAGGTGAGTAATACCTTATGAAAATTGTACCTTACAGAAAAGGATTTGGTTGCAAGAAAAATGTCAAGGATAACTGGGGTATTGCAGGGGCCACTAACGAGGTGGCGACCCTGAAGGAGGCAGTGGCCGCGGCCGAACGCAATGCGGCTGCGGAGCGCACCGAGCAAGAGAAGCAGGAGGCGTGGGTGGCGGAGGTACATCAAGAGCTCCAGGATCTCGTGCAGAAACATGAGAGCCTGGAGCGTGACTCGAAGACTCGAGAGTCTGAGCTTGCAACTGCTCTTGAGAGTGCCAAAGCCGCTAAGGCCGAAGCCTACAAGGCCCTCCAGGAGATCGAGGTGATAAAGAAAATAGCAACGGGTAAGGCATTTTTCATGCAAAGTAAGCATGTGAGTGTTAATTACCTGTCGCTTACCCGAATTCGGAGCTCTCCAGGAGCGTTCGCAGATCTTCCCCGCAGCGTGTCCGATGCTGCCGCATTCTACCGGGCCGAGGAGGGGAGCTCAACGGAGAAGGTCTTCTGGTCTCAGTATGCTGAGGCTGGACATCCGGTGCCCCATAGCGACCAGCTGAAGCAGCTGGTCGAGCTCCACAAGGCGGCCGAACAGGCCATGAAGGGCCTCATAGTTCGGTTGTGGCCTAAGGAGGCCATGCCTGGGAGCTACTTCGGCCTGGTGCGGCGGCTGGTGGATGCGTGCCCGTGGGTTGAAGTCATCAAGCACTCCGCCTGTATTGAAGGTGCCCGTCAGGCCCTTGCCCGCGCAAAGGTGCACTGGGGCAAGATGGATGCCCAGAAGCTTGTGACGGACCCACCACCAGAGGGCAAGGAGTATCGTACGCCCGAGATGTATTATAAGAGTGTGCTGAAGGGCGCCCGCACTATTGCGGGTGAGTGCTCCAAAGATGTAATATTTGAGTAGACTCGCATTTTGTTATCCTGTGCGCTGAAAACTTGGTTCATATGCGCTAAGCAACGCTTGTTAATTTAAAATATTACCTTCTGTGCGGCTGTTTATCAAATCTGAGAGATGGCAAGTCGTCGGCTTCAGCCCCCATGCCACGAGTGCTGGGGTGTTCGGGATAAATTCGAGCGCTCTTGTTCCCATTTTTGGGTCCATCTAGGGAGGCGCTCAACACAATGAACAAGGCAACCGGACTTATAATGCTTGAACACTCTCACTTAGCCATAGAATTCTATAATTTTAAATTTCGGCGAAGCCCCTAGTTTTCGGAAGGCCAAATTTGGGGCGCTATCCACGCCTTGGCCGGACAGAATCCGGATCCTCGCTCGAAGCGGCATAAGTCTTTAGGGACTCGCGAAGAACCTCTCGAACAACGACCAGCTCTCGCCTCATCATGACGGTCAGTTTTAGCTTTCTCCACTGAGGCGTTAACCCAGCTCAACTGGGGCGCAATCGCAGTGGTTCTCCCAATGCTACCTTAGCCGATAAAACGGAATATAAGGTACCAAAACATGGGAGCCGGGCAAACCCAACTATTGACCCAAGAACATGATTGGGAGCCGATGCATATAATGCTATAAGTTCGGGGTGCCGCACTTGTGAAAGTGTTCATACTTATCACACCATAACGCGGGAAACATAAGCCCCTGGTGTATTTAGCCGTACCAAAATGTACGGATGCAACATGTCATAGATGAACATATGTGTAAGAAAGAAATGCAATTGGAAGCAAAAATGTGCTGCATTGCTTTATTCAATAAAAACGGCAGTAAGTGCAGGACGATACAAGTGGTGCGGTAAGCAAGGGATGGGACTGTTTAACATGTCCCCCTCCAGGGGTAGGCTACGGTATAATGCATAAAACAGATTTAATGCTCATAATGGAGACCACCTGGATTTTCGTCATAGCCTTTCTCCTTCCCTGGCTGTTGCATCGTGGGTTCGGCATGTCTGCTGCCGGACAGGGCCTCTGACGAACGGAGTCCTGTAGGTAAAAAATAAAAGGAAAAGAAAAAGAAACGACACACTTAAGAGCCCCTGGTGTGGTTGAGCCGCAGTCTGGGCTTATCATGGTCGAGCCCCTTGCCCCATGCCCATGGTATCTTCAAAGCATAATGGAGTACGCGAAGGGTCTGTCTTAATGTTTTACAGGGGCTGGGGTTGGGGCCACACCGCTACGCGTGCTCGGAACGTGCCATATGGTCGTGTTGTAGGTTACTCCGGGCACACTTAGCTGTGTCCGGCCGCTTGGCAGCTGGACTTGAGAATTGCCTTAAAAGGCTGCTTTGTACTTCCGCCGCGAGAGCCGCTGTATGTTCCTCCGTTCGAAGGGAGCGTTCAGTGTTTCCGTTGACCGTGATGACTCCTCTAGGGCCTGCCATCTTGAGCTTGAGGTATGCGTAGTGCGGCACCGCGTTGAACTTTGCGAACACGGTACGTCCGAGCAAGGCATGATAGCCGCTGCAGAACGGGACTATGTCGAAGATTAACTCCTCGCTTCGGAAGTTATCCGGGGATCCGAAGACCACTTCCAGTGTAACTGAGCCTGTACAATTGGCTTCTACACCTGGTATGACGCCTTTAAAGGTCGTCTTGGTAGGTTTAATCCTTGAGGGGTCTATGCCCATTTTGCGCACCGTGTCCTGATAAAGCAGGTTTAGGCTGCTGCCGCCGTCCATAAGGACTCTGGTGAGATGAAATCCATCGACGATTGGGTCTAGAACCAATGCGGCGAACCCACCATGGCGAATGCTGGTGGGGTGGTCCCTTCGATCAAAGGTGATCGGGCAAGAGGACCACGGATTGAACTTCGGGGCAACTGGCTCCATCGCGTATACATCCCTGAGTGCACGCTTTCGCTCCCTTTTGGGTATGTGCGTGGCATATATCATGTTCACCGTCCGCACCTGTGGGGGGAAACCCTTCTGTCCTCTATTGTTCGGCGGTCGGGTCTCTTCCTCGTCGTCGCTATGTAGTCCCTTGTTGCTGTTTTTGGCAATTAACTTGCCTGCCTGCTTGAACACCCAACAGTCCCTATTGATGGGGTTAGCTGGCTTTTTAGGGGTGCCATGTATCTGGCACAAGCGGTTGAGAATTCGGTCCAAATTGGACGGACCCTGAGTTGTTCTTTTGAATGGCTTTTTCCGTTGACCGGGTTTAGAGCCTCTGAATCCGGCATTGACTGCCGTATCCTCACTGTTATCGCCGTTAATGCGGCATTTGTTTTTGTTGCGACGTGACCTGCCACTACGGTCCTTGATATCCGGACTGCCAGAATTTTTGTTGAGGTTGTTGCTGCGTGTTAGCCAGCTGTCCTCACCCGTACAGAAGCGGGTCATGAGTGATGTAAGGGCTGCCATGGATTTCGGCTTTTCCTGTCCCAGGTGCCGGGCAAGCCACTCGTCGCGGATGTTATGCTTGAAGGCGGCGAGGGCCTCGGCATCCGGACAGTCGACGATTTGTTTTTTCTTGGTTAAGAACCGTGTCCAGAATTGCCTGGCCGATTCGTCTGGCTACTGAATTATGTGTCTTAGGTCATCAGCTTCTGGTGGTCGCACATAAGTGCCCTGGAAGTTATCGAGGAATGCGGCTTCCAGGTCCTCCCAACTCCCAATTGACTCTGCTGGCAAGCTGTTGAGCCAATGTAGGGCTGGTCCTTTAAGCTTGAGGGGGAGGTATTTAATGGCGTGAAGATCGTCACCGCGGGCCATGTGGATGTGAAGGAGATAGTCTTCAATCCAAACCGCGGGGTCTGTTGTGCCATCGTAGGATTCAATATTGATGGGTTTAAACCCTTCTGGGATTTGATGATCCATTACCTCATCTATGAAGCACAGTGGGTGTGCGGCGCCTCTATACTGGGCGATATCGCGACGGAGCTCAAAAGAGCTTTGTCTGTTGTGTTCGGCCCGGCCGGACTTAATGTGTCCGGGGTGACGGTGATCGTCACGTATCGTGGGGCGCCCACGTGATCCATAGATCGATCTTGATTGTCTTGCCTTATCCTCCAATATGTCTCGCAGGTCCGGAGTGTTCCCCTGTGGCCTTGTGCTTCTCGAGCGATGCCGGGGTACGGGTCTAGTGAAGGGCCTTGAGGCCTCTCTGTCGCGACCACGGGGTGGTCGATCAGCCGTATTGTCTCTTGGTGAAGCTGGATCAAATGCTTCCACCTCTAATCGGCGGAGCAGCTTACGTTTGGGGTAGCTTTTGGAGGGGCGTTCGAGTTCATGCTCTTCGGCCGTGAGGACTTCGGTCCATCTGTCGGCTAGCAGATCTTGATCAGCTCTAAGCTGCTGCTGCTTTTTCTTGAGGCTGTTTGCTGTGGCCATAAGCCTGCGTTTGAAACGCTCCTGTTCGACGGGATCCTCAGGCACGACGAATTCGTCGTCGTCGAGGCTCGCCTCATCTCCGGAGGGAGGCATATAGTCCTCTACCTCTTCTTCGGCCACTCTCTCATGAGGGCTGGCGTCCCCTTCCTCCTGCGCTGGATCTTGCTGGAGTGGGTTGTCTTCGGCGCTATCCGGTGTATTATTGTCTCCGGTGCCGGAATCCTCATTCTTGCTATGGCGGGATTTAGAGCGGCGCTGCTGACGCCGGCGCTTGGGCTGTTCCTTGGAGGGGTCATCCTCCGTTATTCCTTCGCCGTTCCCATCCTTTGGGATATCCACCATGTATATGTCGTATGAAGTGGTGGCTTTCCAGTGCCCGATGGGCGCTGGTTCTTGGTCATCTCCGGCATCGTCGTCCATACCGTCGATGTCCTCGGAGTCGTAATCTAGCATGTCGGTTAGATCGTCGACAGTGGCTACCAAGTGGGTGGTGGGTGGGCTCTGAATTTCTTCGTCGTCCGCATCCCAATCGTCCTGGCCGCAGTCTGGCCAGGCCTCTCCTGATAACGAGAGGTACTTTAGCAAACTCAAGATGTCGCCAAAAGGTGAGTGTTGAAAGATGTCCACTGTGGTGAACTCCATGATCGGCGCCCAATCGGATTCGACTGGAGGGGGCGCGGGAGGTCCGGAGTCCGGCAAGGAGTCCAACACCTCGGAGTCACGAGCTTCGTGGGGGACAAGATCGGCGTTCGGCTCTATCGCCGTAGAGGTTGCAGCCCCCGAGGCGGTGTCTAGCCATCCATCCTTGGTCTGCGCAGCCGGCTCCGAGTCGAAGATCGGAGTGGGTTCGAGTGCGGCCTCCGGGGTATTGTCCGGCTGCAGAGCTAAATCATGCCCATCGCGACAGTACGGCACGCTCGGCTGTGGCTCGAATCCGTCGAGGATCAAGTCCCCGCGGATGTCAGCCGTGAAGTTCAAACTTCCAAATATGACCTGACGGCCAGGGGCGTAGCCTTCGATCTGCTCCAGCTGGCCAAGCGAATTGGCCCGTAGTGCGAAGACGCCGAATACGAAGATCTGTCCGGGGAGGAAGGTCTCACACTGGACTGCATCGTCGTTGATGATCGAAGAAGCCATCGGGCCTATCGGTGACGACACAGAGGAACTCTCAATGAAAGCACCAATGTCGGTGTCAAAACCGGCGGATCTCGGGTAGGGGGTCCCGAACTGTGCGTCTAGGCGGATGGTAACAGGAGACGAGGGACACGATGTTTTTACCCAGGTTCGGGCCCTCTTGATGGAGGTAAAACCCTACGTACTGCTTGATTAATATTGATGATGTGGGTTACAAGAGTAGATCTACCACGAGATCAAGGAGGCTAAACCCTAGAAGCTAGCCTATGGTCTGATTGTTGTTCGTCCTATGGACTAAAGCCATCCGGTTTATATAGACACCAGAGAGGGCTAGGGTTACACAGAGTCGGTTACAATGGTAGGAGATCTACATATCCGTATCGCCAAGCTTGCCTTCCATGCCAAGGAAAGTCCCATCCGGACACGGGACGAAGTCTTCAATCCTGTATCTTCATAGTCTTGGAGTCCGGCCGATGATGATAGTTCGGCTATCCGGATACCCCTAGTCCGGAACTCCCTCAGCGGGCTAGTGTTCTCTTTGCTTCTCCAGTGTTCCCTTGAATTCTGGAGTCTTCCTTTCTGCAGCGAGGTAGTTGGCCCATACAGTTTTCTTGTGGATGTTGAATGCAATTACCATCTTCTTAAGAGCAGTGTCCTTGACTTTCTGCACATATGCATCAGTGAAATAATCTGGTAGGGTGAAATGTTCCATCAGAGATTCCCAAAGCTTTTGTTTTGCTCTGTCGTCGACCCGAGTAACATCTGGACGTTTAGTTTTTGGCTCTTTCCATTCTTGAATGGATATCGGGAGTTGGTCCTTCACAAGAACTCTGCACTGACGAAAGAACTTGTTCGCAATGTTCTTAGGCGTGAGGGGTTCACCACTAGCTTTGATGGAATCTATGTTGTACTTTACACCCTCCTTCAACTTTTTGCCCGGGCCGCGCTTTGTCCTGCTGTCTGTAGAAGCAGATTTGCTCGATCCGGAGGGTTGAAAGAAGAAAGATTGATTCGTTAATATATCTTCAAATAAAAAACATGTGATGATCACTAGATGCCTGCTTATATAAATATACCTCGCCGGTAGTCTTTGTTATTTCAAGATCAACATTGTATTCGTCATCATAATCATTGTCTGCGTCATTATAATCATAATCATAGTTCATGACTTCATCAGCTCGGTCTTCGAGATCGAATATATTATCATCACCCTCCCCGGTATGTTCAGATATTAGGAACCGTCATTTGCTTCATTCAGATCATCTGGCCTGTTAGGGCTGCGTATGATCTCGAACAGGTCCTCTTCTCCCTCCCTGTCGGTATTGTCCGCCATAGCTTTTAATTAACTAATACAGAAGAAATATAAAATAATTTAGCATTCAAATTACAATGCATGGATGCAATCAATAAGGAAAAACTTAATCATATAGTACATAATATGCATCGTCTCGCATAATATATAATCTCGAATACATCGTCTCGAATAATATATAATCTCGAATACATCACTGGCTAGGTAGCTAATAAAGATCGAATACTACAGAAGAATCTAGGCCACTCGCGGTCCCTGGGGCGCGGGCGGTGGACATCCAAAGACAAGGAACCATCACAGGATCATATGTCCGGTCATCTGCCCAAAGAACCTGCCAGGTATTGCAGAACCTGACGTCCATAGCAGCCATGTAGCGATGGACGTGCTCGTCCTCCTCCCTGACACGACAACGCACCACCTCCGACGAGGCCGGCTCCCTCTGCACCGAATGTAGCCCACGCAAACGCCACCAAAGGAGATCAGGGTCGACGACGGGACCCGAGGCCGGGTTCCTCACCAAGCGGCGCGCCCCTCCAGGTAGCACCTCCCAGTGCCAGCCCGGCGGAGCCCAGTCCCAGACATGGGTCAGCTGGACGTCGTGGCGAACGGGTCGACGGCGAGGATGCGGGCCGGGCATCGTCCAGAACAAATACTATATGCCCGCAAAAAGTAACATTTTTTAAATGATTGTATTGTGATAACTAAAATTCTATATGAAAATTCTAACAATTTGACATTAATCAAATTCACCTAGCTAAAACTAACTCTAAAATTTCTAACATTTCTATGTATATAACTAACATTTCTAATATTTCTATAACTAAAAAATAGAAAAATTGCTAACATTTCTATAAACATTTCTATAACTAAAAAATAGAAAAAAATTATAACATTTCTATATAACTAACATTTCTAATATTTCTATAACTAAAAAACAGAGAAATTGCTAACATTTCTATAATAATGTGTGTGTGTGTGTGTGTGGACATGGCGGCCGGGGCAGGAGCTCACCGGCGAGGCGCGGCGACGGGGACGGAGACGGGTGGTGATGACGGGGATGGGGACGGGGCGGCGACGATGGGGACGCGGACGGGCCGGGCGGGAACGACAGAAGGATGGGGCGGGGCGCGGTGACGGGGCGGGGCGCGGCGACGGGGATGACGGGGACGGGGACGGGGACGGCGACGGACGGCGATGGGGATGGCGATGGGGGCGGCGACGAGGGGCGGCGGCGACGGGGCAGAGGAGAAAGAAGCAGAGGGAGAGATGAGAAACTGATTTTTTAAAGTGTTTTCTTATATAGAACAACCTTTAGTACCGGTTGAAGCCACCAACCGGTACTAAAGGTCTGTTTTGGCCAGGCCAAGCGGTGGGAAGCGCACACCCTTTAGTACAGGGAGGTGGCTCCAACCGGTACTAAAGACCCCCCTAGTACCAGTTTGAGCCACCATCCGGTACTAAAGGGGGTGCGCTGGCGCAGGTGCGGTGCGTCATGTTTAGTCCCACCTCGCTAGCCGAGGGGCGTCCGCACTGGTTTATAAGCCCCAGTGCGGTAGCTCTCTCGAGCTCCTCTCCAAAGCAGGCCTACTGGGCCTAAATGTTCTGTGCTGCCCTGTGGGCCTACTGGGCCTTTGCGGGCCTGCATCCTGGCCCAACAACAGGTTGGGTTCCTAGTCGTATGCAGGCCGCTGTGGCGTAGTAGGCGGGCTTTTTTATTTTCTTGTTTTTTTTACTTTATTTATTTTTGTTTTATTAATTTTTGAGTTGTTTTTTGCTGTATTTAGAGTTTCTTTGTGAATATTTTTGCTTTAGGTACAAAAAATTACAAACTTTCTATTAGTGCCAGTAGTTTACAAATTTGAATAGTTTAAATTTAAATTTTGAATTATTTGAAATTTGTGTAAATCACTAGTTTGTGAATAACTTAACTTTGAAAATAGATTTTTCAGTGATTCTTTTTTCTTATGTTTAATATTATTGTGTTTTATCATTATATTCAATTTGGTAATGCTTAGGTTATTTAAAAATTGAAATGCCTTTGTAACGGATGAGTTTTTGTCCGAAACCCTGATACTTCGAAAGAGATTGCCCATTTCGTACACGAAGTGCATCCAGTTTTTGCGGTAACCCTCTCTATCTTTTGCACATGCTATGTGGGTGAAATTATGATACCATGCCAATGTTCAACCTTTTCTGAGTTCATTTGAAATGATTTTCAATTTCAGGGTCATTTAGCTAAAAAAATCAGTAAATGCATTAAACAATTTGTTTGCACATAAAATTTCTTCGCGTTTCAAATGCCAAAACACATAACTACCTACAGAGATTCCCTCCTGGGTATGAAACACAGAAGAAAGTGATGATAGTGAAGCCGATCACATCCCAGATCTTTGGGTGTGAAACTTATACTTCGCATGTGTCCCTTTGCGTCGTAGCCATGGAAAATCTTCATCAATTATCTGGATGCTCGGGTCAATATTCACTCTGAATGGAGCAATTTCATCAAACTTTTCATAATCTTCTGACATGTCTGTCTTGTCATCCACTCCCACGATGTTTCTCTTCCTAGAAAGAACTATGTGGCGCTTTGGCTCATCGTATGATGCATTCGCTTCCTTATCTTTTCTTTTTCTCGGCTTGGTAGACATATCCTTCACATAGAAAACCTGTGCGACATCATTAGCTAGGACGAATGGTTCGTCTGCATAATGAGATCCACTGTTGTCATTTCATACTGTGGGTCTTCCGTTACCCCGCTCGTGTTGTATTGACCCATTTGCACCGAAACAAAGGGACCTTCAAACCACGTCCATAGTCAAGTTCCCATATCTCCTCTATGTAACCATAATATGTTTCCTTTCCCGTCTTGGTTGTTGCATCAAAGCGGACACCACTGTTTTGGTTGGTGCTCTTCTTATCTTGGGCGATTGTGTAAAATATATTACCATTTATCTCGTATCCTTTGAAAGTCATTATATTCGAAGATGGTAACTGGGACAGCGAGTACAGGTCATCTTCAATAGAGGCGTCATGCATGGTACGTGTCTGCAACCAGCCGGCGAAACTCCTGGTTTGTTCACGTGTAATCCAGTCATCAGAACGCTCCGGGTGTTTGGAGCATAGAAAATTCTTGTGTTCGTCCATATACGGAGCCACCAAGGCGGAATTCTGTAGAACTGTGTAGTGTGCTTCAGTGAGAGAATGCCCGTCCATATATATTTTTTGATTCCCTCCCAGCGTGCCTTTTCCATCCAGTCTGCCATTATACCACGATTCAGGAACACCAATCGGCTTAAGGTCAGGAATAAAGTCAATACAAAACTCAATGACCTCCTCATTTTCATGGCCCTTGGAGATGCTTCCTTCTGACCTAGCACGGTTATGAACATATTTCTTTAAGACTCCCATGAACCTCTCAAAGGGGAACACATTGTGTAGAAATACAGGACCCAAAATGTTAACCTCTTCGCATAGGTGAACTAGGACGTGCGTCATGACGTTGAAGAAGGATGGTGGGAACACCAACTCCAAACTGACAAGACATTGCACTAAATCATTCTCTAACCTTGGTATGATTTCTTGATCGATTACCTTCTGAGAGATTGCATTGAGGAATGCACATAGCTTCACAATTGCTAATCGAACGTTATCCAGTAGAAGCCCCCTCAATGCAACCAGAAGCAGTTGCGTCATAATCACGTGGCAGTCATGAGACATTACGTTCTGGAAATTTTTCTCTGCCATGTTTATTATTCCCTTTATATTCGACGAGAAGCCAGACGGTACCTTAATACTGAGCAAGCATTCAAAGAAGATTTGCTTCTCTTCTTTGGTAAGAGCGTAGCTGGCATGAACATGATGTATGCCGTCTTTTCCATGCATACGTTGCTGGTCCTCCCGTGCCTCAGGTGTATCTTTTGTCTTCCCATACACGCCCAAGATGCCAAGCAGGGTCACGCAAAGATTCTTCGTCACGTGCATCACGTCGATTGCAGAGCGGACCTCTAGGTCTTTCCAATAGGGCAGGTCCCAAAATATAGATTTCTTCTTCCACATGGGTGCGCGTCCATCAGCGTCATTCGGAACAGGTTGTCCGCCAGGACCCTTTCCAAAGACTACCTTCAAATCCTTGACCATATCATGTACATCAGCACCAGTACGGTAATGAGGCTTCGTCCGGTGATCCGACTCACCTTTGAAATGCTTGCCTTTCTTTCTTACAATGCCTTCTAGGAAGAAATCGACGATGTCCCAGGTACACATTCTTCCTACAATTGTCCAAATATATACTGTCGGTATCATCCAAACAGTGCGTGCATGCGCGGTATCCCTTGTTTGTCTGTCCTAAAAGGTTACTGAGAGCAGGCCAATCATTGATGGTCACGAACAGCAAGGCCTTTAGGTCAAATTCTTCCCCTATGTGCTCATCCCACGCACGTACACCTGTTCCATTCCACAGCTGTAAGAGTTCTTCAACTAATGGCCTTAGGTACACATCAATGTCCTTGCCGGGTTGCTTAGGGCCTTAGATGAGCACTGGCATCATAATGAACTTCCGCTTCATGCACAACCAAGGAGGAAGGTTATACAAACATAGAGTCACGGGCCAGGTGCTATGGTTGCTGCTCTGCTCCCCAAAAGGATTAATGTCATCTGCGCTTAGACCAAACCATACGTTCATTGCATCATCTGCAAACTCCTTCCCGTACTTTCTCTCGATTTTTCTCCACTGCGACTCGTCAGCGGGTACTCTCAACTTTCTGTCTTTCTTACGGTCTTCTCTATGCCATTGCATCGCCTTGGCATGCTCTTTCTTTTGGAACAAATGTTTCAACCGTGGTATTATAGGAGCATACCACATCACCTTGGCAGGAATCTTCTTCCTGGGGCGCTCGCCCTCGACATCACCAGGGTCATCACGGCTGATCTTATAGCGCAATGCACCGTAGAGTGGTTAAGCGTTCAAATCCTCGTACTCAACGCGGTAGAGGATGCAGTCATTAGGGAAGGCATGTATCTTCTGCACCTCTAACCCTAGAGGGCAGACAGCCTTCTTTGCTTCGTACGTACTCTCGGGCAATTCCTTGTCCTTTGGAAGCATATTATTTATCATTACCAGCAACTTTCCAAATCCCTTGTCAGATACACCATTTTCTGCCTTCCATTGCAGCAATTCCAGTGTGGTGCCCAACTTTTTCTTGTCAGCTTCGCAATTCGGGTACAACAATTTCTTTTGATCCTCTAACATGCGCTGCAACTTCTTCTTCTCCAAATCACTTGCGTAGTTTCTCTTTGCATCGGCAATGGCCCGACCTAGATCATCAGCGGGCTCATCTGATGCCTCTTCTTCAGCTTCTTCCTGCATTGTCGGCTCAGCTTCTTCCCCCATTGTTGTATCATCGTATTCAGGGAACCCATGGTCAGGATAGCTGTCGCCGTCCTCTTCTTCTTCATTGTCTTCCATCGTAACCCCTCTTTCTCCGTGCTTGGTCCAAACATTATAGTGGGGCATGAAACCGGACTTAAACAGGTGGACGTGAATGGTTCTTGACGTAGAGTAATTGTGATCATTCTTACAGACTAAACATGGACAAGGCATAAAACCATCCGCCTGCTTGTTTGCCTCAGCCGCAAGCAGAAAAGTTTGCATGCCATTAATGAACTCGGGAGAGCATCGTTCATCGTACATCCATTGTCGGCTCGCCTTCATTACACAACACCGAAAAGACCAAATTAATACAAGTTCATACAAGACTTAAATGCAACAAACAAATAACTCTCTAACTAAAGCATTTAAATGCAACAACAAATGCGATCAAGGTCGCAACTAAGGTAACAATTGATCCAACAGCATAATGATACCAAGCCTCACTACCAATGGCATATTTTCTAATCTTCAAGCGTATTTTCTCCATCCTGATCCTGTGATCATCGCCGACATCGGCAACATGCAACTCCAATTCCATCTTCTCCCCCTCAATTCTTTTCAATTTTTCTTTCAAATACTCATTTTCTCTTTCAACTAAATTTAACCTCTCGACAATAGGGACGGTTGGAATTTCCGTTTCACAAACCTCCTAGACAAAAATATCTATGTCAACTTGATGGGCATAATTTGTCATAAACACGAAATGCAACAACTAGTTTTAAAAGAGAATATACCACATCCGAATCATACAAGGACGAGGGCCGATGGGGACGGATATCAAAACCATGGCACTATGTATAACAAACAACATACGAGTAAGATAATTATACGAGTAACTATATATCCAAATCACACAAACATCAATTTGGTAATGTAAAACATTCATGAACAAGAGGCTCACCCCAAGGTGGTGCCGGCGACGGAACTGTGCGGGCGATCGACTGTGGTTAAGGCGGAGATTTAGAAGGCACTAAGTAAACCACACCTACATATGCAAACTAACTGTTATTTTTTGACCTCAAATTGCATATAAATCAAATACTAGCACATATATTTCCTCCCAAATTACTAAACTCATAAGTTAATCACTATACAAAGCATTGCAAGAGCTAATCTAGCAATGAGAGATGAAAGGACAAAGTTGCTAACCTTTGTGATCATTTGAATGGATGGGGGCCTTCAAATCTTGACAAATTTTGGGCAAAATGTGTGATGAGCTCGAGAGGAAGAGGGGAAGAACAGAGAGGAGAGGGGAAAGGGGAAGAACAGAGCGAGCTCGGGTGGACGAAGGGTTTATGTAGGACGACCTTTAGCACCGGTTCGTGCCACGAACCGGTACTAAAGGTGCTGGAGGGTCCCCGGACTGACAACATCCTGCCACCACTCACTTTAGTACCGGTTCGTGGCACGAACCGGTGCTAAAGGTTCGCCACGAACTGGTAATAATGAGAGCGGCCGGCTAGCCGTTGAAACTGGCACTAATGCACACATTAGTGCCGGCTCAAAATCAAACCGACACTAATGTGCTTGACATTTGACCCTTTTTCTACTAGTGAACCAAGCTTGCCTAGGGACTCCTCTTTGCACTCAAAGTATGGGTCATGCGCGACCTCTCGCTCATGAATAAGATTGAACACATGCCTTCTCATTCGGAATCGGCGACGAAATTGATGTAGCCTAAAGAGTGCACCATCCTTAAAGTAATCGACATAGAGAAGGGTGTGGCCTTTCTCCCTATTGCGGTCCAAGGCCGGAGCATGGCCGGGGATTGATCCCATGTACCGAGGCTGCTTATTAGTGATGTTTTCATGTACAACCAACGTAGCCGCCAGCTCTTCATCATCTGATGAGAAAATGAAGTTGTGAAAGAAAAACTCATCACCACTATCCACTGTACCTTGTGAGGAATCCGTCAAACGCCTTGCGGTCGTGCGGGGGAAGCGGCCGGATAGTGCATGCCCTGCTCCCCTCGCAGGCAGCAAAGCAAGGTTTTGGGGTCGGTGGTGCTGGAGGGCGCCCCGCGTCACCGAACGGACGACCGGAAGAGGTTGGGGACGACGGGCGACGCCGACGGCCGTAGACTGTCTCCCACTGGCAACAAGGATAATGTCGGCAAAATGCTTTCCGGTAGGCCGGTTCGGGGACAGCTATGGCATGGCACGGTGGAGGTTGGGATGACCCTGGTGTAAGACTACGCGGCCGGGGGTGGTGGTGGCGGCGGCAATGTCGGGGCGCGGAGGGAGGTAGAAGAGAATAAAGACGAGGGTATGTCTCCCCGACGGGCGGGCCAGGGCAGGACAAGGGCACGTGTCCGTTCGGCTGCAAACTCGGCCCAAACTTGGGCCCAGATTGGGTCGAAAGCGGACGACAATTCGTTTGTGGCGGCCCGTTGGGAGGCCTGCTTTTTCCGTTTACCCCAAACGGACGCGGGCGGACAGGATGGGGTCACGCGTTGGAGTTGGGCTAAACGCCGGATCTAGGCAAATCCTCTAACCGGCGCACACCCTCCTCTCCGCCTTAGGCCAGCCCACTTCACCTTTTTATTATAGTTCAAAAAAAGATGCGACCAACAAGTTTCGATTTTGGCAAATCCGCTAACCCACTTCACTTTTTTTCTCTATTCTATTAAAGTTCAAAAATGATGAGCCCAACAAGTTTCAAAATCGAGATCTCTAGGTAACGTACAGACAGAGGCAACCAACAGACTACGATAGGACTAGTGATGATTTTAGGCATGGCTTTATTCTTAGTTAAAAACGCAATGGTTCTCTTTTTTGGTTTTTTTCCATATTTGTTTTGGCCGGTTTTTCTTCTTTTTTATATTTTTCTTTCTTATTCCTTTTCTTTTCTTTTTTAAAATCCGCTGACTTTTCTTCTAAATCGTCAAATTTTCTTAAATTCACAAACTCTTTTTCAAATTCGTGATTTTTTACATTTCTGCTAAATGCGTGAAGATTTGTCTTCAAATTGGTGATTTTTTTATTTAAAACTGATGAACTTTTCTTCAAGAACGATGAACTTCTTTTGCAATTCTATGAACTTTTTCATATTTGATGAACTTTTGTTTGGAACCAACGAACTTATTTTAAAATTTGATGAATTTTTTTTAGATTTGATAACTTTGTTTCAAACTCGATGAACTTTCCTCAAATTCGATGTTCTTTTAATTCGATGAACTTTTTTTAGATTCGATGACCTTTTCGCAGAATTGATGAACTTTTTTCAAATCCAATGAACTTTTTTGAAAAAAGATGGATGAACCTTTTCCAAATTTGGTAGACTTTTTTCAAATCGATGAACTTTTTCTTTCAAATCGATGAACTTTTTTCAAACATCAATGAACTGTCTTTTTGAAATTCGTAAACTTTTTTTCAAAATTTGATGAACTCTTTTTCATAAAAAATTCAACTTTGCCAAATTGTTTTCAAATAATTCGCAGATCTAATAAATAGAGCTGATACATTGGTTCTTAAACTTTTCGCAACCCTATTAGTCAAGTGGCGCTAACCGACTGTAGTGGTTAAGAAAACTTTTCTTGTACTGTGGCGCGAGTTTGAGTCCCTCCGCCTGGTCTTTTTTGCGTGGTTTTTTCGTGAGACATTTTTCCTTCTACTGCACGTGGTGGGCCGGCCTATGAGGCGCGGTGTGTGGGCGCCAGCTACCTGTTCGGACGCTTAAGGCGCCGAACAAATCATTTCGATGAAACAAACCAAAACTTCAGACTAGTAGCACTGGGGCTGGGATTCGCTGAGTTTAACTCAGGTGACTTAGGCCCACATGTTAGTGACTCCTAAGTCACCTGACTTAAAATCTGCAAACCTGAACCGGTAGCACTAGCATCTGAATAATTGCAATGCCAACCTTCTGGTCTT
>NC_041385.1:789120760-789159472 GCF_002162155.2 Triticum dicoccoides | reverse complement strand
ACAAAATGTGAAAATTCCCATATACAAGGCCAACGATCAAATCCCTACCGCCACTCTGTTTTTCCAGTTATTGTCCTAGACACATGCGCAGCTCTGAGCCATTCCCGAGGATTACATTCACAATGCAATTAAGACATGATATATATACTTCTAGTCCTATCCTTCACACTGAGATAAATGAGAGCACGGTTAATTATGTAGCAGGCTGCTGGCGATAGAGAGATACCATGTTATCTAAAGTCTTCATGAAAATAGTCATATAATAGGTTGGTTTTTAGATTGGTCATTAGGTTGGCTTAAACATTTAATATTTGCATGAGCAATGCATATGATTGGAAGATAATTGCAGGCATACTACTTTTTTTAATCCCTGTGCTATAGTCAGGCTGTAGAATAAGAGCCTACTTCACTTTCTCTCTCTTCTCTTCGCACTCCTCCGAGTATGATTTTTATGACATGAGAAGTCTTATGGCCAGCAGACTAGGCATTATTAGACTTGATCTGATGGTGGCACTTCTGCTGGAAGACTATACATCGCTTATAGCAAGTGTGGCTTTCATCTCGCCTTGTGTGAAGGTTTTTTGTTCCCCGTCTTAACTGGGTCAGCCCATCATTGTTTTTTCTTTTTGGATCGCTGGTTGTAGTCTTTCGCACGGTCGACGTACTGATTTGGTCCCTTTATTTTTTTTTACTTTCTTTCATATCTTCATTTGGTTTTCTTTGTTTTCCTCACATTTTTCTTTGGTTTTCTTTTTTGTTTGTTTTTCACTGGTTTTCTTTATTTCTTTCACGATTTTTACTTTTTCTTTCTTTGTTTGTTTTTCTTTTTTTTCTCGGTGTTCACTTTCTTATTTCTTTTTATTTATTTTTCAGTTTTGTTTGTTTATCTTCGTTTCTTTCTCGGTTTCTTTCCTTTTAATTGTATTTCTTCGGTTTCTTTGGTTTTCTTTGTTCTCTTGTTTCTTTATCAGTTGTTCTTGTTCAGCAGTTACTTCTTTGTTTAACGCATGTCTACGTTTTCTAGTACACAATGTACATTTTTAGTGTACATGTGAAACATTCTGTTGACACACATTGAACTTTTTTAGATACATGATGTATATCTTTTTCTTAAATAAATGTTTTGGACACTTTATTGAATACATGGTCAATATTTTTTCAGGTACACGGTGAACCTTTTCTAATGGTAATAAAAAAAATTACACGCAATGTACTTCCTCCGTCCCAAAATTCTTGTCTTAGATTTGTCTAAATACGGATGTATCAAGTCACGTTTTAGTATTAGATACATCCGCATCTAGACGAATCTAAGACAAGAATTTTGGGATGGAGGGAGTACATTTTTCGTATACATCAGGAATATTGTTATAGACATTTAGCATTTTTACAATTCATGAAACATTTTTAGTATACATCTAAAACTTTTTTTGTATATAGTGAACACTTTTTAAATATTTCATTAACATTTTTCAAATATATGTTTTTCATGTCTATTTTTAACACAATGTAAATTATTCGTATGCATGAGTAACTTTTTCATATACACGTTTAACATTTATCTAAATGCAGAATGAACATTTTTTTCTTACAATTCTTGTTGTAGTGTCTACTTTTTAAACACGTTGTACCTTTGTCGTAAACATTTGGAATCAGCTTTTATACATGTTAAACATTTTTTTTCAAATACATAATTAACATTTTTTTAATTTTTTTATACATCAGAAACACATTTTCTATACACATTTAATATTTTTTAATGTCCGTTTAACATTTTTCAAAAATTTATGTAAAATGTTTTTTGTAATATATATAATATTTTTAAGTATAAAAAAACTAGAAAAGAAGACAAAATATGTGGAAAGAACAGTGAAGAAAACAGCCGCTTTTGAGGTTTGTGGCATCCTGCGCACTAGGTCGGCCCAGTCTCACGCTGGCTTCAGGCAAGGCAGCCTTGTGTCTGGACTTCTGTTCGCCCCATCGTGTCAGCAGCAACCCAGGTGAAGCAGCGACAACATCTGAAACGCTACAGGGAGATCCGGCAACCGCGGAGCAGGCCAGGCCCAGGAGGAAGGTCCAGGCGCCGGCAAGGGTGCGCGGCCCATAATGGGCCTGCTAGCGCTGCTTAGATATATCCCTCGCTCTGATTCTGTAACGGGTGGCTGGCGGCTTCGGCCGAGGAATGGATAGGATAGATGGCGTGTGTGCATTGGCTGTAATCCTCCTCCTCTCCATTCAAACTACATGAACTCAGCTGAGATCTGAGCCAATCCCTAGCTAAATTCGAGAGAATCAAGTTCGTGCTTACAATTGGCATCAGAGCCACAGATCCTGGCGCCGCCAGTTCCCCTCCACCACCCGCACATGACGAGATTTGCGGCCCGGCACCGCCGAGAGATGATGGAAGGCTTGTCGCCGGCGACGAAGGCGGTGTACGAGTTCCTCAAGGCCGACTTGGCGGAGTCTCTAGACGCCCGTTTCAAGCGTCAGGATGAGGAAGCAGCGAAGTCATTGCGCTCCATCGTGGGGGATCTGACGACACGACTCGACGACCTCAAGATGTCGACCGGCGTCGACATGGACGAACTCCGCGCCGGCCTGGAGCGGCCACCATCCGCATCGACTGCGTCTCCGGCCTCACGACCACCAACAACAGAGCAAGGGGTGTACCACAACGCCGACGCGACTCCTGAAGGCAGCCGCAGAGCTCCTACGGTCAAGGGGAAGGACCATGTTCCTTATGTTCCGCCTCCAGCCAGAGGTACGAAACCAGATCAAAGCTCTATACTCAGTTCGAGGTTGACTGAATTACCACGCGATAATACTGACTCCTACGGATTTGGTCCGCGCATCGATCTACCCCGTTTCGACGGCTCCAATCCGAGACTCTGGCAAACGAGATGCGAAGATTATTTCAGTATGAGTGGTACGCCGCGGCAGCTATGGGTTCAGTTCGCATCAACCCTGTTCGAAGGTCCCGCAGCACGCTGGTTGGAATCGGTACAACGTCGAGCGCCGAACGTGCCATGGGAAGATTTCTGCAGGCTGCTACAATGCAGATTTGGGTGCAATCAACACCAGGCATTGGTGCGCAAATTTCACAGCATTTCACAAACTGGTTCAGTCGAAGAATATGTGGAGCAATTCGCTGAACTTTATAACCAGTTATCTGCTTACGAGGCCGTGCCTGAATCGGTGCATTATGTCACTCAGTTCATCGATGGTCTGAACTCATCGGTCAGAGTGTTGGTGGCACTACAACAACCACCCGACCTAGATGCAGCGTATGAGTTGGCCTTGTTACATGAATCACTAACCAGTTCAGCACCTCAATATCATCAAGCGAACAGACGCCAATACGTACCACAGGCAGCATCATCTGTTAAAACAGCTGCAAGCAAGACGACTGAAGACAGACGCAACAGTGCGGATGTGCAAAAACAGAAATCAGGGGAGGATAAATGGGAGGCTCTGAGAGCTTACCGCAAGGCCAAGGGGTTGTGTTTTACATGTGGAGAGAAATGGAGCCGTGATCACCAGTGCAAACAAACAGCGTGACTTCATGTAGTACAGGAAATGGTGGAATTCTTCCAGTGCACTTCTTCAGAGGAATTTGAGTCAGATGAGGATGAAGAGGTCAACTTAATGGCCATCTCTGAGGCAGCTGAAGGAAGGTCCTCTCGCAGTAGAGCTTTCCAACTGAATGTCACACTCCATGGACAGCAGAAGACATTCCTAGTGGATTCTGGCAGTACTCATTCCTTCCTGGATACTTTGTCGGCTAAAACACTGACAGGAGTGCAGGCATGTTCAACCATGAAGGTGAGGGTAGCTAATGGGGGAGTAATGAGCTGTTCCAGTTTTATGCCCCAGTGCAAATGGTCAGTTCATGGTGATCAGTTTGAGCATGATCTCAAGATTTTGCCTCTTAGCTGCTATGATGGAATCTTGGGAATGGATTGGCTGGCTAAACATAGCCCAATGATTGTGGACTAGGAACAGCAGTGGATGTCTTTCCCTATGCATGGAAAAACAGTAACTATTCAAGGAGCAGCACCTGTGGAATTTGCTTACACCATCATAGAATTGTCTGTAGTTACTGATGAAAATGCTCAAACTATGTTGCCAGAAACTCTGGAACTGTTGGATGAATACAAAGATGTGTTTGCTATTCCTACTGGATTACCACCAGAGAGAGCTTGTGACCACTCTATACCTCCCATTCCAGGTGCAAGGCCTTTTTCACACAGACCATATAGACTAGCACCAGAATTAAAGGATGAAGTGGAAAAGCAAATTCAGGAAATGCTGGATTCTGGTGTAATCAGAAGAAGTAACAATCCATTTTTTTCACCTATCCTCTTGGTTAAAAAAAGACCACACCTGGAGGTTGGTGGTGGATTACAGGCATCTAAATGCCCTAACAATCAAGGGAAATTACCCTATGCCTGTGATAGATGAGCTACTCGATGAACTCCATGGTGCACAATGGTTTACAAAACTGGATCTCAGGGCTGGGTATCACCAAATAAGGCTAGCACCTGGAGAAGAATATAAGACAGCTTTCCAAACTCACCATGGGCATTTTGAATTCCTAGTTGTGGGTTTTGGTTAGACAGGAGCTCCAAACACCTTTCAAAGGGGCATTAATGTATCTTTGTCAGAAGAAGCTGACATGCTGAGGAATTTTGTGATTGCATTCTTTGATGACATTCTAGTTTTCAGTAAAACACTGAAGCAACATCTAGAACATATCAGGAGGGTCTTGCACGTTTTGAGAAGGGACAAGTGGTATGTGAAGCTATCCAAGTGTGAATTTGCTTCTCAAAAGCTGCTCTATCTGGGTCACATAATCAGCAAGGAGGGAGTATCCACTAATCCTGAGAAAATAAGTACTATAGAACAATGGGCACAGCCTGAGTCTGTGAAAGAGGTCAGAAGTTTTCTGGGGCTAGCTAGTTACTACAAAAAATTCATTCGCCATTTTGGAGTCATTGCCAAGCCCATGACTAAACTATTGCGCAAGTTATTGTGTTTGTTTGGACAAGTATCAAGGACACAGCCTTTCAGACTCTGAAACAAGCCTTGGTTACTGCCCCTGTTCTGGCACTTCCCAATTTCCAAAAACCATTCACAATTGAAATAGACGCGAGTGACTGTGGAATAGGTGTTGTTTTATCACAAGAGGGACACCCAATAGCGTTTGTCAGCAAGGCTTTGGGCCCCAAGAATCAGACTTTGTCAGTTTATGAAAAAGAGTTCTTAGCAATTTTGCTGGCAGTAGAACAGTGGCGCTCTTACCTGCAATTGAAAGAGTTCAACATTATTACTAACCAAAAGGCATTGGTCAGTCTAACAGAGCAACGCCTGCATACAGCTTAGCAACAAAAAGCACTAACCAAATTGTTTGGGTTGGATTACAAGATCATTTACAGGAAGGGAACTGAAAACAAGGTTGCTGACGCTCTGTCCCAACGACCTCACCTGTCAGGAGACTGCTATGTTCTGTTAGTCATACAGCCAGCTTGGGTGCAGGAAATAGTGGATAGCTACAGTTCAGATCCTCATGTTACAGCAATCCTTCAGAAGTTAGCTATCGATCCGTCACCTGTTACTAATTTTTCCCTGCAAGGAGGTTTGCTTCGTTTCAAAAAACGACTGTGGATCTGCTCGAGTGAACAGCTGCAACGTAAAATAATTGACAGTTTGCATGCTAGTTCGGCTAGAGGTCATTCTGGATTTCTAGTTACTTACCGAAGAATCTCCCAGCTATTCCATTGGAAAAAGATGAAACAAATGATCAGGACAGTTTTGCAACAGTGTCAGGTGTGCCAACTTGCTAAACCGGACAGAGTTCCTTACCCAGGTTTGTTACAACCTTTACATGTACCTTCTTAGCCATGGCAAATGATGACGATGGACTTCATCGAAGGCTTGCCACTTTCACAGCATTACAGTTGCATCTTAGTGGTTGTTGACAAACTGACTAAGTATGGGAATTTCATTGCTCTCAAGCATCCCTACACAGCGACCACAGTGGCCGAGCAATTCCTGGACCGTGTATATTGTCTTCATGGTCTTCCTGAATCCCTGGTTTCGGATTGCGATCCAGTGTTCACCAGCTCATTCTGGAAAGAAGTGTGCAACAGAACATGCATCAAGCTGCGCATGAGCTCGGGCCAACACCCACAGACGGACGGGCAAACTGAACGTGTGAATCAACAAGAGGAAGGGTATCTCAGATGTTTTATCAGTGCTCATCCGCAGCGTTGGTTCAGTTGGCTTCCGCTCTATGAGTTATGGTATAATACAAACTGCCACTCTTCCACTGGCCGCACTCCGTTTGAGTTGGTCTATGGACACCCAGCACGTTACTTTGGTATATCCCCTATGGATGCTGTTGACAGTTGGGATGCTCAACAGTGGTTGCATGACAGGCATGTGATCATGGAATCAGTCAAGCAGCACTTATTGCGTACGCAGCAGTGCATGAAGGTTCAGGCTGACAAACACCGAACGGTGAGAAGTTTTGAGGTGGGTGACACGGTTTTCCTCAAAATGCAGCCGTACATTCAGTCTTCTATTGCACCGCACGCAAATCACTAGCTCGCATTCAAGTATTTTGGACCATTTGAAATCCTGGCACGGATCGGTGCAGTGGCTTACAAACTGAAGTTACCGGACAACTGCAGAGTTCATCCAGTTTTCCATGTCTCCTTGCTCAAGCGCCATGTCAAACCAGATCAATAGGTATTGCCAGTTCTTCCTTCAACAGCAGCTCATCTGCAGGTCCCGTCTTGTTTTCTTGATCGTCGAATGCTCTCGCGGGGGAACAAGACGATAGCTCAAGTACTGGTCAAGTGGAGCCATTCTCCCGCTTCATCGGCAACATGGGAGGACCAAGACATGCTCAAGCAACAATTTCCGCGGGCGCCAGCTTGGGGGCAAGCCGTTTTCTCTCCAGGGGGGATTGTCAGCAGCCAGGTGAAGCAGCGACAACATCTGAAACGCTACAGGGAGATCCGGCAACCGCGAAGCAGGCCAGGCCCAGGAGGAAGGTCCAGGCGCCGGCAAGGGTGCGCGGCCCAGAATGGGCCCGCTAGCGCTGCTTAGATATATCCCTCGCTCTGATTCTGTAACGGGTGGCTGGTGGCTTCGGCCGAGGAAAGGATAGGATAGATGGCGTGTGTGCATTGGTTGTAATCCTCCTCCTCTCCACTCAAACTACATGAACTCAGCTGAGATCTGAGCCAGTCCCTAGCTAAATTCGAGAGAATCAAGTTCGTGCTTACACATCGTCCTCCTTGTTTCTGCTCTACTGCAACACAATGTTAGAGAAGAAGGTGAATTGAGGCTTCCATGACAATTTGTCATCTGGGATTTGCTAGAGCATCTCCAATAGCGAAAAGGCGAGTTAAGTTTCTATCACAAAAAAAGGAAAAAGAGAAAAGCAAATCTAATGAAATCATTTCGATAAAACAAACCAAAACTTCAGATTAGTTAAAGACAAGAGCACCAAGTTTATTAAACGGAGGGCATCATTAAGTCAGGTGACTTAGGCCCACATGTTAGTGACACCAAGTCGCCTGACTTAAGAGTCAGTAAATCTGAACCGGTAGCACTGCGGCTGGGATTCGCTGACTTTAAGTCAGGTACTTAGGCCCACATGTTAGTGACACCTTGGCACTTATTACTCTACCAAACCTCTGGAAGGCATCGGAGAGTTCCTGGTCACCAAATTCTTGTGGGATATGGTAGATAAATAGATTGGCTCCAGGAGGTCCTGAAACATGTACATAGGTTTTACTACAATGCAACAGACTTGATAATAAAAAAGCACGTCAAAAAGGGTGTTGCATAATACGATATTGATTACTGTAGTTGGTAGAATTAATCAGTATACTGACTATCAGAGTTGCCAATCAGTGTTAAATATTGACGCTGGATTCCAGTGTACAACTTTGGATAGCCTTGTATGCATGTTGCTACCGAATCTTAAGTTGTTCGTTTTTGTGAAATATTACAGGATAGTGTTCATCGCCAATGCACAAGGCATTTGCAGGAAATTCATTCTAACTAATGGACACATCTACTATCAGAAGAGTATGATATTTCCCCTTGCAGAATAAGTAAAGATAAAAATAGAATGTGGCTAACATTCTGTTTGTGTTTGGCCACCGCCATTGCTACGGGGACCATATGCGATAGAATTAACGTTTGCACTTGGAACTTTAAAGGGATTGTGAGGATTCCCAAAAGGACGATTGTTCATCGGACCACCAGGGTGTAGGATCTGTTAAACCAGGCGTATTGCAGCCTGTCACGCATTGTACCCTATCACGTGTAGCATCATATCGCAAGTAGAGATAAGTCCAGGAGGTAGTTAAGCTAGATCTTCTTGTTGTAACTAAACCTATCTCCTTCTCTTTCTTGTTTCTCAAGATGTACTCAACCGAATCAAGTATGCGTTGTCAGGGTTATTGCGCCCCTGCTATATAACACACAACACGTCGCCCAAGCTAGGGTAAGACGTTTCTGCCAGTCGCACATGGTAATCAGAGCCAAACCTCTTCCCATCTAAGCTTTCCACGATTCCAATCTGTGCCTAGCCATGTCTTCATCATCCTGCGCTATCTCTCAGCCTAGCCTCAATGGCCAGGTCACCGAGAAGCTTTCCCGCACAAACTATGTGCTATGGCGCACGCAGATCGCACCGCAACTGTGTGGCGCCAGGGTCTTCGGCTACGTCGACGGCACCCTGCCGGAGCCGGCGAAGCTCTTCGCCACCAAGGACAAGGATGGCACGGAGACGTTCACGCCCAACCCTCTCCACCCAATCTGGGTCAGGGAGGACCAACAGGTGCTTGGCTATCTGCTGAGTAACCTCTCCAAGGAAGTCCTCATCACGGTGACCACAATCACCACGGCGGGCGCACTCTGGACGACTCTGGCGGCCATGTACTCGTCGCAGTTGTTGAGCCGCGTCAACAATATCCGCACCTCCCTCATCAACGCCCAAAAGGGCAACTAGTCCATCGCCTCCTACTTTGCCGCGCGCGGCCTTGCGGACGAACTCGCCGCGGCCGGCAAGCCGATCCAAGATGATGAACTCATCTCTTGCATCCTTCATGGGTTGGATCATGAGTATCCGCCCCTCGTCTCAGCCCTCGATGCACGTGTCACTCCTGCCTCCCTCGACAAGATCTTCTCCATGCTCAGCAACTTCGATTAACGCATGGCTCACTTCCATGGCTCCGGCGGCGGCGGTGGCTTCAAGTCGTCTACAAACGCTGCCTCTCGGGGTCGTGGTGGTGGTTCTCGCTACCGTGGCTCTTCCCGCGGCAAAGGGCGGTCCTCAGGTGGAGGGCACGGTGGTGGCGGCGGAGGGCGCTCGAGCACTAGGGGTCGGCGTGGCGGCGGCTCTGGTCGAGCTCGTGCGGACAGTCCTCGTTGTCAGATCTGTGGCAAGCCGGGGCACACAGCAAAAGATTGCTGGTACCGCTACGACGAAGACGAAGACTCCCAAGACGAGGACAAGGTCGCCGCAACTGCTGATGGCTCATATGGGGTCGACACAAACTGGTACGTCGATAGCGGCACCACCAACCACATCACCAGCGAGTTTGAGAAGGTGACAATGAAGGAAAAATACCGTGGCAAGGATCATATCCATACTACCAGCGGCGAAGGTATGCGGATATGTCATGTTGGTCATTCAATTTTTAGTACCCCTAAACGAAAAATCCATCTTAGGAGAATTTTGCATGTCCCAAGTGCCGACAAGAATCTTCTCTCCGTTCATAGAATTGCTATTGATAATCATGTCTTCCTCGAGTTTCATCCTTATTTCTTTTTGATCAAGGATCAGGCCACGAAGAAAATTCTCTATCGAGGTAGATGTGTTCGAGGGCTTTACCCGTTGCTTCCGGAGCGTAGAAGATTCAGTAAACAAGCCTATGGTGTTGTCGAGCTTTCGTCAACACGGTGGCACGATCGTTTAGGACATGCTTCTTTTTCTCTAGTTGAAAATTTGCTTAGGAAAAATAAGCTCTCGTTTGTTGGTGAGCATCATGTTGAAACTATTTGTGATTTCTGTCAACGAGCTAAGAGTCATCAATTATCTTACCCTATATCTACTAGTGTCTCCACAAAACCCTTGCAATTAATCTTTTTTGATGTTTGGGGTCCTGCCCCTAGTTCTGTGGGTCGACACACCTATTATGTGAGTTTTATCGATGACTATAACAAATTCTCGTGGATCTATCTACTTAAGAAAAGATCAGATGTTTTCCAAGTTTTCAAAAACTTCCAAGTTCTTGTTGAACGCAAGCTTGACAGAAAAATCATTGATGTTCAATCCGACTGGGGGGGAGTACGAGAAACTAAACTCATTCTTCCAAACCCTTGGCATCTCACACCATGTCTCATGCCCCCATGATCACCAAAAAAATTGCTCGGCCGAGCGTAAGCATCGCCACATTGTTGAGGTTGGACTTGCTCTCTTAGCAGGAGCCTCTATGCCGCTCAAGTTTTGGGATGAAGCATTCCTCCCTGCCGTGCATATTATCAATATGCTTCCTAGTCGTGTCATCCACAATGAAACTCCAATAGAATGACTTCTTCACACAAAGTCGATTACAAGTCTCTTCGTGTGTTCGGTTGTGCCTGCTGGCCCAATCTCCGCCTGTACAATAATCATAAACTTATGTTTCGCTCCACACAATGTGTGTTTATTGGCTATAGTGCTCAACACAAAGGATTCAAATTCCTTGATGTCTCCACGGGCCATGTCTATATTTCTCGAGACGTTGTCTTTGACGAAACCAAGTTCCCTTTTGTTGATCTCCATCCTAATGCCGGTGCTCTCCTTCGCAAAGAAATTCTTCTTTTACCTTCACATCTCACCGGTATTGATCAAGGGGGAAACAATATTGATGATCAACTACTGACTAATCCTGTTGATAGTATGCATGAGCATTGTGATGATACAGGAGCAAACAGTGAAGAAAATGATGAAAACAATGAAGAAAATGATGAAAACAGTGCAAAGTTTGAGTCTCATTTTATGTGTCCCGAACCAGGAAGCAGATCCCCCTCGGGATCAGTTCCGAGAAGAGAATCAAATCCCCCTTGGGATTCGTTGCTGCAGATGGGCCAGGTGGACCAGGCGCAGGCGGACCTGGCGCACGCGTGGCTACCTCTAATCCTGCAGACGACACACGACGGTCTACTATTAGCCGCAACGCGGACCCAACCTTGCGCCAATCATCGCCTGCCACTCGGCAACATGCAGCTGGCGCAGGCGACACATGATTCGGCAGCCAACCTATGCATTGCAAGCGGCGGGCTCCAGGCTACTCCACCGGTGCGGGCCACGGCATAGGCGAGGGATCCCGTGTCGATCCGCCTGAGCACCCGACAGGCGCAGACTCCCAAGCAGATTCGCCATCATTAGAAAATGATGGGCCGGCCCACAGGCCAGGATCTTCAGCGGATTGGGTCAGTTCTGAGGCACGGCCATTAGCCACATAAAATCCTCACATGGCAGCTACAGAGGATCTCTCCTCGGGATCGGCGACGGCTGACACCTCTGTGCTGCCCACAGGATCCTCTGTGGCCACAGAATCGCTCGCTTCATCGTCACGGCGCACACGTCTACAGAAAGGGGTAACGAAACCTGTAAACTACAAACACATAACCAAATATGGTATAATTTTCTCTACAGGTGAACCAGATGAACCTACTACAGTTCAAGAGGCTCTTGGTGATGAAAATGGAAGAAAGCTATGAATGAAGAGTACACTGCACTCAAGAAAAATAACACATGGCACTTGGTTCCTCCACAGCAAGGTAAAAAATTGATTGACTGCAAGTGGGTGTTTAGAATTAACGGAAAATCTGATGGAACCATTGATCATTATAAGGCTAGGCTGGTTGCAAAAGGCTTCAAACAACGATATGGTATAGATTATGAGGACACCTTTAGTCCGGTTGTAAAAGCTGCCACTATTCGTCTTGTCTTGTCCATTGCTCTATCCAGGGGTTGGAGTCTCAGACAGCTAGATGTACAGAACGTGTTCCTCCATGGTGTTCTGGAAGAGGAGGTGTATATGAAACAACCTCCTGGGTTTGAAAATATAAATGCTCCTAATCATGTCTGCAAACTTGATAAAGCATTGTATGGGTTGAAGCAAGCCCCAAGAGCATGGTATGCCCGTCTCTGTCAGAAAATGCACGCACTTGGTTTTGTTCCTTCAAAATCTGACACCTCATTATTCATTTACAACAAGTCCAACACATGCATATTTGTTCTCATTTATGTTGATGATATCATTGTGACAAGCTCACCTAATGAAGCAACCAAAGGACTCTTGAGGGACTTGGGTGCAGAGTTTGCCTTGAAAGATCTTGGAGACTTGCATTTCTTTCTTGGAATTGAGGTGAAGGGACACAAGGATGGACTACATCTCTCTAAGGAAAAGTATGCAACTAATCTAGTAAAAAAGGCTGGTTTGCAAGACTGTAAACCCTCACCCACTCCTTTATCTAGTTCAGAAAAATTGTCTCTTACAGAAGGAACATTACTGAGTCAAGAGGACAGCACAAAATACAGAAGTCTAGTAGGAGCTTTGCAGTATCTTACTCTTACTAGACCTGAAATTTCCTTTGTTGTCAACAAAGTATGTCAATTTCTTTATGCACCCACTGCTGTTCATTTGACTACTGCAAAACGTATTGTGAGATATGTTAAGAACACTTTGGGTGTTGTCTTAAACTTCAACAGATCACCCTCTACTCTTGTCAGTGCCTTCTCTGACTCTGATTGGGCAGGATGTCTGGATGATAGAAGATCAACTTGTGTGTTTGAAGTTTTCTTTGGACCTAACTTGATATCATGGTGTGCACGCAAGCAGGCTACTATCTCTAGGTCAAGCACAGAGGCAGAATACAAAGCATTAGCAAATGCTACAGCAGAGATCATATGGGTTCAGTCCATGTTAAAGGAGCTTGGTGTAAAAGTCAAACAAGCTCAATGTCTATGGTGTGACAATCTTGGTGCAACTTACCTATCTGCAAATCCAGTCTTCCATGCCAGAACAAAGCATATTGAAATCGATTTTCATTTTGTCAGAAAAAAGTTGCTCAAAAGCAACTCGACATTCGGTTTATACATTCCCAGGATCAACTAGCCGATGGATTCACCAAGGCGTTGCCTGTCCAGAGTTTTGAAAAATTCAGATCTAATCTCAACTTGACCAAGTTGTGATTAAGGGAGAGTGTTAAACCAGGCGTATTGTACCCTGTCACGCATTGTACCCTATCACGTGTAGTGCATCATATCGCAAGTAGAGGCTAGATCTTCTTGTTGTAACTAAACCTATCTCCTCCTCTTTCTTGTTTCTCAAGATGTACTCAACCGAATCATGTATGCGCTGTCAGGGTTATTGCGCCCTTGCTATATAACACGCAACACGTCACCCAAGCTAGGGTAAGACGTTTCTGCCAGTCGCACAGGATCCAGGGCACTGCATACCAGGTACTGCTGGATACGGGCTGCCTAAGTGCATTGGCTTAAATGATCTAGGACCTGAATTGAGGGACAGTTCTGGGTTGACTCCTCGTATCGAGCTCCCTTGATTAACAAGCTGACCCATGTTCTGGAAGGGGCCTTGATTTTGCATAGGAGATAAAGGGTATTGCATAAGCCCATACTAGCTATGCCCGTGCGGCGGCACGCCGCGCCCTGTTGATTCATTGCCGTGAAATTGGTTCGATGTTGCTAATCAAATTTGTGATGTTGTGTGAGGTGTTGCTGAGTTGACATTCCTTCTTTTCAATCGGCTGTGATTTAATATAGAAGATATGTGTGTGAAATTGTAATCATAATAAGGCAAGTGATGATGTGCTGTTAGTAAATTGCCTTGATATTTTCAATTGTAAATACCTCTTCCCACATAGCATTTGTGTGATATACTCCTCTATTACAGTTTACACTGAAAAGAAACAAAGAAGTTGAACAAATGTTCAATAGAAACTACTGTCAAATCTAAAGTTAATTCATTGAGAAGAGTATGAGGAGATGTTATATACATGCTACTTATTTCATTGAGACGAGCATGATGAGATGTTACATGCTAACTGATTTCTCTGTTCACCTGTTTGGAGCGGTGTGGCTGATTTTATCCCTAAAACTCCCAACTCTCCATAACAGAACAAAACTATAAGTTTCAGATCACATCATTAAATATCTTGAAGAATTCAATGATAACAAGAATGCTATTTCATTTTACAGCAAAAGAAAGGAACAAGTAGCTAGATGCATCAACACTATAAATGGACAAACTGAACTAAAGACTACTTTGTGATCCTTCTATATTCACTCACAACCCAAACCATGAAATAAAGTAATTCAAGGTTCTTACAGAAGATAGTGGAGGCACGACAGGGGAAGGGACTTTGATCGTTGTAAACTAACCAATGATAACACAGAAAAAAGAACATCATAAGATATTTGCACAAAATAATTAGAAGAAATCACTTACGTTACATGAGTTCTGATGTTAATCCATATCAAATTTTCACTCAACTGTCCGTCATACAAAAATGGCCACCCTTATTTAACATGGCACCACAAAGGTACTCTATATATAAATGGAATGAGTTATATATTTGGCAGGTACCGGATTACAGGACCTACCATCAGTGTATTGAGATTCTGCCGCATTATACTAAAGAATGATTTTACTGAACAATAGCATTTGCAGCAAAACATCAAGGTGTACTTTGGTTGAATATGAAAGCGTGGAATTACATTATAGTACCAAGGAACAATTTTACTGAACAACAACACTTTCAAAAACACCAGACTGTACTTTGGTTGGATATTAAAGTGTGGAATTAAGTTTATGTACTATTTTCTGTTCAACTCTTACGGTTTCCTAGTAGTTAATCAGAAATGTACTATACCCATCTAATTGAATGCTTACTTGACACTAAGAAAACTGAAAAGCGTCCCATTCTATTCAAAATGCCCTGCTTTCAATCAGAAATGCATTCGACCCAGCTTTGAAGCAACTTGACTGAATATCCGAATCTTTACTTAACACTGAATATTAAAGACCATCTCACTATTCAAAATGCCTAGTTTTTAGAGTAACCTCTTAGCAGCCATGATCTTGCAACACTTATTAGTTTTTATTTAAAAAAATATTGGAAAACAGATAAACATAAGTTTGACGAATGCTTCTGAAAAATGATATCTTTATTTGACAGTGAGGCCAGCACAGAAAGAGTTCCACAAGCTTTAGCTTTAGCGCCAAATGATTCAACTGATGCTCCTGCAAGCTTCTGAATACTGGAACAAAGTCAATCAAACCATAAACCTCCCAGTACGCAAATATCTAATTAAGATAGAATCATTAATTAGTAAACCAATTGGAAATGGTAGTGAAGCCATCTACCTTTCCTTGGCAATCATGCATCAGCAAGTCGAAATGATTAACCTGAGCCAGTAAGAACGTATTATTTCAGTATAAATTCACATACTTCAATCAAATTGATAATCTGTGGATTCCACCACATAGAGAAACGATGCTCGAATTTCGACAGTGAAATGCCACACCGGTGAGAAAATCCTAACTGAATAAAGATTGTGCCGCCCAAAAGTGAGGGAGAGAGAGATTGCTCGTACAAAAAGTAAGCATCTGGGAAGAACACAAGCATATAGCAGCAACACAATGTCCAGACTGAGCTGATTATTTGTGCTTGCAGCCGTTCGGACATTACGCCAAACATTTGGCCTGCGTTGGAGCAGTCATCGCGCGGGGCGGTCAGCTGCGCCCAGAACAATGCTTAGGCCATGGCGAGCTCCTCCACGTTGAGCACTTGAGCTCCACCTGCAGGGGAAGCAGTAAGCCATAAGAAGAAGTGTCTATGACTGACGGGGCGGGGAGTCGCAGGACTGACCATGGTCACCGCTGCGCCCGTTGTCTGGCATGTGGACATCCATCGACTGCAGCGGAGGCACTGAAGATAGTAGGAGGAAGGGGGATAGGGGCACGTACATGAGACACCGGTGATGCAGGGCGCCGGTGGCCGCACTGTCGCGTCCCGTGCCGAGCCGCCATTCTCCACATCAGAAGAGGGACAAGTGAGGTTGGGAACATCCCCGCTGCTGCATGTTGCAGTCACACCGCACGTCGCCACTCATGGTCACCACGCGCACGCGCAACCCGCCATCGCGCTGTGAGCTTGGCCTAGCCGTGCACAACCGCGATCACACGAGAGTTGTGTCGATCCCCAACGCCAGCGGTAGAACTGCGAGCCACCTACACCGCCGCTGCGCGCTGCATGAACCACTGCATAGCCTCGTGCTCGCTGCTGCTGTGCCAACACCGGGCGAAGTAGGAGGACGACGACCAACGACAGCTCCACAGCCAAGGAGGCCGACCCGGACGCCGCGGCCCATTACGACAGCAGGAAGAACGAACCATGGAGCTAGTATAAACAAGAAGAAAGAAACGAACCAAAGAAAATAGACGAAGTACAGGAAGAAAGAATACCTATTTATAGTGTACATATACTACAGAGGGATGGAGAGTAGGAAACAAAACCAAACACAAACTGTAGAACAGCGGCAGGTGTAGAATGACCCATATAAGCGGCGCGGCTTACAAAAGGCAAAACACAAACGCATCCAGAGTAGACCATGCAAGCGGTGCCAATCTTTGGAACATCTCTGAGAACTGAGTAAGCGGCAAGCTGGACTGTCCTGGGTGTCCCAATCACTTTTAAATTACTACAACAGTTTGTTGTCGATGAACCAACTGCCGGACCGCCCATACCTCCTTGTCGTGTTGCCATTGGCCCCAACCACGCATCTCCAGGGCACCACTTCGGTGAGTTATTATTGGCCAGCCATGTACGCAGGCGCCGCGTTCCGTCTCGACTGCAAGCACCTTGTCGTTTTGTCATTGGATCCAAGTGCCAATCCCCTCATAACCGCTTCGGCAGTTGCAATTGGTTGCTCGTCCACCCAAGCGTTGAGTTCCCATTGGTCCGCACGCCAGAACAGTCCTCTCCTGAACACCCAAGCCTCGCCAAACGGCGCCTTCATGAAGGGTACGACGCGCATGGCGTCGCCGCCGCCCAATCACGCGGGTTTTGGACTTTCGTCCGGGAGGGGGGTCAGGGATGGATAGGATGGACCTCTACTTCACTTGCAAGGAGGATAACGATGCTGAAAGACGTCGCCGCTGCCGGGTCGAATCAGCCGACCAAAGTTTCCTCCGGTCCCAATCCTACACCACCAACCTCCATTTGCTCTGGATGAGCCATCAACCGGAGCCTACAGGGAAGAGAGTACCATGGGGCTCAACCCTCCAGATCTGGCGATGAGAAAGGTCGGCTGCTCCATGGTCGCCGCCTGGTGGCACCTCATCATCTGTGTGGCTGAAGGTGCCGGCAATGCCGTTAGCCATGGAGACGACGTCGCCCTTTGATCAGGCCTCGATCTGGACGAAGCCAATTACAGAGCCGATCTGGACGAAATCCACCGACCCTGGCCAGGCCCGCCACTGCGCACGAACCCAGGCCGGAGGATGAAGCCGCCCGATGAGGTCTGATCCCCACAGCCCACCACCGTTCACCGAGACACACCCCATACGCCCACCGCACAGATCGGGTCACCGGCCTCCACCAAGTGCTGCCGCCCACAGACCAGGGTTCCTGAAAGTGCCATCCTGTTGTTAGTGTCGATTGTAAGTAATAACGACCGGTTTTCCTGATCGAAGGAAGATAATTAACAATGACTTCTGGCTAATCAATATCTCACAATGTTCTGTTGGGATTGGGGAAGCTACATTCTTTTGGCACCATAGATGGCTCATACCTGAGCCCCTATCTATAGTTTTCCCAGCTCTATTTTCTCACAACACTAAACTAAATGCTCCGGTTGTAATTGTACTGTAGGAGGGTGTGGGATTCAGGCTTCGTAATCGGCAAAATGTGGTTTCTACGCGTGGGCTGACATGTTTGAACTCATTGTTGGAGTAGTTCGATGGGTGGCGTTAGTGCGATTCTGGTTGTTGTAGCTGCTGTGGCCACCAGTGACCACCGCTGCCATAGCCTCCATTATATCCACCGTCATTGTATTCGCCAGCGGAGCTACCATCGCCGCCTCCACGATGCCCACCACCACTCTTGTTGCGGGGAGGACCATGATAGCCCTTCGGCAGGCCACTCTGTGGCCTTGACTAGCGTTGTTTGCGGATGACTTGAAGCCACTAGGACCTTTTCCTGACCCTCTGACCGAAATTGGCTACCATGCCAAACATATCCTCGACAGAGAGAGGATTGGTACAGACGTTAAGGGATAGGCTGGTAGTCCATGTCCAAACCTTCGATGATGAAGGAGATGAGCTAGTTAGAAGTGATGGGATCTCCGGCCATGGAGATTTCATCTGCTAGGCACCTCATGTAGCCAAAGTAAGCAACAGAAGATTGGCTCCCCTTCTGTGCATTGGTGACACTAGTTCTGATGTTGTTGATGTGGGACGTCGATTGCGATGTAAACATGCTTGTCAAGGCCGTCCAGGTCACATGAGATTTTTCATCTGAGGCAACCTGAATCAGGACTTCTTTGGAGAGATTGTTGAGCAGATATGCGAGCACCTGCTAGTCTTGTGTCACCCAGGACGCATGTTGGTTCGCCACGATTTGGTCCTTGCCATCGCAGGATTTCATGGTGATGGTTTTTGTTGGATTAGGGGTGGTTTGATCTATGTTGGAGCAGGAGGAGTGGCCTGACGATGTGCAAGACTTGAAGCAGGAGGTGTGGCTGAAACGGTGTCGGACTTGAAACAGGAGGAGTGGCCTGACGCTGTGCCGGACTTGAAGCAGGAGTCTTCTCACGCGTTCATGGACTTGAAGGAGGTGGCGGACTTCAAGGAGGAGTCGGCTCACGCGTTCGTGGACTTGGAGGAGCGGGAGTCTACTGACTCGGTGGCAGACTTCGAGGAGGAGTCGGCAGACGCGGTGTCGGTAGACTTCGAAGGATGGTGCTATCCTTTCTCCATAGGATGATACGATGTATGGCCTCTCCCAGTGTGCGCTCGTCGTCACCTCCAGGAATGTCAAGCTGTAGCCCCGAATATGGGTCCACCACTTCATCAACCAAGACACGAGCATAGCCCACTGGAATCGGGGTGCAATGGCAGGTTGCTTCGGGGGTAATTGTAAAAGCAACGACGTCCGCCACCTTCATGGATATGTTCTTCATTTTGGAGTGTAGCTCACAGTTAGTGTTCTCTATGATGTCATCCACAGGGTATGTATCCAACAGTGTGTCGCCCGGGACGGAACCAACGCTGCTTCTCGGCACGGATGGGACGGTGTTATCTGATGTCTACTACACAATGTTCTTCTTATAGACGTTGTTGGGCCTGCAAGTGCACAGGTTTGTAGGACAGTAGCAAATTTCCCTCAAGTGGATGACCTAAGGTTTATCAATCCGTAGGAGGCGTAGGATGAAGATGGTCTCTCTCAAGCAACCCTGCAACAAAATAACAAAGAGTCTCTTGTGTCCCCAACACACCCAATACAATGGTAAATTGTATAGGTGCACTTGTTCGGCGAAGAGATGGTGATACAAGTGCAAAATAGATAGTAGATATAGGTTTTTGTAATCTGAAATAATAAAAACAGCAAGATAACAAGTGGTAAAAGTGAGCGTAAACAGTATTGCAATGATAGAAAACAAGGCCTAGGGTTCATACTTTCACTAGTGCAAGTTCTCTCAACAATAATAACATAGATAGATCATATAACAAACCCTCAACATGCAACAAAGTGTCACTCCAAAGCCACTAATAGCGGAGAACAAACATTGAGATTATGGTAGGGTACGAAACCACCTCAAAGTTATCCTTTCTGTTCTATCTATTCAAGAGTTCGTAGTAAAATAACATAAAGCTATTCTTTCCGCTCGATCCATCATAGAGTTCATACTAGAATAACACCTTAAGATACAAATCAACCAAAACCCTAATGTCACCTAGATACTCCATTGTCACCTCAAGTATCCATGGGCATGATTATACGATATGCATCACACAATCTCAGATTCATCCAACCAATCATAAAAGTACTTCAAAGAGTGCCCCAAAGTTTCTACCGGAGAGTCAAGAACGTGTGCCAACCCCTATGCATAGGTTCCCAATGCCACGAAACCCACAAGTTGATCACCAAGACATACATCAAGTGTTCTCATAAAAGACTCAATCCGATAAGATAACTTCAAAGGGGAAACTCAATTCATCACAAGAGAGTAGAGGGGGAGAAAAATCATAAGATCCAACTACAATAGCAAAGCTCGGGATACATCAAGATCGTGCCATAGAGGGAACACGAGAGAGAACACGAGAGAGAGAGAGAGAGAGAGAGAGAGAGAGAGAGAGAGAGAGAGAGAGAGAGATCAAACACATAGCTACTGGTACATACCCTTAGCCCCAAGGGTGAACTACTCCCTCCTCGTCATGGATAGCGCCGGGATGATGAAGATGGCCATCAATGATGGGATCCCCCTCCGGCAGGGTGCCGGGAAGGGCTCCCGAGAGGTTTTTGGTGGATACAGAGGCTTGCGTCGGCGGAACTCCCGATCTATCTTCTGTTCTAGAAGTTTTAGGGTACGTAGGTATATATGGGTGCGGGGGTACGTCGGTGGACCTCCGGGGTGCTCACGAGGTAGGGGGCGCACCCAGGGGGGCGCGCCCCCCACCCTCGTGGGCAGCCTGGGACTCCCCTGATGTGCACTCCAAGCCCATCAGGTTGGTTTCCTTCCAAAATTAACTTCTCCAGTTGATTTCGTTCCGTTTTGACTCCGTCTGATATTCCTTTTCCTCGAAACACTGAAATAGGCATAAAACAGCAAATTTGGGCTGGGCCTCCGGTTAATAGGTTAGTCCCCAAAATAATATAAAAGTGAATAATAAAGCCAAATATTGCCCAAAAAAGTAGATAAAGTAGCATGGAGCAATCAAAAATTATAGATATGTTGGAGACGTATCAAGCATCCCCAAGCTTAATTCCTGCTCGTCCTCGAGTAGGTAAATGATAAAAAAGAATTTTTGATGCGGAGTGATACTTTGGCATAATTTCAATGTAAATCTTCTTAATTGTGATATGAATATTCAGATCCAAAAGATTCAAGACAAAAGTTCATATTGACACAAAAATAATAATACTTCAAGCATACTAATCAAAGCAATCATGTCTTCTCAAAATAACATGGCAAAAGAAAGTTCATCCCTACAAAATCATATAGTTAGGCTATGCTTCATTTTCGTCACACAAAGATGTTCCCAACTTCTATACCCCCGATGACAAGCCAAGCAATTGTTTCATACTCAAATAATCTCAAACTTTTTCAACCTTCACGCAATACAGGAGCGCGAGCCATGGATATAGCACTATGGGTGGAATAGAATATGATGATGGGGATTATGTGGAGAAGACAAAAAAGGAGAAAGTCTCACATTGACGAGGATAATCAACGGGCTATGGTGATGCCCTTCAATTGATGTCAACATGAGGAGTAGGGATTGCCATGCAACGGATGCACTAGAGCTATGAATGCTCAACAAAAGAAAACTAGTGGGTGTGCATCCAACTCGCTTGCTCACGAAGACCTAGGGCATTTGAGGAAGCCCATCGTAGGAATATACAAGCCAAGTTCTATAATGAAAAATTCCCACTAGTATAAAAAGACAACTTATGAGACTCACTATATGAAAAACAAGGTGCTACTTTGAAGCACAATATATGAGACTCACTACATGAAGATCAAGGTGCTACTTTGAAGCACAAGTGTGGAAAAAGAGATAGTAGCATTGCCCCTCTTTTTTTTGGGCCTTTCTTTTTTTTGGCCTCTCTCTTTTTTTTGGGCCTTTCTTTTTTTTGGCCTTTCTCTCTTTTTTTTGGGCAATGCTCTAATAATGATGATCATCACACTTCTATTGATTACAACATAAGGATTACAACTTGAAACTTAGAACAAGATATGACTCTATATGAATGCCTCCGGCAGTGTATTGGGATGGTGCAATGAATCAAGAGTGACATGTATGAAAAATAATGCATGGTGGCTTTGCCACACATACGATGTCAACTACATGATCATGCAATGGCAATATGACAAAAGTAATGTATGTCATGATGATGGTGGTGGAAGTTGCATGGCAATATATCTCGGAATGGCTATGGAAATGCCATGATAGGTAGGTATGGTGGCTGTTTTGAGGAAGATATAAGGAGGTTTATGTGTGATAGAGTATATCGTATCACGGGGTTTGGATGCACCGGCGAAGTTTGCACCAACTCTCAAGGTGAGAAAGGGCAATGCACTGTACCGAAGAGGCTAGCAAAGGCGGAAAGGTAAGAGTGCGTATAATTCATGGACTCAACATTAGTCAAAAGAACTCATATACTTATTGCAAAAATTTAGAAGTCATCAAAAATCAAGTACTACGCGCATGCTCCTAGGGGGATAGGTTGGTAGGAAAAGACCATCGCTCGTCCCCGACCGCCACTCATAAGGATGTACAAGCCAGGTACACTTCATGTTTCAAATTTGTTACACAACTTTAACCATACGTGCATGCTACGGGACTTGCAAACTTCAACACAAGCATTCTTTGAATTCATAATCACCCAACTAGCACGACTTTGATATTATCACCTCCATATCTCAAAACAATTATCAAGCATCAAACTTATCTTAGTATTCAATTCACTCAAAAGAAAGTTTCACATATCTTGAATACCAAGTATATTAACATTAAGCAAATTACCATGCTAAAAATGACTCTCAAAATAATCTAAGTGAAGCATGAGAGTTCATCTATTTCTTCAAAATGAAACTACCATCGTGCTCTAAAAGATATAAGTGAAGTACTAGAGCAATAACAAAAACTACTCCGAAAGATATAAGTGAAGATCGATGAGTAGTCGAATAATTGTGCAACTATGTGAAGACTCTCCCATTTAATAATTTCAGATCTTGATACTTTATTCAAACAGAAAGCAAAGTAAAGAAAACTACATTGTAAGGATAGCACAACTCATGTGAAGAAGCAAAAACTTAGGCTCAACCAATACTAACCGATAGTTGTTGAAGAAGAAAGGTGGGATGCCTACCGGGGCATCCCCAAACTTAGATGCTTGAGACTTCTTTAAATATTATCTTGGGTTGCCTTGGGCATCCCCAATCTTGAACTTTTGTGTCTCCTTAATTCCTCTCATATCATGGTTTCTCTTTTTATCAAAAGCTTCATTCACAACAAACTCAACAGGAACTCGTGAAATAGGTTAGTATAAACCAATGCAAAACCTTATCATTTTTTACTGTAACAAATCACTAAAATTATTATTCAACATTGAATACTAAATGCCTCTGCATATTTAATACTCCTATCTTCAAATAGAATCATTAAACAAACAAACATATGCAGACAATGCAAACATAACAGCAATCTGCCAGAACAGTACAGTCTGTAAAGAGTGCAAGAGTATCAATACTTCCCTAACTCCAAAAATTATGAACTAAAATTCCCACTGTAATAAATTTATCAGATCTTAATATGCAAAAACATTCAACATTATAACACTCTCTGACATTTCTAGGGAATTTTTGCAACAGTGGTAAACTTTATGTTTTCAAACAGCCACAGGTATACTAGCAAAATAAGCATGGCAAAGGCTATCCTTGACTTCTTTATTGAAACTAAAGATGCAAAACATTAATCTAAATAACAGAAAGCAAACACTAACAAGAGAAAATGATGCTCCAAGCAAAACACATATCATGTGGTGAATAAAAATATAGCTCCAAGTAAAGTTACCAATGAACGAAGACGAAAGAGGGGATGCCTTCCGGGGCATCCCAAGCTTAGGCTCTTGGTTATCCTTGAATATCTTGGGGTGCCATGGGAATCCCCAATCTTAGGCTCTTTGCCACTCCTTATTCCATAGTCCATCGAATCTTTACCCAAAACTTGAAAACTTCACAACACAAAACTCAAAAGAAAACTCGTAAGCTCCGTTAGTATAAGAAAATAAAACCACCACTTAGGTACTGTAATGAACTCATTCTAAATTCATAATGGGGTAATATGTACTGTACTTCAACTTATCCATGGTTCATACCCTCTGATACTACTCATAAATTCATCAAAATAAGCAAACAACACATAGAAAACAGAATCTGTCAAAAACAGAACAGTATGTAGTAATATGTATCAAACGTATACTTCTGGAACTCCAAAAATACTACCAAATTAGGAAGTCCTAGAAAATTCGTTTACCAACCCAGAGCAAAAAGAATCAGATCATAAGCACGTTTATGTGAATTAACAAAACTAAAATACTGGGTGCAAAAGTTTCTGATTGTCAATAGGATCAACACAACTATCACCGTAAGCCATCCTAAAGGTCTTACTTGGCACTTTATTGAAACAAAAGCTATAAAACATGATTACTACAGTAGCATAATCATGTGGACACACAAAAACAGTAAGGATAAATATTGGGTTGTCTCCCAACAAGCGCTTTTCTTTAATGCCTTTCTAGCTAGGCATGATGATGATAATGATGCTCACATAAAAGATAAGAATTGAAACATAACGGAAGCATCATGAAGCATATGACTAGCACTTTTAAGTCTAACCCACTTCCTATGCATAGGTATTTTGTGACCAAACAACTTATGGGAACAATAATCAACAAGCATAGGAAGGTAACACAAGCATAGCTTCAAGAATTTAAGCACATAGAGAGGAAACTTGATATTATTGCAATTCCTACAAGCATATGTTCCTCCCTCATAATAATTTTCGGTAGCATCACGAATGAATTAAACAATATAACCAGCACCTAAAGCATTCTTTTCATGACCTACAAGCACAGAAAATTTACTACTCTCCACATAAGCAAAATTCTTCTCATTCGAAATAGTGGGAGCATCATAAGAGACTTGAACACTAAAAATTGTTTCCACATTAAAAGAGTGAGGTTCAGAAAAAGGGTAATCATAATCATGACAAGATTTGTAAATATAATCATCACTACTTTTTATAGCATAAGTTTCATCACAATAATCATCATAAGTAGCAACTTCGTTCTCATCATAATCGATTGAAACCTCTCCCAAGATAGTGGAATCACTAAATAAAGTTGACACTCTTCCAAATCCACTTTTATATTCATCACAATAAGATTCAACATCCTCCAAAATAGTGGGATAAGTACTTCCTAAGGTTGACACTCTTCCAAACCCACTTTCATCAATATAATCATCATACGTAGGAGGCATGCTATCATAACAACTTTGCATATCAAAACTTGGGATGCTAAAAATATCATCTTCATTAAACATAGCATCCCCAAGCTTGGGACAAACATTAATTCCAGCAAATATATTCTCAAATATGTCATTCTCATCAAACATAGCTTCCCCAAACTTGGGCCTTTTCATATCATAAGCATAATCACTCTCATCATTAAAAATATTGATAGCACCAATAGTATAGCAATTATCATCATCACAATGAATAGTAGGAGCAATATCATTTGGGAGGGATACCTTTCTACCTTTGTTGCTCCTTCTTTTCTTTTTCTTCTTCACATTATGTGTGGGTTCAACCTTCCTCTTTGAGCTCCTTATTAATGAGATTGGTTGAATAGAAAGCTCCTCTTCATTACCTAATTCAACATAAGAAATAATAGGAGGAGATTGGGAAGCCTCTTCCCTCTCATTAGTATTCTCATCATCTTCCATTTGCTTTCTTTTCTTTAGGTAATTGGCAATGTAAGGATTTTCAATGCAATTCACCGCACAATACATATATATCTTCTCTAGATCAAAATCAAGAAGTCTATCAAGATTAAATTTGGGAATACCCTCGGTTATACGTTTCATTTCTTCATAACCCAAAAGAACGCTAAGCTCTTTATGATGCTCAAGGGTAATCAAATTATCACAATATTTGGACACGACTTGATCATGAAACAAATAGCATTGGAGCTTTAAATGACCATGTTCATTGCAAAGTTCACAAGGAGCGCGAAAAATATTGAATATTTCAGCACATTCATCTAGCTCTTCTTGCAACAATTTGGTTTCTAAGTACTTATGCATCTTGCAATAAATATCTTTTCTATTTGGTGTGTTCATGCAAACATGCACTCCACAAAAGTTGGCATGCTCATAAGAGATATTTTCATCATAACTAGTGCAATCATCATTAGCATCATGGATATTCAAAGAATTTGTACTAACAACATTGCAATCATGCTCATCATTCAAAGATTTAGTGCCAAACAATTTAGAGATTTCTTCTTCTAGCACTTGAGCACAATTATCCTTTCCATCATACTCACGAAAGATATTAAAAAGGTGAAGCGTATGAGACAAACTTAACTCCATTTTTTTTCTTTTATAAACTAGACTAGTGCTAAAACAAGAAACAAAAAGATTCGACTGCAAGATCTAAAGATATACCTTCAAGCACTCACCTCCCCGGCAATGGCGCCAAAAAAGAGCTTAGTTGACGAGGTGTGAGTGAGTGCCCTTTACCTAGCCTCCCTGGAAACGGCGCCAGAAAAGAGCTTGATGTCTACTACACAACCTTCTTCTTGTAGACGTTGTTGGGCCTGCAAGTGCACAGGTTTGTAGGACAGTAGCAAATTTGCCTCAAGTGGATGACCTAAGGTTTATCAATCTGTAGGAGGCGTAGGATGAAGATGGTCTCTCTCAAGCATTGTGTCCCCAACACACCCAATACAATGGTAAATTGTATAGGTGCACTAGTTCGGCGAAGAGATGGTGATACAAGTGCAAAATAGATAGTAGATATAGGTTTTTGTAATCCTAAATAATGAAAACAGCAAGATACCAAGTGGTAAAAGTGAGCGTAAACGGTATTGCAATGATAGGAAACAAGGCCTAGGGTTCATACTTTCACTAGTGCAAGTTCTCTCAACAATAATAACATAGATAGATCATATAACAAGCCCTCAACATGCAACAAAGAGTCACTCCAACGCCACTAATAGCGGAGAAAAAACGTAGAGATTATGGTAGGGTACGAAAACACCTCAAAGTTATCCTTTCTGTTCTATCTATTCAAGAGTTCGTAGTAAAATAACATAAAGCTATTCTTTCCGCTCAATCCATCATAGCGTTCATACTAGAATAACACCTTAAGATACAAATCAACCAAAACCCTAATGTCACCTAGATACTCCATTGTCACCTCAAGTATCCATGGGCATGATTATACGATATGCATCACACAATCTTAGATTCATCCAACCAATCATAAAAGTACTTCAAAGAGTGCCCCAAAGTTTCTACCGGAGAGTCAAGAACGTGTGCCAACCCCTATGCATAGGTTCCCAATGTCACGAAACCCACAAGTTGATCACCAACACATACATCAAGTGTTCTCATAAAAGACTCAATCCGATAAGATAACTTCAAAGGGGACACTCAATTCATCACAAGAGAGTAGAGGGGGAGAAACATCATAAGATCCAACTACAATAGCAAAGCTCGGGATACATCAAGATCGTGCCATAGAGGGAACACGAGAGAGAACACGAGAGAGAGAGAGAGAGAGAGAGAGAGAGAGAGAGAGATCAAACACATAGCTACTGGTACATACCCTCAGCCCCGAGGGTGAACTACTCCCTCCTCGTCATGGATAGCGCTGAGATGATGAAGATGGCCACCGGTGATGGGATCCCCCTCCGGCAGGGTGCCGGGAAGGGCTCCCAAGAGGTTTTTGGTGGCTAAAGAGGCTTGCGGCGGCGGAACTCCCGATCTATCTTCTGTTCTGGAAGTTTTAGGGTACGTAGGTATATATGGGTGTAGGGGGTACGTCGGTGGACCTCTGGGGTGCTCACGAGGTAGGGGGCGCGCCCAGGGGCGTGCCCCCCACCCTCGTGGGCAGCCCGGGACTCCCCTGGCGTGCACTCCAAGCCCATCAAGTTGGTTTCCTTCTAAAATTATCTTCTCCAGTTGATTTCGTTCCGTTTTGACTCCGTCTGATATTCCTTTTCCTCGAAACACTGAAATAGGCATAAAACAACAAATCTGGGCTGGGCCTCCGGTTAATAGGTTAGTCCCAAAAATAATATAAAAATGGATAATAAAGCCCAATATTGCCCAAAACAGTAGATAAAGTAGCATGGAGCAATCAAAAATTATAGATACGTTGGAGACGTATCATTATCCAATGCTGGACCATCATCCGCTTGCTGCTGCCGCTGCCGAGACCCCCTTTCCTGGCTAAGTGAGTCGATCTGCTGCTGTTGCTGCTAGAATTTGAGTGCCAAGTCCGCGTGCCTTGCTTCTAGGCCTTGAAGGCGTTCTGCGTCCTGCTTCCTCTACTCCTCCTCCGTCTTCCTCTTCTTCTCCTCCTCCATCTTATTTCTTGCACGGGTCCTGTAGTCATCGTTCCATTCCGAAAAGCTCTCATACCAGCGAATAACGCCCTTGCCTCGTGTCCTTCCCGGGTGTTCAGGATTTGCCAGGGCGCGCGTAAGCTCATCGTTCTCTCTATTGGCCGTGAACACCCCCTTTCGAGCTTCTTCTATTGCGTCAAGTATCTTTTGTTTGGCTCCTTTTAGACTTGCATTCTTCGAAACCAGGCCTGTCTTTGGGTCCAACGCCCCCCCATGCGCATAGAACCAAATTTTGCACCTGGGGGTGCAGCTCCTAGTAACCAGAGTGACCCCTGCATACTCCATCTCTTGCTTAGACTTATCCCACTTAGGCATTGCCAACGCGTAGCCACCTGGACCCAGCCTATGGAACTGCGTCTTTTTTGCGGCATTGGCCTTGTTTTTTCTCGGTCGTTCCTTAGATCATTCTGATTCCTTGAATTTCACGAAATCGGCCCAGTGTTCTCTTTGCTTCTCCAGTGTTCCCTTGAATTCTGGAGTCTTCCTTTCTGCAGCAAGGTAGTTGGCCCATACAGTTTTCTTGTGGGTGTTGAATGCAATTGCCATCTTCTTAAGAGCAGCGTCCTTGACTTTCTGCACATCTGCATCAGTGAAATAATCTGGTAGGGTGAAATGTTCCATCAGAGATTTCCAAAGGGTTTTTTTGCTCTGTCGTCGACCCAAGTAACATCTGGACGTTTAGTTTTTGGCTCTTTCCATTCTTGAATGGAGATCGGGAGTTGGTCCTTCACAAGAACTCCGCACTGACGAGTCCACTTATTTGCAATATTCTTAGGCATGAGGGGTTCGCCACTAGGTTTGGTGGAGTCGATGTTGTACTTTACACCCTCCTTCAACTTTTTGCCCGGGCCTCGCTTTGTCCTGCTGTCTGTGGAAGCAGATTTGCTCGATCCGGAGGGCTGAAAGAAGAAAGATCGATTCGTTAATATATCTTCAAATAAAAAAACATGTGATGATCACCAGATGCCTGCTTATATAAATATACCTCGCCGGTAGTCTTTGTTATTTCAAGATCAACATTATTGTTTGTGTCATCATAAACATTGTCTGCGTCATCATAACCATAATCATAGTTCATGGCTTCATCAGCTCGATCGTCAAGATCGAATATCTTATCATCACCCTCCCCGGTATTGTTCAGATATTGGGAACCGTCATCTGCTTCATTTAGATCATCTAGCCTGTGAGGGCTGCGTATGATCTCAAACAATTCCTCTTCTCTCTCTTTTTGCCGGTATTGTCCGCAATAGCTTTTACTTAACTAATACAGAAGAAATATAAAATAATTTAGTATTAAAATTACAATGCATGGATGCAATAAATAAGGAAAAACTGAATCATATAGTACATAATATGCATCGTCTCGATTAATATATAATCTCGAATACATCGTCTCGAATAATATATATAATCTCGAATACATCGTCTCGAATATTATATATCGAATACATTACTGGCTAGGTACCTAATAAAGATCGAATACTACAGAAGAATCTAGGCCACTCGCGGTTCCTGGGGTGCGGGCGGTGGACACCCAAAGGGAAGGAACCATCACAGGATCATATCTCCGATCATCTGCCCAAAGAACCTGCCAAGTATTGGAGAACCTGGCGTCCATAGCATCCATGTAGCTATGGACGTGCTCGTCCTCCTCCCTGACACGGCGACGCACCACCTTCGGCGGGGCCGGCTCCCTCTGCACCGAATTTGGCCCACGCGAACGCCACCAAAGGAGATCAGGGTCGACAACGGGACCCGAAGCCGGGTTCCTCACCAAGCAGCGCGCCCCTCATGGTAGCACCTCCCAGTGCCAGCCTGGCGGAGCCCAGTCCCGGACATGGGTCAGCCGGACATCGTTGCGAACGGGTCAACGGCGAGGATGCGGGCCGGGCATCATCGAGAACAAATACTAATATGCCCGCAAAAAGTAACATTTTTTAAATGATTGGATTGTGATAACAAAAATTCTGTATGCAAAATTTAACAATTTGACATTAATCTAATTCATCTAACTAAAACTAATTCTAAAATTTCTAACATTTCTATATATATAACTAACATTTCTAATATTTCTATAACTAAAAAACAGAAAAAATGCTAACATTTCTATAAATATTTCTATAACTAAAAAATAGAAGAAAAAAATTTAGAACATTTCTATATAGCTAACATTTCTATAACATTTCTAATATTTCTATAAACTAAAAAACAGAAAAATTTCTATAACTAAAATTTATAACTAAAAAACTAATGTGTGTGTTTGTGTGTCTGTGTGTGTGTGTGGACATCGCGGCCGGGGCAGGAGCTCACCGGCGAGGCGCGGCGACAAGGGGCGGCGCCGGGGACGGAGACGGGTGGTGACGACGGGGATGGGATGGGGCGGCGACGACGGGGACGGGGACGGGCCGGGCGGGGACGACGAGACGACGGGGCGGGGCGCGGCGGGTAAGACGGGGACGGGGATGGCCGGGGCAGCGACGGCAACGGGGACGGCGACGGGGGCAGCGACGAGGGGCGGCGGCGACGAGGCAGAGGAGAAAGAAGCAGAGGGAGAGATGAGAAACTGAATTTTTTTGAAGTGCTTTCTTATATAGAACACCCCTTTAGTACTTGTTGGAGCCACCAACCGGTACTAAAGGTCTGTCTTGGCCTGGCCAAGCGGCGGGAAGTGCCCCCTTTAGTACCGGGTGGTGGCACCAACAGGTACTAAAGACCCACCCTTTAGTACCGGTTGGAGCCACCACCCGGTACTAAAGGTGGTGCGCTGGCGCAGTTGCGGTGCGGCAAGTTTAGTCCCACCTCGCTAGCCGAGGGGCGTCCACACTGGTTTATAAACCTCAGTGCGGTAGCTCTCTCGAGCTCCTCTCCAAAGAAGGCCTACTGAGCCTACCTGTTCTTTGCTGCCCTGTGGGCCTACTGGGCCTTTGCGGGCCTGCATCCTGGCCCAATAACATGTTGGGTTTCTACTTGTATGCAGGCCGCTCTAGCCCAGTAGGCGGGCTTTTTTATTTTCTTATTTTTTTTCTTTATTTATTTTTGTTTTATTTATTTTTGAGTTGTTTTTTGCTGTATTTAGAGTTTCTTTGTGAATATTTTTGCTTTAGGTACAAAAAATTACAAACTTTCTGTTAGTGCCGGTAGTTTTCGAATTTGAATAGTTTAAATTTTGAATTATTTGAAATTTGTGTGAATCACTAGTTTGTGAATAACTTAACTTTGAAAATAGATTTTTTAGTGATTTTTTTCTTATGTTTAATATTAGTGTGTTATATCATTATATTCAATTTGGTAATGCTTAGGTTATTTAAAAAATGAAATGCCTTTGTAACAGATGAGTTTTCGTCCGAAACCCTGATACTTCGAAAGAGATTGTCCATTTTGTACATGAAGTGCATCCAGTTTTTGCGGTAACCCTCTCTACTTTTTTGCACATGCTATGTGGGTGAAATTATGATACCATGCCAACTTTCAACCTTTTCCGAGTTCATTTGAAATGCTTTTCAATTTCAGGGTCATTTAGCTGAAAAAATCAGTAAATGCATGAAAGAATTTGTTTGCACATAAAATTTCTTCGTGTTTCAAATGCCAAAACACATAAATACCCTAACTATTACAGAGATTCCCTTCTGGGTGTGAGACACAGAAGAAAGTGATAATAATGAAGCCGATCACATCCCAGATCTTTGGGTGTGAAACTTTTTCTTCGCGTGTGTCCCTTTGCGCCGTAGCCATGGAAAATCTTCATCATTTAACTAGATGCTCGGGTCAATATCCACTGTGAATGGAGCAATTTCATCAAACTTTTCATAATCTTCTGACATGTCTATCTTGTCATCCACTCCCACGATGTTTCTTTTCCCTGAAAGAACTATGTGGCGCTTTGGCTCATCGTATGATCCATTCGCTTCCTTATCTTTTCTTTTTCTCGGCTTGGTAGACATGCCTTTCACATAAAAAACCCGTGCCACATCACTGGCTAGGACGAATCGTTCGTCTGCATACGCAATATTGTTGAGATCCACTGTTGTCATTCCGTACTGCGGGTCTTCCGTTACCCCGCCTCGTGTCATATTGACCCATCTGCACCGAAACAAAGGGACCTTCAAACCACCTCCATAGTTAAGTTCCCATATGTCCTCTATGTAACCATAATATGTTTCCTTTCTCGTGTTGGTTGTTGCATCAAAGCGGACACCACTGTTTTGGTTGGTGCTCTTCTTATCTTGGGCGATCGTGTAAAATGTATTCCCATTTATCTCGTATCCTTTGAAAGTCATTATATTCGAAGATGGTAACTGGGACAGCGAGTACAGGTCATCTTCAATATCGCCATCATGCATGGCACGTTTCTGCAACCAACCGGAGAAAGTCATCGTTTGTTCACGTGTAATCCAGTCGTCAGACTGCTCCGGGTGTTTGGAGTGTAGAAAATTCTTGTGTTCCTCCATATAAGGAGCCACCAAGACGGAATTCTGTAGAACTGTGTAGTGCGCTTCAGTGACAGAATGCCCGTCCTTACATATTTTTTGATGCCCTCCTAGCGTGCCTTTTCCATCCAGTCTGCCCTTATGCCGCGATTCAAGAACACCAATCGGCTTAAGGTCAGGAATCAAGTCAATACAAAACTCAATGACCTCCTCATTTTTATGGCCCTTCGAGATGCTTCCTTCTGGCCTAGCACGGTTATGAACATATTTCTTCAATACTCCCATGAACCTCTCAAAGGGAAATATATTGTGTAGAAATACAGGACCCAAAACGTTAATCTCTTCGCAAAGGTGAACTAGGACGTGCGTCATGATGTTGAAGAAGGATGGTGGGAACACCAACTCGAAACTGACAAGACATAGCACCAAATCATTCTATAACCTTGGTATGATTTCTGGATCGATTACCTTCTGAGAGATTGCATTGAGGAATGCACATAGCTTCACAATGGCTAATCGAACGTTTTCCGGTAGAAGCCCCCTCAATGCAACCGGAAGCAGTCGCGTCATAATCACATGGCAGTCATGAGACTTTAGGTTCTGGAACTTTTTCTCTGCCATATATATTATTCCCTTTATATTCGACGAGAAGCCAGACGGTACCTTCATACTGAGCAGGCATTCAAAGAAGATTTCCTTCTCTTCTTTGGTAAGAGCGTAGCTGGCCTGACCCCTTATGTATGTCGTCTTTTCCGTGCATACGTTGTTGGTCCTCTCGTGCCTCTGGTGTATCTTTTGTCTTCCCATGCACGCCCAAGAAGCCAAGCAAGGTCATGCAAAGATTCTTTGTCACGTGCATCACGTCGATTGCGGAGCAGACCTCTAGGTCTTTCCAATATGGTAGGTCCCAAAATATAGATTTCTTCTTCCACATGAGTGCGCATCCGTCAGCGTCCTTCGGAACAGGTTGTCCTCCAGGACCCTTTCCAAAGATTACCTTCAAATCCTTGACCATATCATGTACATCAGCACTAGTACGGTGGCGAGGCTTCGTCTGGTGATCTGCCTCATCTTTGAAATGCTCGCCTTTCTTTCTTACGTGATGCTTGCTCGGAAGAAATCGACGATGTCCCAGGTACACATTCTTCCTACAACTATCCAAATATATACTATCGATATCATCCAAACAGTGTGTGCATCCACGGTATCCCTTGTTTGTCTGTCCTGAAAGGTTACTGAGAGCATGCCAATCATTGATGGTCACAAACAGCAACTCCTTTAGGTCAAATTCTTCGTGTTCGTGCTCATCCCACGCACGTACACCTGTTCCATTCCACAGCTGTAATAGTTCTTCAACTAATGGCCTTAGGTACTCATCAATGCCGTTGCTTAGGCCCTTCGATGAGCACTGGCATCATAATGAACTTCCGCTTCATGCACAACCAAGGAGGAAGGTTATACAAACATAGAGTCACAGGCCAGGTGCTATGGTTGTTGCTCTGCTCCCCAAAAGGATTAATGCCATCTGCGCTTAGACCAAACCATATGTTCCTTGGGTCACCTGCAAACTCCTCCGAGTACTTTCTTTCGATTTTTCTCCACTGCGACCCGTCAGCGGGTACTCTCAACTTTCCGTCTTTCTTACTATCTTCTCCGTGCCACCGCATCGCCTTCGCATGCTCTTTGTTTTGGAACAAATGTTTCAACCGTGGTATTATAGGAGCATACCACATCACCTTGGCAGGAATCTTCTTCCTGGGGCGCTCGCCCTAGACATCACCAGGGTCATCGCGACTGATCTTATAACGCAATGCACCGCATACCAGGCAAGCGTTCAAATCCTCGTACTCACCTCGGTAGAGGATGCAGTCATTAGGGCATGTATGTATCTTCAGCACCTCTAACCCTAGAGGGCAGGCAACCTTCTTTGCTTCATACGTACTCTCGGGCAAATCGTTGTCCTTTGGAAGCATATTCTTTATCATTACCAGCAACTTTTCAAATCCCTTGTCAGATACACCATTCTCTGCCTTCCATTGCAGCAATTCCAGTGTGGTGCCCAACTTTTTTTTGTCAGCTTCCAATTCGGGTACAACAATTTCTTGTGATCCTCTAACATGCGCTGCAACTTCTTCTTCTCCAAATCACTTGCGCAGTTTCTCTTTGCATTGGCAATGGCCCGACCTAGATCATCAGCGGGCTCACCTGATGCCTCTTCTTCAGCTTCTTCCCGCATTGCCGGCTCAGCTTCTTCCCTCATTGTTGTATCATCGTATTCAGGCAACCCATGGCCTGGATAGCTGTAGTCGTCCTCTTCTTCTTTATTGTCTTCCATCATAACCCCTCTTTCTCCGTGCTTGGTCCAAACATTATTGTGGGCATGAAACCGGACTCAAATAGGTGGACGTGAATGGTTCTTGACGTAGGGTAATTGTGACCATTCTTACAGCCAGCACATGGACAAGGCATAAAACCATCCGTCCGCTTGTTTGCCTTAGCGGCAAGCAGAAAAGTATGCACGCCATTAATGAACTCGGGAGAGCATCGGTCATTATACATCCATTGTCGGCTCATCTTCATTATACAACACCGAATAGACCAAATTAATACAAGTTCATACATAAAGTTCATATACAACACTTAATTAAATGCAACATACAAATAACTCTCTAGCTAAAGAATTTAAATGCAACAACAAATGCGATCAAGATCACAACTAAGGTAACGATTGATCTAACAGCATAATGATACCAAGCCACACTATCAATGGCATATTTTCTAATCTTTCTAATCTTCAAGCGCATTTTCTCCATCTTGATCTTGTGATCATCGACGACATCGGCAACATGCAACTCCAATTCCATCTTCTCCCCCTCAATTCTTTTCAATTTTTCTTTCAAATACTCGTTTTCTCTTTCAACTAAATTTAACCTCTCGACAATAGGGTCGGTTGGAATTTCCGGTTCACATACCTCCTAGATAAAAATATCTATGTCAACTTGATGGGCATAATTTGTCATAAACACGAAATGCAACAACTAGTTTTAAAAGAGAATATACCACATCCGAATCATAACAAGAACGAGGGCCGACGGGGACGGATATCAAAACCATGACACTATGTATAACAAACAACGTACGGGTAAGATAATTATACGAGTAACTATATATCCAAATCACACAAACATCAACTTGGTAATGTAAAACATTCATGAACAAGAGCCTCACCACAAGGTGGTGCCGGTGACGGGACGTTGTGGGCGATCTACGGTGGTTACGACGGAGATTTAGAAGGCACTAAGTAAACAACACCTACATATGCAAACTAAGTGTTATCTTTTGACCTCAAATTGCATATAAATCAAATTCTACACATATAATTCCTCCCTAATTACTAAACTCACAAATTAGTCACTATACAAAGCATTGCAAGAGCTAATCTAGCAATGAGAGATGAAAGGACAAAGTTGCTAACCTTTGTGATCATTTGAATGGATGGGGGCCTTCAAATGTTGACAAATTTTGGGCAAAATGTGTGATGAGCTCGAGGAAGAGGGGAAGAACAAAGTAGGAGAGGGGAAAGGGGAAGAACAGAGCGAGCTCGGTGGACGAAGGGTTTATGTAGGACGACCTGCAGTACCGGTTCGTAACACAAACCGGTACTAAAGGTGCTGGAGGGACCCCAGACTGACAACATCCTGCCACCACTCGCTTTAGTACCGGTTCGTGGCACGAACTGGTGCTAAAGGTTCACCACGAACCGGTACTAATGGGAGCGGCCGGCCAGCCGTTGGAACCGACACTAATGAACTCATTAGTGCCGGCTCAAAATCAAACCGGCACTAATGTGATTCACATTTGACCCCTTTTCTACTAGTGACATTTCCCATCGCCGGGCTTGCGCCACGGCATCTCCTTCTCGCCCTTCTTATTCATCCTAGTGACCGATCCCATGCATCACATCCTCGACGCTACCTTGGCTAGGGGCCTCCTGCAGGCACATCAGGCTGTGGGTGAGCCTCTACACTAATGATATCATCGTCTTTCCCAACCCGACGCACGAGGAAATTGATACCCTCCTCACCATTTTGACATTGTTCGGGAACTCTATGGTCTACATGTAAACCTGCAAAAATCAACGTCCCTTGATGATAAACATCACGATGCTCTAGAAGGTCATCATTGATAGTGTGCTGCCAGTGCATAAGAAGGGAATCAAATCGATCCACGCTCATTCTCATAGCTTGGGAAATTTGGTGCGAGAAAAACAGTCATGTCTTCCAGCAAAGGATCTCTCCGGTATGAGATATCGTGGCGGCAATCAGGCGCGCCCTGCAGCAATCATGCGTGACTGTCGCGGTTTACGGCCCTTTTGGGGACATTGTTGTGAGGGGTTAACTGACTTGTTCTGGCCCTTGTGGCCTTGTTTGGCCTTTGTTTTTCATGTTTATATTTATTTTAGCCTTTTGTCTTTCCTTGGGTGGTTTTTGGTCGTCTTTGTACAACCCTTTCTGATACCTGCATGTACATGAAAATGCTAGCAACTGCCGGGTCTTTCAAAAAAGGTCTTATTACACGTGGGTGTACGTACTTCAGTCAAGTTGGGACATTACTTGTGCTGTAATTCAATGTTGTGTCCGCGTGGCGAAAGTATATACTCCATATAATAAACGTCTCCAACATGGCATAGGCGAGGCAAGAGATAAAGGTGCATGTATATACTACCAGAAACGTGAATATTTCTGTGGGCCGGACTATATTCCTGAGCAGCTCTCGGCAAAAAAGACAAATTCGGGACCCTATTTGTCTTTTTTGCCGAAAGCTACTCAAATGTCCAAATGATCTGAAAATTGGAGCGGACCTCACGCATCAAATTATCTACCACACAAAAAAGTTGAAAAAATTAAACTTTTCTACTATTTGTTTTGATTTTTTTTCTTCAGCGCGGGTGCAAAGCCTGGGCTCAAAAGTGGATTAAAGAGTTAAGGTTTCTATCACAAAAGAAGAAAGAAAAAATCTACAGCAAATCTAATGAAATCATTTCGATGATACAAACCAAAACATCAGATTAGTTAAAGGCAAGAGCGCCAAGTTTATTAAATAGAGGGGCACCCTAGTAGCACTGAGGCTGCGGTTTGCTAACTTTAAGTCAGCTGACATAGGACCACATGTTAGTGACACTAAGTCACATGACTCCTAAGTCACCTGACTTAAAGTCAGCAAATATGAACCGGTAGCACTGCCATCTGAATAATTGCCATGCCAACCTTTTAAGGAAGGCATTGCCAGAATCATATTTCCATGGAGATGGTAGCAAGTGACTCAGAAAAAGGGATCAAGACAGTTCAGAGCCATTTGCCAAGAAAGGAAGGCCTCGGCTAAGAATGTCTTTCCGCACACCTCTCATTCCCAACATACACTGATTCCATATAGTACCAAATTAGAGTACTACTAGTTGGATATCTGATATTCATTTCCTTTGGTACTCCCTCCGGATGGGAATATAAGTCGGGCATGGGAATTTAGGTCGTCAATTTATCTAGCCAGGTAAAAGATGCTAATGTATACAAGGGGGTTATACAAGACAATACATGCAACGGAGATCAGTCAGCCATGGACAATGGGCTTTATAAGTGTTGAGGTGCAGAAAGGTTGGTGGGCATGTTAATTAGCTTTGATATGCGAAAAGGTGATATTTTAGACAAGTATCTGGTCTTCAAAGTTCAATATGTGTGATCATACAATAAATGTTACAAATCCCAAATAT
>NC_041385.1:789083903-789120225 GCF_002162155.2 Triticum dicoccoides | reverse complement strand
CCGCTCTGTTATACAAAGCAACCACAAAATGTGAAAATTCCTACCGCCACTCTGTTTTCCCAGTTATTGCTATAGACACATGCACAGCTCTGAGCCATTCCCGAGGCTTACAGTCACAATGCAACTAAGACATGATATATATACTCCTAGTCCTATCCTTCACACTGAGATCAATGAGAGCATGGTTAATCATGTAGCGGGCTGCTGGCGATAGAGAGATACCATGCTATCTAAAGTCTCATGAAAAATACCCATATAATAGGTTGGCTTTTAGATTGGCCATTAGGTTGGCTTAAACATTTAATATTTGCATGAGCAATGCATATGATTGGAAGACAATTGCAGGCATACTACTTTTTTTTAATCCATGTGCCATAGTCGGACTGTAGAATAAGAGCCTACTTCACCTTCTCTCTCCTCTCTTCGCACTCCTCCGAGTACGAGTTTTATGACATGAGAAGTCTTATAGCCAGCAGACTAGGAATTATTAGACTTGATCTGATGGTGGCACTTCTGCTCGAAGACTATACATCGCTTATAGCAAGTGTGGCTTTCATCTCGCCTTGTGAGAAGGTTTTTTGTTCCCCGTCATAACTGGGTCAGCCCATCATTGTTTTTTTCTTTTTAGATCGCTGGTTGTAGTCTTTCGCACGGTCGACGTACTGATTTGGACCCTTTCTTTATTTTTTATTTTCTTTTATTTCTTTACTTGGTTTTCTTTGTTTTCCTCACATTTTTCTTTGGTTTTCTTTTTTTGTTTGTTTTTCACCGGTTTTCTTTATTTCTTTCACGATTTTTACTTTTTCTTTCTCGGTCTTCACTTTTTTAATTCTTTTTATTTATTTTCAAATTTGTTCGTTTATCTTCGTTTCTTTCTCGGTTTCATTCCTTTTAATTGTATTTCTTCGGTTTCTTTGGTTTTCTTGTTCTCTTGTTTCTTTGTCAGTTGTTCTTGTTCACCAGTTATTTCTTTGTTTAACACATGTCTACGGTTTTTAGTACACAATGTACATTTTTACTGTACATGCGAAACATTTTGTTGATACACATTGAACGTTTTTTAGCTACATGATGTATATTTTTTTTTCTTAAATAAATGTTTTGGACACTTTTTAAATATTTCATTAACATTTGTCAAATATATGTTTTTCATGTCTACTTTTCACACAATGTAAATTATTCGTATGCATGAGTAACTTTTTTATATACACGTTTAACATTTTTCTAAATGCAGAATGAACATTTTTTTTCTTACAGTTCTTGTTGTAGTGTCTACTTTTTATACACATTGTACCTTTGTCGTAAACATTTGGAATCAGTTTTTATACATGTCAAACATTCTTTTTCAAATACATGATTAAGATTTTTAAAATATACTTTTTTATACATTAGAAACACATTTTCTATACACATTTAACAATTTTAATGTCCGATTAACATTTTCCAAAATTTATGTAAAATGTTTTTTTTAATATATATAATATTTTGAAGTATAAAAAAACTAGAAAAGAAAACAAAATATGTGAAAAGAACAGTGAAGAAAACAGCCGCTTTTGAGGTTTGTGGCATCCCGCGCACTAGGTCGGCCCAGTCTCACGCTGGCTTCAGGCAAGGCAGCCTTGTGTCTGGACTTTTGTTCACCCCATCGTCCTCCTTGTTTCCGCTCTACTGCAACACAATGTTAGCGAAGAAGGTGATCTAAGGCTTCCATGACAATTTGTCATCTGGGATTTGCTAGAGCATCTCCAATAGCGAAAAAGCGAGTTAAGTTTCTATCACAAAAAAAAGGAAGAAGAGAAAAGCAAATCTAATGAAATCATTTCGATAAAACAAACTAAAACTTCAGATTAGTTAAAGCCAAGAGCACCAAGTTTATTAAACGGAGGGGCATCACTAAGTCAGATGACTTAGGCCCACATGTTAGTGACACCAAGTCGCCTGACTTAAGAGTCAGTAAATCTGAACCGGTAGCACTGCGGCTGGGATTCGCTGACTTTAAGTCAGGTACTTAGGCCCACATATTAGTGACACTAAGTCACCTGACTTAAAAGTCGGCAAATCCGAACTGGTAGCACCGGCATCTGAATAATTGACATGCCAACCTTCTAAAGAAGACATTGCTAGAATCATATTTCCATGGAGATGGTAGCAAATGACTCAGAAAAACAGATCAAGAAAGTTCAGAGCCATTTGCCATGAGATGGAAGTAAATAATTGAATGAATCTGACTTCTGATGTATACATGGGGTCTGACGCTAACGCTAAGCTGAGATAATAAAATTACACAATGCAACAAATTTTCTTAAGATTGTCAACTGAACTTAGAAGATACATGGCGCTCCCCGGCAGATCCCCTGGGCGGCGCGGCGCGCCACGCAGGGCCAAGTGGGGAAACAATCAGCGTCACGGTCAACTATCTGACAAATATGTACCGGGAACAAGACCGCTTGGGCATCACAAATGATTTTTGTCAAAAAGGTTTACTGTGCTTGTTGTTGTCTCTCTTGAGTTGTACTTTGAGTTTCTTGCCGCCTAGCTGGAAACCGTTCATCATGGCGATGGCCGACTGCGCGGACACAGGGTTGTCATAGCTTACAAAACCCGCACCGAACATTATGATAAACAGGTTAACAGATAATGTGAACGACGCGCAAGAGAGCGTGTCTGCTAGTGAGAGATTTTATTACCGAAGCATTTGCTGGAACCAGTTGCTTTGTCAACAAACACCTTGGCACTTATTACTCTCCCAAACCTCTGGAAGGCATCGGAGAGTTCTTGGTCACCAAATTCTTGTGGGATATGGTAGATAAATAGATTGGCTCCAGGAGGTCCTGAAACATGTACATAGGTTTTACTACAATGCAACAGGCTTGATAATAAATAAAAAACCACGTCAAAAGGGTTTTGCATAATACCATATTGATTACTACAATTCATAGAATTAATTAGTACACCGACTATCAGAGTTGCCAATCAGTGTTAAATATTGGCGCTGGATTCTAGTGTACAACTTTGGATAGCCTTGTATGCATGTTGCTACCAAATGTAAAGTTTTTCATTTTTGTAAAATATTACATGATAGTGTTCATCACCAATGCACAAGGCATTTGCAGGAAATTCATGCTAACTAATGGGCAACTACTATCAGAAGAGTATGGTATTTCCCCTTGCACAATAAGTAAAGAAAAGACTAGAATGTGGCTAACCTTCTGTTTGTGTTTGGCCACCGCCATTGCTACGGGGACTATATGCGATAGAATTGACATTTGCACTTGGAACTTTAACGAGGTTGTGAGGATTCCCAAAAGGACGGTTGTTCATCAGACCACCAGGGTAGGATCCAGGGTACTACATGTTGAATAATGAGCAACTAGTATTTCCTGAGGGCCAAAGGCCATTACATATACATGTGTGTCAAAGTGCAGAAACCCCTTATACAATGGGGATATACCGAAAAGGGACTATACACATCTAACACACCCCCCCCCCCCCTCAAACTCATGGTGGATCAACAACACTGAGTTTGGAGAGGAAAAAAGGCGTGCTGCGCTCGAGTCTATGCCTTGGTGAAGAAGTCCGCCAACTGTAACTCAGAGGGCACATAGTGAAGAGCGAGAGTCTGATCCTGCACAGCAGCACGCACAAAGTGGGTATCCACACCGATGTGCTTGGTGAGCTCATGCTTCACCGGGTCACGCGCAATACTTATAGCGCCAGTACTGTCTGACAGTAAGGGAGTCGAGGTAGTAGCAGACACACCAAAATCCTCAAGTAACCACCATAACCAGATCACCTCAGCCGTCAACATCGCCATGGCTCGCAACTCAGCCTCTTTACTCGAGCGAGAAACTGCAGTCTGTTTCTTTGTCTTCCAGGCAATAAGAGAGACACCAAGAAAGACGCAATAAGCAGACAGCGAGCGTCGATCAGAGGGATCACTAGCCCAGGTAGTATCAGAATAGGCCTGGAGCTCAAGAGAGCTGGAGCGGGGAAAGAAAAGGCGCTAAGAGATTGTGCCACGAAGATATCGTAGAACACGGAGAAGATGACTATAGTGGACAGAGGTGGGGGCTGAAACAAACTGACTCGGGATGTGGACAGGATAGGAGATGTCAGGACGCGTAACAGCAAGATAGACAAGACTGCCAATAAGATGACGATAGCGAGTGGGATTAGGAAGAGGGTCACCATCGGTGGCACGAAGCTGAACGTTGAGCTCCATAGGAGTCACAACTGTGCGCTCATCACCGAGAGCAGCGCGAGCAAGAAGATCCTGAATATATTTTTCTTGGGAGATGTAGAAGCCATCAGAGGTCGAGGAGATCTCAATCCCAAGAAAGTAGCGAAGTGGACCAAGATCAGTCATAAGAAACGGGTCGCGAAGGTGAGCCTTAACAAAGGCAATGTAATCAGTGTCGTCACCAGTGATGATCATGTCATCAACATAGAGAAGGAGAAGAGTCCGACCACGAGAAGACGTGTGAACAAACAGCGCGGGATCGTGGTCACTGGGCAAGAAACCAGCAGCGGTCACCACAGATGCGAAGCGCTCAAACCAGGCGCGAGGGGCCTGTTTGAGACCATATAGGGAGCGGCGAAGTCTACAGACCATACCATCAGGAGCATAGTACCCCTGTGGTGGCTGCATATATACCTCATCACGCAACTCGCCATTGAGAAAAGCGTTCTGAACATCAAGTTGAGAGATAGACCACTGACGAACAGAAGCCACAGCAAGAAGAGTGCGGACAGTGGTCATGTGGGTCATAGGAGCAAATGTCTCATCATAATCGTGCCCCTGCTCCTGCTGAAAGCCACGGGCCACAAGACGAGCTTTGTAGCACTCAAGAGAACCATCGGAGCGAGTCTTAAGCTTGTATACCCACTTGCAGGTGATGGGACGGACACCGGAAGGGAGGGGAACCAGATCCCATGTGCCAGAGCGCTCAAGGGCAGCAAGCTCCTCGGCCATCGCAAGCTGCCATTCAGGCTGAGTCATGGCAGTGCGATAGGAAGTGGGCTCAGTCAAAACAGAGAGACCGTACCGATCAGGGGAGTAGCGATCAGGCGGGGGGCGAGGCCTAGCACGGAGGTTGTGAACCAGGGGAGGCATGAGAGGAGGTGCACCAGAGGTGGAAGGCGCGTCAGAGGAGACATCCTCAGTACGAGATCGACGAGTATAGTGGAAAGGAAACGGTGAGAGAGGGTGACGGACTGGAGAGGATGGGGGAGAGGTGGAGAAGGAGGATGGGGAAGACGGGGTCGGTGGTGAATGAGAAGGAATGAGAGGTGCTGGAGGAAGAGGTGACACATGAGGCACATAGCAGGGTGTATCGGGAAGGAGAAGGAAAGAAAAGTCGTCCATAGAGAAACTCGAGGAAGAAGGACGTGGGTAGTAAGAGCGAGACTCGTCAAAAGTCACATCACGCGAGATGCGCAAGCGACGACCCACTGGATCCCAACATCGATAGCCCTTGTGCTCATCACTGTAGCCAAGGAAAACACACTCAACCGACTGAGCAGTCAGTTTGATGCGTTCCCGGGGGGGGGGGGCAAGAAAAACATAGCAGACGCATCCAAATATACGAAGAGCTGAGTAGTAAGGGGAGCGGTTAGTGAGACACTCCATAGGAATGCCCCCCTGCAGAGCAGACGATGGCTGAATGTTGATGAGGTAGTTGGATGCGGAAACAGTCTCAGCCCAAAAATGGGGTGGAAGGGAAGCAGCAATCATCAGCGCACGAGCCGTCTCAAGCAAATGACGATGCTTTCGCTCGGCAACGCCATTCTGAGCATGAGCACCAGGACAGGAGAACTGGGCAAGAGTACCCTGTTCCACAAGAAAACCACGCAACAGCTAAGAGATATACTCTCCAACGGAGTCAGCATGAAAAGTACGAATGGGCGTGGCAAACTGGGTGTGAACCATGGCAGCAAAACGTTTGTATATAGAGAGAACCTCGCTACGAGATTTCATGAAGTAGAGCCAAGTGTAGCGAGAGAAATCATCAATAAACAGAACATAGTAGCGATGACCACCTTTCGAATCAAAGGGAGCAGGACCCCAGACATCAGAATGAACTAAGTCAAAAGGACGCTGAGATACAGACTCACTAGTAGGATAAGGTAACTGAGTCTGTTTGCCAAGTCTGCAACCATTACAATGTAAGAAGACATCTCTAGATACAGACCCTAAGAGACCCTGACGAACTAAGGAAGACAAGCGAGAGCCACAGATGTGACCAAGTCGATGATGCCACTGCTGGAAGGATGCAGACGAAGAGGCAGCAAGAGCATGAGAGCTGGCAGAAGTGGTGGCAGCGGAAGGAACACAAAGCCAGTCAACCTCCCAAAGGCCCTCTGACTCACGACGCTGGGGGCCAGCACCAACCAAAGCCTTGGTGCGACGATCCTGAATGGTGCAAGAGTCGGTATCAAGAATGACACGACAACCAGAATCAGTAAGTTGGGCAGCGGAAAAAAGATTCATGGTAAGGCGAGGAACATGTGAAACACTCGGAACAGAAAAAGATGGAGTGGAAAGATACCATGACGAGCAACGGGAAGAGATGTGCCATCGGCAGTAAGAATATTAACAGGCGAATCAAGAGGTCGGAGAGAAGACAACGCGGAAGAATCAGAAGACATATGAAAGGAAGCTCCAGAATCCAGGACCCACGAAGATGTACCTAACTGTGTAGATGCCTGTGATGGTGAAGAAGAGGATGCAGTCACAGCAGCAGCAGAGCCAGTCGACGGGGAGCCTGAGGAAGCAAGAAGACGCTTGAGGCGAACAATGTCCTGGTCAGTGAGTGACGGAGTCGAGGAAGACACAGGAGGCCCGCTGGAGGAGGAGCGCCTCTGGTCTCGCTTCTTCTGGCGACAATCAGGCTCTGGGTGACCTGGCCGGGAGCAGTAACCACAGACGGTGTCACGGCGCGACGTGCCCTTCTCAGCATAAGAAGGACGGCTCACCCCCCTGGAGGAGTGGGCAGGAGTGGCGGAGCAGTGGAGCGAGCAGACGAGGCAGGCGCCCGAGCGGCCAGTACTGACGAAACTAGAAGCAACCCAGCAGAGTGAAGGCGGGTCTCCTCAGCACGAAGCTCAGCAAGTATCTCTGAGATAGGAACACGACCACGAGCAAGCAAGTGAGCACGGCAAGGCTCAAACTCACATCGGAGGCGAGATAAGAACTCATGGACCCGCTAAAACTTCAGATCAGACCGAGTAGTCTGAAAGCAACGACAGGTTCCACAAACAACGGTCCGAAGAGAGTCAAGCTGGCGCCAGATGGCAGAGCACTGTGAATAGAACTCATCAACAGAAGAATCACCTTGCTGGAGTGCCTGCTCCTGACGCACCACAGATAGGTAGAGAGCATCACCGAAGGGCTGATAGCGCTGATAGAGATAAGACCACATCGCGGCAACTGTGCCAAGTCCCATGAACTCGGAAGCAAATTGAGGGAGGACACTCGCAGTGAGAACAGCAGCAGCTCGAGCATCATCATTGCACCACTGAGTGTAAGCAGACAGATTATCCCGGTACACAGAGAGAGCATCGTAATAAGCGGATACCTGCTGATCATAAGCATCAACCGCAGCATCATCCAGAGCCTTGGCAGCATCCCGGTCAGCCTGAGAAGCATCAGCAGCAAGGACCGGCGGCACAGGTGGGATTGGGGCCACGGGTGCAACGGGGCATGGCGGACGGGAGACCTCGTCAGAAAGAACACCCCACAGAAGAAGACCACGCATATGGATGCGCATGAAGCCTACAAACTCGGCATAGTTGGTGCCATCAAAGATCACCGAGCATCGAGGAACAGCCACATAGCCTGAAGATGACATACTGAGATATCCCCCATTTTATCTCACCTCCTCTTTTTTTGGTCAACGTAGAGACCCGAACTGGATCGGGATCGAGCAGAAACACACGCTCGGGGGTGAGCAGGAATCGCTCGGGGAGGAGGAAGGAGCGGGCTGGAGAGTCAATAGCCAGCTGGACTGGACTCAAGAGGAGAAGTAGAGCGCGGCCCAGCACGAGAGAAGGGAGCAGCGCCCAGCGCCCGAACGGGATCGGGCAGAGGAGGCGCCCGAGGCCGGCCACTGCTCGCGCAAGCAGGGGAAGGAGCGGCGCAGCAGCCCGGGTAGGAGAGGAGGAGCAAAGCGCAAGGATCCGGACAGGACGGATGCAGCGGCAGCAGCCCGAACAGCAGCAGGCGGCGGCCGGAAGCAATCCGATGCGGCCAGAATCGAGCCGGGGCGGCCGGAATCGAGCCGGAAGTGGCCGGAATTAGCGGGGGCGGCCGGAATCGAGCCGGAAGTGGCCGGAATTGAGGTAGGCTAGGAGGGGGGAGCACGGAGTTGCAGCGTGCAGGAGAGCGAGGGGAACCTAGCATCTGATACCATGTTGGATAATGAGCAACTAGTATTTCCTGAGGGCCAAAGGCCATTACATATACATGTGTGTCAAAGTGCAGAAAACCCCTTATACAATGGGGATAATACCGAAAAGAGGCTATACGCATCTAACACTACATACCAGGTACTGCTGGATTCGAGATGCCTTAGTGCATTGGGTGAAATTATCTAGGACCTGAGTTGGGGGACAGTTAAGGGTTGACTACTCGTATCAAGTTCCCTTGATTAACAAGCTGACCCATATTCTAAAAGGGGCCTTGATTTTGCAAAGGTTATAAAGGGTACAGCAACAAGGCTCGATACGCAACAAGGCTCGAGTCATTTTTGCCCCAGTTGTATATCCACCCGCAAAACACAACTTGGGTCTGGCCCATGTTTCTGTTCTTATTGCAAGTCCACACCCCCACGAGCAATTGGGGCCTGCCCGACCCTTATTTTGTCCCAATTGAATCTTCATCCCCGACATGCAACTGAGGCCAGCCAATTTTTTTCCTAGTTGCAACTTCACCCTCGATACCCAAATGGTGCCCGGCCAATTTTGTCCCAGTTACAACTCCACTCTCGATACGCAGCTAGCAGGCGACCCATTTTAGTTCCAGATGCAGTTAAGATACTCAACTTGTGCCCGACCCATTTTTGTCCTAGTTGCAATTCCATGCTCGACACGCAACTGGGTCTAGCCCATTTTTTTCCAAGATGCAAGTCCACCCTCGATACGCAACTAGAGTCTGGTCCATGTTTTTTCTCCTGGTAGCAAGTCCCAACCCCGACATGCAACTGAGGCCCACCCAACCCCTTCTTTGTCCTAGTTGCAACTCCATCCCTGATTGCAATTTCTCCCCCACTGCAAGTCAACCTTTGATATGCAACTAACCCCGACCCATTTTTTATCCCATTTGCAAGTCTACTCTTGGCACGCAAGTGGGGAACCCTACCTTTTTTGTCCCAGTTTCAACTCCACCCCGACACGTAACTAGGGTGGCACATTTTTTGTCCTAGTTGAAAGTTCATCCTCGATACGCAAGTGGGTCTGAATCTCATTTTGTCCTAGTTGCCAGTCCGCCCACAAGGTGCAACTTGGGGAGCTCATTTTTTCCAAGCTGCAGCTCCACCCCGGCATGCAACTGGAGGGTCGTCTTTTTTTCCTAGTTGCAAGTCCACCTTGAATACGAAACTGGGTCTGGCCCATTTTTGTCCCAGTTGCAAGTTCAACCTCGATACGCAACTAGGTTCCAGCCAATTTTGTCCAAATTACAATGCCACCCTCGATACGCAATTGGCGCCCGACCTGTTGTTTGTCTCAGTTGCAAGTCCACACCCGACAAACAACCGAGCCCGACTCATTCTTGTACTAGTTGTAAGTCCATCCTCGACACACAACTGGGTCCGACTCATTTTTGTCTCAATTGCAAGTCTACTCTCAACATGCAACTGCATATCCGCAATGAGGTTGCAATTAGGGCGGGAGGAGGGTCGTCGGCCGGTTGCATCTCCACATTTAATATTCATGTTTTTTCTAATCGTGAAATTTTGAATTTCATTAATGCCCTTTTCTTATCTCCACAAATTTTGAATATCATGAATACAATTTTTCTAATTTTGCGAATATTTTTTAATTTATGATCAATTGTTCAGTATGTGTTTTAAAAGAGTTTAGTGTATCTTATAAAAGAATTCACTGTATATTAGAAAATTTTCATCTTATATTAGAAAAAGTTAGTGTGTATTAAAAAAAGGTTCAATGTGTATAACTAAAAAGTATTCGCCATATATTAAAATGTTCACTGTATATTAAAAAGTTCAATGTAAATTACAACTAAATTAGTGTCTATGCAGAAAGTGAACATCATTTAATAAAGAATTGTTCACCATATTTACAATATTTTTTGTATTTGTTAACATTTTTCTAATTTGAAAAAAATATTAAATTCGTGAGCCTGTTTTTGAATAAGGTTTTGATAAAAATTTATCTTTATTAAAAATTAATGTATTAATATAGAAGTGAAAATGCAGCAAAAAGGCAAAGACAATCATTGGCACTCTAAATCTAGGGATCAGAGACATATTGGCAAAAAAAATAGCAATATGAAAAAGCAAACTAATCGATGGGGACTACTCGAAGCTAGCAATTAACATTTTTTAAGGAAAAACTAGCCATCTATCTACTAGTAAAAATGTGGCTAGAAAATGTACTAGTCTACTAGTTAAAAAGAACGGAAAGGTTCCTATTTTATCTCTCTTTCGTCCAACCTTCCTGCTATATGTTTCACTCTTTTCTTCTCCTCTTTGATTTTTCCTTCCATCTTTGATTTTACACCCATCTATTCTCCCTAAAATAGAATCATTTGTCTCATGTTTTATTAACTTACCAATATAAAATGGTAGGTAAATCATGGCGGTTGCATACAAAAACTTACTAAGATTTTGGTGCATCAATATAATAATAGACGTGACATCACGAACTAATCTACTAGAATATTTATATTCCTGTTTCAACGCACACGCAATTGTCTAGTTAAAATAAAAGAGCAGTTGGACATATAGGCCAGCCCACCAAGGCAGACGTGCAGGTTTGTTTGTCTTGGGCTTTGATTAACAAATCAAAATTGAACAAAATAAGAAATGAGGTGGCGCTGACATCACATTTAGATGTGACATAACAGCTCGATGAGCCCTAGACAGACCCTTTGGGAAAAATGAAGGCTTAAGAAGAGATAGAGTTACCATGTTACTTTTAACTAAAAACTGGACGAAAATCATCACAGCAGCCGACACCATCATATAGCAACACTGACAGACTTGGCCACCCATCCAACGACACGCACGCCGCTGAGAATAAAAGCAGTTGCTATCAGTGTCATCTGACTCCTAAGTCACCCGACTTAAAATTCCGCAAATCTGAACCGGTAGCACCAGCATCTGAATAATTGCCATGCCAACCTTCTAAGGAAGATATTGCCAGAATCATACTTCCATGGAGATGGTAGCAAATGACTGGAAAAAATAGATCAAGAAAGTTCAGTGCCATTTGCCATGAGATGAAGTAAATAATTGAATGAATCTGACTTCTGATGTATAAAGGGGGTCTGACACTAACGCTAAGCTGAGATAATAAAATTATAGAAAGGAACAAATTTTCTTAAGAATGTCAACTGAACTTAGAAGATACATTGCGCTCCCCGGCAGATTCCCTGGGCGACATGGCGTACAGGGCCAAGAGGGGAAACAATCAGTATCACAGTCAACTATCTGACAAATATGTACCCGGAACAAGACCGCATGATCATCACAGATGATTTTTTTTTCAAAAAGGTTTATTGTTCTTGTTGTTGTCTCACTTGAATTGTACTTTGAGTTTCTTGCCACCTAGCTGGAAACCATTCATCATGGTGATGGTTGACTGCGCAGAGAAAGGGTTGTCACAGCTTACAAAATGTGCACCAAACGTTATAATAAACAGATTAAGAGAGATCATGTCAATGATGCATGACGAGTGTATGTGAGTGGAAGATTTTATTACCGAACCATTTGCTGGAACCTGTTGCCTTATCAACAAACACCTTGGCACTTATTACTCTATCAAACCTCTGGAAGGCTTCGGAGAGTTCTTGTTTCCCAAATTCTTGTGGGATATGGTAGATAAATAGATTGGCTCCAGGAGGTCCTGAAACATGTACATAGGTTTTACTACAATGCAACAGGCCTGATAATTAAAAAACACATCAAAAGGGTTTTGCATAATACCATATTGATTACTGCAATTCATAGAATTAATCAGTACACCAACTATCAGAGTTGCCAATCAGTGTTAAATATTGGCGCTGGATTCTAGTGTACAACTTTGGATAGCCTTGTATGCATGTTGCTACCAAATGTAAAGTTTTTCATTTTTGTAAAATATTACACGATAGTGTTCATCACCAATGCACAAGGCTTTTGCAGGAAATTCATGCTAACTAATGGGCAACTACTATCAGAAGAGTATGGTATTTCCCCTTGCACAATAAGTAAATAAAAGACTAGAATGTGGCTAACCTTCTGTTTGTGTTTGGCCACCGCCATTGCTATGGGGACTCTATGCGATAGAATTGACATTTGCACTTGGAACTTTAACGAGGTTGTGAGGATTCCCAAAAGGACAGTTGTTCATCGGACCACCAGGGTAGGATCCAGGGTACTACATACCAGGTACTGCTAGATTCGGGATGCCTGAGTGCATTGGGTGAAATTATCTAGGACCTGAGTTGGGGGACAGTTAAGGGTTGACTACTCGTATCGAGTTCCCTTGATTAACAAGCTGACCCATATTCTGAAAGGGGCCTTGATTTTGCAAAGGTTATAAAGGGTACTGCATAAGTCCATATAGCCCTGGAGGCTGCGCACAAATAAATCACAGTTTTATTGCATATCAGATCAATGCATGTTAAAAAATGTTGATTACTCAAGACACCTATTTCAACATCTCTTGAAAAGCTCCACATATAATACCTGGGTATTTAAAGTACCAGTAGCTTTTCAGGAGTAAATCTGACAAATGCTGACAGTTCAAATGAATATTCTTTTTCCAATGCATAAGAAAACACCACCTTCATGTTTGCAGCTACGAAATAATCAGGGCCACAACAGATACATAAGTTTTGAGCAAATTATTTTTGGGGTGCAAATAATACAATTCAGAAAATGGCATATTCTAGACAATAAATTTACAAAGAACAATATACTAAAAACAAAATAGGACCAGAACACTTAAGGTATTATATGAAGTTTCCTGTGATATGATAGTGTGTAGTGCAAACTAGGTTTAGAGAACACAAGTCACCTCATAACTAAATCCATTGTACTAAGGCATATATCCCATCTATAAAGCTCCAAATACAGAAAATTCTGGCATTGGATGTCCATTAGGCATATTAGGTGATTGCGATTGAGCTTTATGTGCTTTTTGGGCCTTCCTAATGCCGGCTACCGACAACTCTTGCTATCCAATCCTGACCCAATGTACTCCATACTGAGGGGTATGGCGCATACCCATACCCATGACCAACCATGGTAATACAGAGGTATAGGATTTCCTGTAATGATGTGAAACTGTATATTTCAGAGAAATAGCTCAGTTCGAGAGGAAGGCCTTTCCTTTTCTGTAACAGCCCATTTGACAACCAATGGCACACTAGAACCCTAAGAAATAGATCAGAACATAAGATATCATATACAAATCACTAACGATCAGATTTGAGAAGATATCCAGATGATAAATATAATGAAACTCCAAGATAAGTGTAGGCTAAAAGGGCAATAAGTCAGTGCCATATGTGGAATATACTAGCAATGACAACCATCAAGTGATCGTTCAAGTCACGTTCTGCATTATAATCAGATATGAAAACATATAAATAAACTATCTGAAATATTGAGGAAAAGTAAAAGTTGGGCGCCAATTGTATGCACCTTCTGTCTGTAAACAACTGACTTCAAAACCTATAGATAATATTATTTATGACTGTCAGTACGAGTGATCGAACGGTTTGTTGTTTGTAACAGCTGGACACTATACACAATGCAAAACTTGACTTGCAGAGATGGAAAGAGGTTTGCTTAATGCCAATTGAGAGAAATGCAGGTGCAAACTTTAGTGCAAGTAACAAACATGGTCCTCATGTCTCAGTGCACGACTAGTACTTCGCAGATGAAAAGGACATTCCATCCCGCACTGTAAACTACCTCTCTCCTTTCGCAACTAGCTAGGATTGTCCCTCTACTTCCGGTGCATGTTGTGGGTCTAGAATACGAAGATCAACCAGAAGGAAAGCCTCCGTGAAGGGTGTCATCTCCAACAGCGTCTCATTTCAACCCAGCAATACTGCAGTGCGTGAAGCAACTGGAAGAAAGACCTCGGCTTCCGCACACCTCTCATTCCCAACATACACTTATCCAATATAGTACCGAATTAGTACTACTAGTTGGATATTTGAAATTCATTTCCTTTGGTACTCCCTTCGGATGGGAATGTAACTAGGGCATGGGAATATAGGTCGTCAATTTAACTAGCTGGGTAAAAGATGCTAAGGTATATAAGGGGGGTATACAAGACAATACATGCAAAGGAAATCAGTCAACTAGTGGGCTTTATAAGTGTTGAGGTGCAGAAAGGTTGGAGGGCGTGTTAATTAGCTTTGATACGCGAAAAGGTGATATTTTAGACAAATATCTGGTCTTCAAAATTCAATATGTCTGATCATGCAATAAATGTTACAAATCTCAAATATATAAACCCCCCAGCTCTGTTATACAAAGCAACCACAAAATCTAAAAATTCCCACCGCCATAGTGTTTTCCCAGTTATTGCCTTGAACACATGCACAACACTGAGCCATTCCTGAGGAGTACATTCGTAATGCAATTAAGACATGATATACTTCTAGTCCTATCCTTCACACTGAGATCAATGAGAGCACGGTTAGTAATATGTAGCGGGCTTCTAGCGATAGAGAGATACCATGTTATCTAAAGTCTTCATGAAAACTACTCATATAATAGGTTGGTTTTTAGATTGGCCAATTGGTTGGCTCTAAACATTTAATATTTGCACGAGCAATGCATATGATTGAAAGACAATTGCAGGCATACTACTTTTTTTCAATCCATGTCCTATAGTCAGGCTGTAGAATAAAAGCCTATTGCACTCTCTCTCTTCTCTTCGCACTCTCTGAGTAGGATTTTTATGACATGAGAAGTCTTATAGCTAGCAGATTAGGCATTATTAGACTTGCTTTGATGGTGGCACTTCTGCTTGAAGACTATATATCGCATATAGCAAGTGTAGCTTTCATCTTGCCTTGCGTGAAAGTTTTCTGTTCCCCGTCATAACTGGTTCAGCCGGTTTCATTGCTTTTTTATCGCTGGTTGTAGTCTTCGCACGGTCGACGTACTGATTTGGTCCCTATATTTCTTTTTAATTTTCTTTTATTTCTTCATTTGGTTTTCTTTGTTTTCTTCACAGTTTTCTTTTTTTTTTCGTTTTTCTTTGTTTTTCACCGGTTTACTTTGTTTCTTTCACTTTTGTTACTATTTCTTCTTCTTTCTTTTTCCTCCTTTTTTTTCCTTCTCGGTCTTCACTGTTTCTACTTCTTTTTATTTATTTTTCAGTTTTGTTCGTTTATTCTCAGTTTCATTCCTTTTAATTGTTTTTCTTTGTTTTTTGGTTTTCTTTGTTCTCTTGTTTCTTTGTCAGTTGTTCATCAGTTACTTCTTTGTTTAACGCATGTCTACTTTTTTTTAGTACAGAATGTATATTTTTACTATTTATGTGAAGCATTTTGTTGATACACATTGAACATTTTTTAGATACCTGATGTAATTTTTTTCTTAAATAAATTGTTCGGGCACTTTATTGAATACATGGTCAACATTTTTTTGAGAATACATGGTGAATGCTTTTTAATGGTAATAAACATTTTTTTGCATGCAACGTAAATTTTTCGTATACATCAGGAATATTGTTATAAATGTTAATATTTATAAAATACAGGAAACATTTTCAGTATACATCTCAAACTTTTTTCTATATAGTGAACACATTTTAAATAATTCATTAACATTTGTTTTCATGATATGTTTTCCATGTCTACTTTTCACACGATGTAAATTATTCGTATGCATGAGGAACTTTTTTATATACACGTTTACATTTTTCTATGCAGAATTAACAATTTCTTATAATATCAGTTTTTATTCATAAGAGAAAAAGAAAAAAATATAAAATATAAAAAGTAATGAAAAACTGAAGAAAACCATAAAAGAAACAGCAAGGAAAATGAAAAATGAAAAACCAGACCTGGACTGGTTAGGAACCTTCTAGATGGTTCCCAAAACCGGGATTAGTGCAACACACAACGGACCGGCCTATTTAATCAGTCGTGTCGCTCTTTCTATGCGTTTGCACGATGACGCAATAAGCGTCGTATACGGTTTTCTGGTGTCAAGATTGCCCAGGCGATGCCAGCACCGCTGCAAGTCCATTAGGCATCTGCGGGGTGGTGATGCACCTGCAGCCCATCACGGGCCTGCCTGAGTAGCACCGCTCCGAACTGGTGTGTACCCCTAAAAAAATGGTGTGTTTCACCAACTAGCTAGTGTGTGTGTTCATTTGAACCTTGAACTTTGAATAGAGTGCGATGTTCTTTCTAAAAAAATTCATGTGTGTCACGGGGTGCCGAAATGGAGGTTGTTGCATGCATTTGTGCGATCGGTGGTGTCCGAGCAGTCAACACAGATATAGGCGCGCGGGCGAGCCAGTAGCCGATATGACCCATTCAGAGTACTCCCTCCGTCTAGGTGAGTAAGTCATCTTAGGTTGTGCACCATGACCAAGGAGAAGGGGAAAACGAGAGACCTTAATGTTTATTTGCTAATTAATAGTATTGCATGCAATGAACTAACCACTGCAGGTCGTGTTTGGTAGTCTCAAGTCATTAAAAGCATGCACACCCCTCATCTCTTATTGGTTGATATGTCAAAAAATAAGAAATGAGGTAGAAGTTAATGCACCGCGCCTAAGTGTTTTGGGATTATTTGGTTTTCGTAAGATGACTTACACACCTAGACGGAGGGAGTACGCGACTTACATGAGTGTTTTGTGTTCTGGGATATACTTCGGGTTAATTATTATTGTGGTAGTAATTATACAAGTGCTTTTAGAATCCCTAAGTCTAATACATCTGCACCGCCATGTATGTCGTCGAAGATGTCGGGACGTTGATGTCAATGTGCAGACCATCACATTTGCTGCCTCTCCTCACGAGCGCCTGATCTGGCGCTTCCCCGGCCAAACATGGCGCGATTGTCTACAAGAACTTGCCCGGTCGCGCCTCATATAGAAATCATGAAGATAATTCCCTGCCTAGCTCCAAACCGCCTCGCAAGTGTGCTCGCTATTGTTTTGAGAGCGGTACAGATTCCTTCACTGTGTTTTCCAAGCAAGATTCACTCTCTCGTCGGCACTGCAAACAACCACTCTCTGGCAACCAGCGTTGTCCCTTTGCTTCCCGTGGACATTGTGGCTCTACAAGACGTGGGCCAACCAGAAGGAAATCCTCCATGGAGAATGTCCTTCTGAACAAGTATTCTTACAAATGCAGTACTGTTGCAGCAACTAAGACAATTGGAAGGAAAATCTCGTCCAAGAATGCCTTTCGGCACACCTCTCATTTCCAACGCACATTTATCTGCGATACCAAATTAGTACGGCTAGTGTGGGTATCTGATATTCATCTCCTTCGGTAGGTAAAAGAGGCTAAGGTGTATAGGAGGGTACACAAGAAGACTGCATGCAAGGATAAGAGGCTGCCATGCATGCTCTAGGCTTTATTTATAGGTGTGGGGATACCCATAGGTTGGTCCCCGTGATAATTAGCTTCGATCTATATGACAAGGCAATATTTCAGACAATAACCATTTCTCCAAAATGTGAAATATATGGTCATACAATAAATATGTCAATTCCTAAATATATACTTCGTCTGTCCCAAAATAAATGTCTCAACCAAGGTTTTGGATTTCATTTTGTCTTTTTTACCGGACCAGAACGAGATGGACGAAATTCGGTTAGGACTTCTACAGAAAAATTTAGACGGGAAGCAGACACTAAATTTTGAAATCTAGAATGAAAAATACCTGAAATATGAACGAAAACTGACCGAATTTTGCTCAAAAATTTAAGTTAAGTAGAACTAAAATTATAGAACAAACAGAATCAATACAAGAAAAATTGCAGCACAATGGTTTAGCAGAATCAATTCATCCCCAATATAGAGCAGAATTAACAAAGCGGAACACAGTATACAATCTGAATCTTAAATTACCATCAAGCGCAAGAACACGATACAATGGATCGGAGTAAGGCTCGATGAAAGTGGTGCTCGAAGTAGGAGAACGAGGGTGAGGATGTGGGTTGTGCGAGGAGGAGGATGCAAGGAGGCACCGCTGCCCCGCCACCCGCCGCTTGCGTTGCCAGCAGCCGCCACTGCGCCATACAGAGGAGTGGGGATCCGAAAATAACAATTAGGGCTGGGAAAGCTTTGGTAGGTACTTTTATACTGTTGAATGCTATTTGTGGGCTACTGGGGACCATGGGCTTCGCCCGAAGTTGAAAGATGTCGGAGATTTTTGGGACGTGTAATATTTATACCGTGCCCAAACGAAATGGACGAATTTCGTTGGAATTTCAGAAATTCCGCCCAAAATCCAAATCTCAACTTTGTACTAAAGTTGAGACACTTATTATGGGATGGATGGAGTTCTTCCTAATCGCCTTCATATCACCCGTGTGGTTGACGCGAGGGCCGAAACGTTTCTTTCTAGTTTAAGATTGATAAAGTAATCACAAGCGCCTTGCTATCGACGGGAAGCATCACCTTCCATTCAAAGAATAATATGCATTAATGATACATAAAGGTGTCAAACCTAAGCTTTGATCTCTGGTTGGCTCAGGGTACCACCACCCTCCTGACCAGTCAACCACTAGTTAATTCTCACTAATCCACCTGCGTTGTTAACTTTTAATGTATCTTCTTTGTTTACTGAAAGGATAATGTTTATCTTGGTCCAAACACCAAGTCAGGCCCATGAGCAACTCATATTCGCAAGAGAGCTCGCACTATCAGCTACATATAAGTGAAATCATGTGTCTTAGTTTTCTAAATATCCCTAATGATTGTTCTGTGTTCTAGGTACTTAGCAATGAATATTGTGATAGTAATTAAAAATAAGGATATATAAGTGCTTTAATGTAAAAAAACTATTATTGCCTTTTTCTTGCCCCTGTTACATCAGGACTGGTCTCGGACGTTGTCAAACAAGTAGGGTCGTCTATGTCAGTCTATACACAACCAGATCTGGTACCTCTCCCAGCAATCATGTCGAGATTCACATGATTTTACGCCTCCCGGTTAGACATAATGACATCATTTGCCAAATCTTGTGGATCGGGGGCAAATTTTCTAATATCAAAATCATCACGATGGTTCCTGCGTACTAGTAAATCATCGTGCAACATGTGCTAGCCGGTGTAATAAAGAGAAATGCACAAATGGAAAGAGATGTGGGCGTCTAATGCAGGATGATGGATATAACACGAGCATGGTTTAGTGCAAGTGTTTAATTGACTAGTTTCTTGTGTGTGTGCACACTGGTATTTTCTGGATAATACTCCACTCGCACACCTAGTCTAAAGGAGGGCTATCCTTTGGCAACTCGCTTTTCCTCTCCTCCCCATGCAAACTGTAGTTGTACAATCTCTCGGAAGGCAAGCCTCCATGGAGTATGTCTTCTTGTACACTTCTACTTCCCCGCTCACTAATATTGTAGCAAGCAAGGCAACCGGGGTGAAAGCCTTAGTGAAGGTATCTTTCCAATTATTCTGAACACCTCTCATTCCCAATGCACATTTATCGTAAACCAAATTAGTTCTATAGTTCTATTACTTTTGGGTATATGTGATATTGACCACCTTCGGTAGGCTTGGTAAAGACAGCCATGGTATCGATGCAAAAATAAAAAAGCTATGGTAAGTAAGAAGACTACTAGAAAGGATATATATATATATATATATATATATATATATATATATATATATATATATATATATATATATATATATATATATAAGGCAACCACGTATGCAGTAGGCTTTATAAGGGTGGTGCTGGCGAAAGGTTGGCGTGCGTTTTAATTAGCTCCGATTCTTCAAAAGCTAATATTTCATACAACCACGTGGTCTTCAAAATGCGAGAAGTAAGATCACACAACGTGTGTTAATTCCGAGATAATATATCTTTTTAGACGAACCAACATTCACATAATTTTCAAGCATCTAATCCAACAACGTTTAAAAGGTACACGTAACCCGTCCCTCCTGTGATTCTAAGAACAAAATTACAATATCGGACACAACCATTGTTTGGGTGGTTCCTCCTTGTAGACGCGGTGGTCCTCTTAACAGCCACTAGCTCCCGTTGGGCTGCCTCATCGTCTTTGCTTTTTTAGATAACACTATAATCTTCTTGAAGCCATTTGAACTCATTTTCAAATCTTGTGTTGCCATCTTGGAGGACTTTTTATGGCTTATGGTCTTCCCTTCAATCTCAACAACACAACAATTTTTTTGTCAGATGCTCACCTAGAGCACACCCGGTTAGTATCCAATATCGTCTACCGCCACATTGGGGCTTTTACATGCACCTACCTTGGCTTCCCGTTGACATCCATAGGCAATTTGTGGATCAGTTCCAAGTTGTCTTGGACAACATTGCAAACAAGCCAACATAGTGTAGGCCACACAACATGATCACGATGCTCAAAAGCAAGAGACCATCCACTTGCACCCAATATAGACCAATTCCAGTGGATTCAACAATGAGCTTTTGGAACTTGTCAAATACCTCTCTTGTGTATAATTTTGAAGCATGATTGTCAATAATGCAAATGCAAAAACATTGCTTCAAACAATACCCAACCATTATGCATAGGCTGCAAGCACATCCTGCAATTAAAATTGTATGTGCAAGACTGTTTTTTTAATCAAACTTAGCAACTTTCTGAACGGTTGAGTGGACTCACCCGCCTCATTGTGGCGACCTTGTTGTCTCACAAGTGAAACCCGTGTTGTCCTCATCATCAAGCATCAACTCCCGACACAACTCAAACTGCTGCAAAAATAATCCAAATCGAGTCGCTAGGATTATTCAATGTATTGAAGTATGAATTCAGCCATTCAGGCCTACTAGTTATCCTTGTGAATGGGAAGAACTTCTATCTGAAGTACACCAGAGCTCATGTCCTTAGGTGGCCTCAAATTTTTCAATGGTGTCCGACTCATACTACTAGCAACAAGCACTGGCCTACCCTACTCCCGACGAGACCTTGGGCCCCTCTTGCTTCATCGCTTGGTAAATCCTCCACTGTCTTATGTACACTATTTAAAATTCAAGCACTAAGTGGTGCATTCACTATTTGTGTTAGCTCACCCATATCATTCAAGAAATATGTACCGGTTTCTACATAACACAAAGATCATTCTTTTTTTTTCTTGTTTGAACATGATCTTTATTATAGGGACAATGGAAGACCTACAAGTATTCCCTTGTTTAAGCATGACCCTGCCCACACGAAGGACACACTGCCTCCTTCCCTAGATCGATATATTTTCCATATTTGTGTGTAGTTTTTGTGACAAAACCTTCTAGTTGTCATAACTCTCATCAAACTCGTGGCACCCAAAACTAGGCAGGGGGAGAGAAAAAAATTGATGTGTCATATGTGCAATATTTCTTGGAATGGGAGGCATTCAGGAACATGTGAACCATGTCCCGCGAACTCGTAGCACCCAAAAAAGGCGCCTCGAAGGGGGAGTGCTATTCAAGATCTGGCGAGCCTTTAGGTGGCCCGCTGGTGAGAGCTGGTGATGCGCCTATGGCATCGAGGAAATTCTAATCACACATTGGTGAGGCCATCAACACTTGGCGATCCAAAAGCGAGCTCTCAATGAAAGCACCAATGCCGGTGTCAAAACCGGCAGACCTCGGGTAAGGGGTGCAAGCTGTTAGATCGGATCGACGGGTAACAAGAGAAAGAACACTCATCGTTTACCCAGGTTCGGGCCCTTTCTATGGAGGTAAAACCCTTCGTCCTGCTCTTGCTTATATTGAACATGTATCAAAGTATAGAGATCTACCTCGAGATCGTGAGTTGTGGTCTAAACCCTAGGGGTATGATGATGAATGTATGAGCGGAGGTTTCTACGGACTAAACCCTCTGACTTATATAGGCGCTAGGGGTGTCTAGGCTTACACATGGTCGGTTGCCATCCAAGGAATTACATGCCAATCCTAATCAGATATGCTTGAAGTACGCGCCAGGTCTTCGGTTGCCTCATATGGAAGGCCTCTGGAGTCCACCCTACTTGATGGGTTGGCAGTCTGGCCCATACTTAGTCAGGCCGAGGTAGGACGCCCTAGTCCAGGACACCGTCACTCGGCTAAGAATGTCTTTCCGCACACCTCTCATTCCCAACATACACTTATCCAATATAGTATCAAATTAATACTACTAGTTGGATATCGGATATTCATTTCCTTTGGTACTCCCTTCGGATGGGAATATAAGTCGGGCATGGGAACTTAGCTCGTCAATTTAACTAGCCGGGTAAAAGATGCTAAGGTATATAAGGGGGGTATACAAGACAATACATGCAAAGGAGATCAGTCAGCCATGGGTAGTGGGCATTATAAGTGTTGAGGTGCAGAAAGGTTGTTGGGCATGTTATTTAGCTTTGATACATGAAAAGGTGATATTTTAGACAGTTGTCTGGTCTTGAAAATTTAATATGTGTGATCATACAATAAATGTTACAGATCTAAATTATATAAACCCTCCGCTTTGTTATACAAAGCAACCACAAAAACTGAAAATTCCCATATACAAGGCCAACGACAAATCCCTGCCGCCACACTGTTTTCCCAGTTATTTCCCTAGAAACAGCTCTGAGCCATTCCTGCGGAGTACAGTCACAATGCAATTAAGACATGACATACTTCTAGTCCTATATCCTTCACACTGAGATCAATGAGAACACGGTTAGTAATGTAGCGGGCTGCTAGCGATAGAGAGATACCATGTTATCTAAAATATTCATGAAAAATACTCATATAGTAGGTTGTTTTTAGATTGGCCATTAGGTTGGCTCTAAACATTTAATATTTGCTTGAGTAATGCATATGATTGAAACACAATTGCAGGCATACTACTTTCTTCAATCCATGTGCTATACTCAGACTGTAGAATAAGAGCCTACTCCACTCTCTCTCTCTTCTCCTCGCACTCCTCCGAGTAGGATTTTTATGACATAAGAAGTCTTATGGCAAGCAGACTAGGCATTGTTAGACTTACTCTGATGGTGGCACTTCTACTCGAACACTAGCTTATAGCAAGTGTGGTTTCATCTCGGCATGCGTGAAGGTTTTTTGTTCCCCGTCATAACTGGGTCAGCCCATTTCATTGTTTTTTATCGCTAGTTGTAGTCTTCGCACGGTCGACGTACTGATTTGGTCCCTTTATTTCGTTTCTATTTTCCTTTTTTGAGGGATCGTTTTTATTTCTTTTATTTCTTCATTTAGTTTTCTTTGCTTTCTTCACAGTTTTCTATTTTTCTTTGTTTCGTTCACGATTTTTACTGCTTTTTTCTTCTTTCTTTTTCTTTTTTTCCCTTCTCGGTCTTCACTTTTTTTAATTCTTTTTATTTATTTTTCAGTTTTGTTCGTTTATCTTCGTTTCTTCTCGGTTTCATTCCTTTCTTCTTAATTGTTTTTCTTATATTTTTTGGTTTTCATTGGTTTTATTTATTCGCTTATTTCTTTGTCAGTTGTTCATCAGTTACTTCTTTGTTTAACGCATGTCTACTTTTTTGGGTACACAATGTACATTTTTACTGTACACGTGAAACGTTTTGTTGATACACATTGAACATTTTTTAGATATATGATGTAAAAAAAATTCTTACATAAATGTTTTGAACACTTTATTGAATATGTGGTCAACATTTTTTCAGATACATGGTAAACGTTTTTTAATGGTAATAAACATTTTTTTGCATGCAATGTACATTTTTCGTATACATCAGGAATATTGTTATAGACGTTAATATTTTAAAATACATGAAACATTTTTATTATATATCTAAAACTTTTTTGTATATAGTGAACACATTTTAAATATTTCAGTAACATTTGTTTTCAAATATATGTTTTTCATGTTTAGTTTTCACACGATGCAAATTATTCATATACATCAGGAACATTTTTATATACACGAGTAACATTTTTCTAAATGCAGAATTAACACTTTTTTGCAATACTTGTTATAGTGTCTACTTTTATACACGTTATACATTTGTCGTAAACATTTGGAATCGATATTTATACGTGTTAAACATTTTTCTAAATAAATGGTTAGCATTTTTAATACATTTTTTGTATACATCAGAATCACATTTTCTATACACATTTAACATTTTTTAAATGTTTGATTAACATATTTCAAAAATTTATGTAAAATAGTTTGTGTGTGCGTGTGTGTGTGTAGTACTTTTAAATATAAAAAAGTAGAAAAGAAAAAATATGTGAGAACAGTGAAAGACAAAAGCGCTTTTGTGGTTTGTGGCCTCCCGCGCACCAGGCCGGCCCAGTCTCGCGCTGGCTTCAAGCAAGGCAACCTTGTGTCCGAACTTTTGTTCGCCCCATCGTCGCCGCCAGATCCTATTCGGCACCTTAAGGCCAACTCCAACGCGTGAACGTCTATTTCATCCGTTTTTCGTCCGTTTGGGGGTGGCAATGGGGCCATGTCCGCCCAGATTCGTGGATGTGTTGGCCGTGCGTCCAACGCGCGGCCGCATTTCGGTCGCATCTCGTCCATTCACCAGTACAGTAGATAAAATGAAAATGATGCATATGAAATGATTCAAATCAAACATAGCTCCCAAATAGTCTTTACATCCCAATCACAATTTGTTTGCATGACAAGAAAACAATATAAAATAGTCTTACAACCCAATCGAAATTTGTTTGCATGGCAAGAAATTAAACTCATAAATCTGCTGGTTGCCAATGTGAGTCCACGCGTACTCAACCAAGCCATCCTGGAGCTGGACATGAGTATGCCAATTACGCAACTTCCAATAAAACTCGACAAACTGTTCAAAGGTTGTAGGAGGTGGATGCTCAGGCTCAACATTTTCAGCCTGAAAATCAAACCATTAGTCGTAGATGCTATCATCATGCTCATCCTCCACGATCATGTTGTGCATGATCACACAAGCAGTCATCACCTCTAAAAGCTTCTTCGTGCTCCATGTCAATGTAGGGTTACGAACTATACCCCACCGAGACTGAAGGACGCGGAAAGCACGCTCCACATCCTTCCTAGCACTCTCTTACATTTGAGCAAACCTTTGTCTCTTCCCTCCTTGCGGATTGGGTATGGTATTTACAAGAGTTGACCACTCAGGATAGATGTCATCAGCTAAGTAATATCCCTTGTTGTAATGGTGGTCATTGACCTCAAAGTTGACCTCCGGGGAGTGCCCTTCCGCAAGCCTTGCAAACACCGGAGACCGCTGAAGAACACTAATATCATTCTAAGAATCAGCCATGCCAAAGAAAGAATGACATATCCATAGATCTTGTGAAACAACAGATTCCAGTATAACAGTGGCACCTTTCACATGCCACTTGTACTGCCCCTGCCAAGCGAATGGACAGTTCTTCCACTTCCAGTGCATACAATCTATACTGCCAAGCATGCCCGAAAATCCCCTCTCAACATTGATCATCGACAACCTCTCTGTATCAGCGACAGTTGGCTCTCTGAGGTACTCCGAGCCGAACACTTCCACCACGGCCTTGCAAAAACTATACAATGAGAGGAGACATGTGGACTCACTCATACGAACATACTCATCCACAGGATCACCAGGAATTCCATATGCAATGCAAGCATGCGGATAGCCGCAATGCATTTCTGGTATGAAGAGAAACCAAACTTGCCTAGGGCATCCTCTTTGCACTCAAAGTATGGTTCATGCACGGCCACTCCCTCGTGAAAATAAGATTGAATACATGCCTTCCCATTCAGAATTGGCGACGAAATTGATGTAGCCTAAAGAGTGCACCATCCTTAAAGTAATCGGCATAGAGAAGGGTGTGGTCTTTCTCCCTATTGCGGTCCAAGGCCGGAGCATGCCCGGGTATTGATCCCCTGTAGCGAGGCCGCTTCTTAGTGATGTTTTCATGTACGACCAACATAGCCGCCAGCTCTTCATCATCCGAGGATGAATCATCCGATGAGCAAATAAAGTTGTGAAAGAAAAATTCATCACTCATCACCACTATCCATTGTACCTTGTGAGCAATCCGTTGAACGCCTTGTGGTCGTGCTGGGGAAGCGGCCGGATAGTGCACGCCCTGCTCCCTCGTAGGCAGCAAAGCAAGGGTTTGGGGTCGGTGGTGCTGGAGGGCGCCCTGCGTCACCGAACGGCCGACTGGAAGAGGTTGGGGACGACGGGCGACGCCGACAGCCGTAGACTGTCTCCCACCGGCAACAAGGAGAACACCGACAAAATGCTTTCTGGTAGGCTGGTGCGGAGACAGCTATGGCATGGCGCGGTGGTGGTTGGGATGACCCTGGTGGAAGACTACGTGGGCGGGGGTGGTGGCGGCGGCGGCAATGTCGGGGCGCGGAGGGAGGTGGCTTAAACGCCGGATTTAGGCAAATCCTCTAACCGGCGCACACCCTCCTCTCCGCCTTAGGCCAGCCCGCTTCACCTTTTTATTATAGTTCAAAAAAGATGCGACCAACAAGTTTCGATTTTGGCAAATCCGCTAACCGGCGCACACCCTCCTCTCTGCTTTGGGCCAACCCACTTCACCTTTTTATTCTCTATTCTATTAAAGTTCAAACGAGATGCGCCCAACAAGTTTCAAAATCGAGATCTCTAGGTAACGTACAGATAGAGGCAACCAACAGACTACAATAAGACTAGTGATGATTTTAGGCATGGCTTTGTTCTTAGTTAAAAACGCAGTGGTTTCTCTCTTTTGTTTTTTTTCTTATTTATTTTGGCCGGTTTTTCTTCTTCTTTTTTTCTCTTTCTCTTTCCTTTTCCTTTTCTTTTCTTTTTTAAAATCATCTAACTTTTCTTCTAAATCGTGAACTTTTCTTACATTCACAAACTTTTTTCAAATTCATGATTTTTTACCTTTCTGCTAAATGCGTGAAGATTTTTCTTCAAATTGGTGATTTTTTTATTTAAAATTGATGAACTTTTCTTCAAGATCGATGAACTTTTTTTGAAATTCTATGAACTTTTTCATATTTGATGAACTTTTGTTTGGAACCAACGAACTTTTTTTAAAATTTGATGAACTTTTTTTATATTTGATGAACTTTGTTTCAAACTCGATGAACTTTCCTCCAATTCGATGTCTTTTTAATTCGATGAACTTTTTTAGATTCGATGACCTTTTCGCAGAATGGATGAACTTTTTTCAAATCCAATGAACTTTTTTGAAAAAGATGGATGAATTCCAAATTTGGTAAACTTTTTTCAAATCGATGAACTTTTTCTTTCAAATCAATGAACTTTTTTGAAACATCAATGAACTGTCTTTTTTAAATTCGTAAACTTTTCTTCGAAATTTGATGAACTCTTTTTCATAAAAAAACAACTTTGCCAAATTGTTTTCAAATAATTAACAAATCTAATAAATAGAGCTGATACATTGGTTCTTAAACTTTTCACGACCCTAGTAGTCAAGTGGCGCTAACCGACTATAGTGGTTAAGAAAACTTTTCTTGTATTGTGGCGTGTGGTTTTTTCGCGAGACAGTTTTCTTTCTACTGCGTGTGGTGGGCCGGCCTATGAGGTGCGGCATGTGGGCGCCAGCTACCTGTTCGGGCGCTTAAGGCGCTGAACAAATCATTTCTATGAAACAAACCAAAACTTCAGACTACACGAGACATTTTTCCTTCTACTGTGTGTTTTGGGCCGGCCTATGAGGTGCGGCGCGTGGGCACCAGCTACCTGTTCGGACGCTTAAGGCGCCGAACAAATCATTTCGATGAAACAAACCAAAACTTCATATTAGTTAAAACCAAAACTTCAGACTAGTAGCACTGGGGCTGGGATTCGCTGACTTTAAGTCAGGTGACTTAGACCCACATGTTAGTGACTCCTAAGTCACCTGACTTAAAAGTCTGCAAATCTGAACCGGTAGCACTGGCATCTGAATAATTGCCATGCCAACCTTCTAAAGAAGACATTGCCAGAATCATATTTCCATGGAGATGGTAGCAAATGACTCGGAAAAACAGACCAAGAAAGTTCAGAGCCATTTGCCATGAGATAAAGTAAATAATTGAATGAATCTGACTTCTGATGTATACAGGGGGTCCGACGCTAACGCTAAGCTGAGATAATAAAATTACACAATGCAACAAATTTTCTTAAGATTGTCAACTGAACTTAGAAGATACATGGCGCTCCCCGGCAGATCCCCTGGGCGGTGCGGCGCGCCACGCAGGGCCATGTGGGGAAACAATCAGCGTCACGGTCAACTATCTGACAAATATGTACCGGGAACAAGACCGCATGGGCATCACAGATGATTTTTGTCAAAAAGGTTTACTGAGCTTGTTGTTGTCTCTCTTGAGTTGTACTTTGAGTTTCTTGCCGCCTAGCTGGAAACCGTTCATCATGGCGATGGCCGACTGCGCGGACACAGGGTTGTCATAGCTTACAAAACCTGCACCAAACGTTATGATAAACAGGTTAACAGATCACGTGAACGATGCGCAAGAGAGCGTGTCTGCTAGTGAGAGATTTTATTACCGAAGCATTTGCTGGAACCAGTTGCTTTGTCAACGAACACCTTGGCACTTATTACTCTCCCAAACCTCTGGAAGGCATCGGAGAGTTCCTGGTCACCAAATTCTTGTGGGATATGGTATATAAACAGATTGGCTCCAGGAGGTCCTGAAACATGTACATAGGTTTTACTACAATGCAACAGGCTTGATAATAAAAAAGCACGTCAAAAAGGGTGTTGCATAATACGATATTGATTACTGTAGTTGGTAGAATTAATCAGTACACCGACTATCAGAGTTGCCAATCAGTGTTAAATATTGATGCTGGATTCTAGTGGTACAACTTTGGATAGCCTTATATGCATGTTGCTACCAAATGTAAAGATGTTCATTATTGCGAAATATTATAGGATAGTGTTCACCACCAATGCACAAGGCATTTGCAGGAAATTGCATGCTAACTAATGGGCACAGCTACTATCAGAAGAGTATGGTATTTCCCCTTGCACAATAAGTAAAGACAAGAACAGAATGTGGCTAACCTTCTGTTTGTGTTTGGCCACCGCCATTGCTACGGGGACTAAATGCGATAGGATTGACATTTGCACTTGGAACTTTAAGGGGATTGTGAGGATTCCCAAAAGGACGATTGTTCATCGGACCACCAGGGTAGGATCCAGGGTACTGCATACCAGGTACTGCTGGATACGGGCTGCCTAAATGCATTGGGTTAAATGATCTAGGACCTGAGTTGGGGGACAGTTCAGGGTTGACTCCTCGTATCGAGTTCCCTTGGTTAACAGGCTGACCCATATTCTGAAAGGGGCCTTGATTTTGCATAGGAGATAAAGGGTACTGCATAAGTCCATAGGTCCCTGGAGGCTGCGCACAAATAAATCACAGTTGTATTGCATATCAGATCAGTGCATGTCAAAAATGTAGATTAGTCAAGACACATATTTCAACCTCTTGAAAAGGTCCACATATAATACTTGGGTATTTAATGTGTCAGTAGCTTTTGCAGGAGTAAATCTGACAAATTATGACAGTTTGAATGAATATTATTTTTCTAATGCATAGATAAAAAAACACCTGTTCTGTTTGCAGCTACAAAACAATCAGGGCCACAACAGATACATAAGTTTTAAGAAATTACATTTGGGATGCAAATACTATAGCAAATGGCATATTCTGGACAACAAATTTATAAAGAACACTATACTGAAAACAAAATAGGGCCAGAACATTTAAGGTATTATACGAAGTTTCCTGTGATATGGTAGTGTGTAGTGCAAACAAGGTTTCGAGAACAGCACAACTCACCTGATAACTAAATCCATTATACTGAGGCATATATCCCATCTGTAAAGCTCCAAATACTGAAGATTGTGGCATTGGGCGTCCATTCGGCATATTAGGTGATTGCAGTTGAGCTTTCTGTGCTTTCCGTGCCTGCCTTTCCTTCTCTGTATCAGCCCATTTGACAACCAACGGCACACTAGAACCCTAAGAAATAGATCAAAACATAAGAAATCCTATACAAAGTACTAACAATCAGATTTGAGAAGATATCCAGATGATTAATATAATGTAACTCCAAGGTAAGAGTAGGCTAAAAAGGCAATAAGTCAGTGCCATATGTGGAATATACTAGCAATAACAACCATCAAGTGATAATTCAAGTCAAGTTCTGCATTATAATTACATACGAAAACATATAATTAAACTATCTGAAAGATTGAGTAAAAGTAAAAGTTGGGCACCAATTGTATGCACCGTCGATCTGGAAACAACTGATTTCAAAACCTAATAGAGAATATTATTTATGACTGCCAGGACGAGTGATCGAACGGTTTGTTGTTTGTAACGGCTGGTAAAGTAAGTGCATAGTTCATTTAGAATCATGATATATATACTATACACGATGTTAACCAGCATAAATGCAATAACAAGTAAAAGTTGCCTTCCTGTTCTAATTCATTTTAGCAAACCTCTATTTTGTGCTTCCCATTTAGATCCTCAATAGCTGCCATTGCTTGCTCCTTCATTTCATATTTAATGAAGGCGCATCCAGCTGCAATAACCAAAGTTAATTAAGAAATATACATTATAGACATTTCAGAGTCGAGCGATGTTTATGCTTCTATTAACAGGAAAGTAACTTCTCCACAATAACTTACCTTTACTTGTTTGCTGTGAACCTCTCAAAATTTGTAAATCCTTGATATTTCCATATTTGGAAAACAAATCAGTCAATTCAGTATCTGCTACATTTTTTGGAAGCATTCCAATGAAAAGCTTGTGTTCTGAAAGTCATAGCAAATGCAAATGTGAATGTCCTGTTCACTGTCACCAGAAAATAGCGAGAAAATATATTGAAACAAAGACTCTGTAGTAAACGACTGCAAACTGACAACCATACCCAGCCTCTCCAACTCTCCATCAGCATATTTTACTTGCAAAGGACTCGCCGCCTGTATTAAGCAGAGAAAGAAAATGTCATCAGCCTGTCAAGGGAAGCAGCAACAGACCTGCAAAAACTGTACTTTTGGGAGTCTTCAAGAGAAGGCCTGTCAACTATACCCAAATAAGGCATCACAAGAGTAGGAATAACACTAAAACAAAATACTAGCCATGTGCATGTGTCTGGCTGGCTCCACAAGTCAGTGATTACCTACTACTATAAACTGAAGCATTTCTGTTTTTGTCCACATTAAAATAGGGGTCCTTAACTGCCAGGACAGCAATAACAACGCATACGATGATGCCACCATGGTATGCGTCGTATCACGTCTGGTGAACTTTTTCGTTTGATTAGACAATTATGCCACATTACATCATGTTTCAATAATACCCATCTCAGTGGGTGATTAGATACTCAGCGTCTCAATCTCTTTCCTCGTCACTTTATGTGCTTATTTCATGAAAACATCTCAAGAATGAAAGACCATCGACTGCAAGTTAGGTCTAGTGCAATGATGAAGATCCTTATGATTCTGAAGAAAGGAAGTCTGGCCCACCACAACAAATGTACATTATCTGCAAATCTTTTTGCACCAAAGCATGCAAGACATCGACCAAAAGGAACTTTAGTTGCAACTCAAGCTACTTGAGGGCAAAGCATGCACTTTCATGAGATTTTGCATTTAGTCCAAGAGAACCAACTGTTTCATCTACATAAACATTTTGGCTGTGTTTGATAGGAGCCAGGTCACAACTAGCCACACTTGGGAGTTAGGTTTGGCGGGACCTCAGGTAGGTGTGACACAAAACTGAAGCTACAATCAGTTCATAACAAAAGGGCAAGCGTAGTGGCTAAATTGTTGAGCAAAGTTTTGTTAGGTGTGTCACAGAGGGACAGGCCTAGCAGCTGTCAGGTTGGCAGTCACAACTCAAAATTTACCATGGTTCAAATTACTTACTGTCAAACATGACACGCCCACTATTTTACAGCATCATGTGGTAACTCCAGCAGCCTGGCTCTTGCCAAAGGTTAACTGTAACCTTATTTCTCCTCTAATCAAATACTACATCTTTTCTCCAGTTGGCCCAAATGTTTTGACAATTCCAAAGCTGACAGATGATACACATGTTTTTTCTCTCTTAATACGTGATTATGCTTACTTATGAAGATATACAACTTATAACTACAACCTTAGCTAACTATCACACTGCATCAACATCCCACAGGCTGCAGTTCATCAACGTCCCACAGGTTACGGTTCATCAACATCCCACAGGTTACAATTGGCTAATTAGCAATGAAAGGGAACCTCCTTCACTGTTACTATACTGTCCTCAAGAGTAAACATCCATGAAGGTTACAAGCATGATTATTTGTACTGCATTGTCTAGCAAGAATGCTCTAGCATGCATACGTAAGCGCAATATAAGAAAAAGGAAAAAAAGTCGCTGGAGTTACGAAAAATAAATCAACCCTGGGAAGGGGATGAATTTCACAGGGAACCACCAGGCCAATTATGACTACATCAGAAATAAAGCCTGACAGCCAATGGCACCGCCAATTCTGGAAACATGAATTTCAGGTTTCAACTGTTCAAGTCCTAAAATAGTTTGCGCGACCCAATGGCAGACTAAAAACGGTTATCCTCATAAAATCTGATGGAACCCACAGGTGTTCAATGCAAACAGTTGTAAATTTCAGAACACCCATAAAGTGACTATTATCAATTTTCCCAGAGTGCCTCACAAAGATTTTTAGAGTACACTGACAGCTGAAGACAGCTCCCAGTGCGTCCCTGCCAACCAAATCATGGAACACTCATGAACCACATCATATTCGCCACCCGGAAAGAGCTAACGAATCGTACTGAATTTGTAACAATTCCACCTCGGCAGACGGCGTAAAAGCACACTGATAGGCAAAGATGGGAATGCTCACATACCCCCGGGAGCGTGTGCTTGTTGTGATACGCATTCACGGCCTTGTCGGCCTCGTCCCTCGAGGGGCATATGAGGAAGCAGCACCCTGCATCAAAAGGTCAGATTATGAGGAAGAAGGATGTAAATGAAGCATCAAGCAGCAGAGTAACACTGCTGTAGCAGGCTGCAGTGCTGAAGAAACAAGCGCAAATCTGGCTTGTCAACGTCTGGGGTACCACTACCAGCAAACAACTTCCCTGAAAAGCATGGGAAGGTTCCTAAACTTTCGGCATCCGCTCCACTAACCACGTGTAGCAGGACAAAACTTACTTATGACACTGATGATATATCGCACTTAATTTGGAGCTTGAAAACATAGCTCCAATCTACAAAATACCCCCCAAAAAACCACACAAATGTGGCACATTTTTAGCTGCATTGCTTCCAATCCAAACAGGGCCAAGCCACAAAAAAAGTCCCTCTAGAGAAAAGAAAAGAAAAAAAAACAGAACTTCCGAAAATATTTAACACCGTGCCTAAAATTCCAGCGGCACTCGAGCAAATCTAGCAAGCTAAAGGCGACTCCGGCCCGGCAGAGCTCAGATTAGAGCTCGAGACCGCAGTGCCCGGGGGAGTGGACGCGAGATCTCCCACGAGCGCGGCAGAGGGAACCCAAAAAGGCCACAAATTCGAGGACCTCCGTCCCTCCGGCGGCAGGCATTGCGGCGGGGAGCCGCCGCAAATCACGGGACGGACGAGGAACCGCCCCGAGAAAAAGATTCGAAAACTTTTGGCGCGAGGGAACAGCGGGGAGCGGGAAAGAGAGCCCGAATTCCGCCCGGCGGCATTGCGGCGGCCGGGGCGCCAGATCCGGCGGGGCGGTGGGATCCGCGGCGCACGCACCTCGGGAGGCCTTGGTGGCCTTGTCCTTGATGACGGTGACCTCGTCGACGAGGGCGACGTCCTTGAACATGGCGGCCAGCTCCGCCTCCGTCATGTGCTTGGGCACCTGCCCCACGAACAGCTTCACGCTCTGCTCCTCCCGCTCCTGCTCCGCCTCTCCCGCTCCACCCGCGACACCTCCCACCGCCGCCGCCGCCTTCTCGCCGTCCTCCGCCATTGGCCGCCCGCCGGGAGCAACCGCCGCCGCTCCGCTCGCTCCGGCCGCCTGGCTGGCTCGACTCAACTGGCGTCGCCGGGGCTAGCAAGAAGCGTATTTTGTTGGTTTGTTTTTCTGGGGCGGGGGCCGGGGCCCGGGGTGGTGGTGGTGGAGGTGATGGAGGGAGGGAGGGAGGGAGGAGTTGGCGTCCGGCGCAATTAATAATTGGCAATGGCAATGGATATGCACGTAGTCTCTCGTTCGTTGCAGTTGTAGGCAGCGCCAGTGTGAGTATGATATTGATGCGAGTGGGGAGAGGAGAGAGCAGTTGGGTTTCTGTCCTTGTGACCTCCTTTTCTTTTGTTTTGCTATATATACAACGGTTTTCTTGCACCTTCCTCCTCTTTCCCTCTTGCATTCCAAAATTTGTTGGGAGAAGGTTCAAAAGATTTGTTGGGGAAATTAATTTGTTTTCTTTCCATTTCCATTTTAGTATTTGTGAGTGTGTGAAGAGAGCACCCGGCTCGGCATTGAAATAGATCTAGAAACTGTGGCGTGCCCCCGAGAGAAACGGGAAACTGTGAGAAGGACCTCGGGGTCCTTGGTCACGTGCGCTTTGACGAATCAGGCCGATGGCGCGCCGCTCTGGTGCTGTGCTGAGGCCGGCCAAACCTTGTATCTAGCGGCCGGGAAGTCGTCGAGGTTGTGTTTCCGGAAAGGCCCAGAGGGGAAGGCGTCATTTTGACAGCTAGTGCGGCAGAGGAACACGTATGTTGGATTGTTTTTGTGTGGCGGTTTTTATTATGACATTATCGTTGATCCCCAGCCGTTTTGAAATTTTCACAATCCTTGGTTGGGGATCCTTGGTCACATGCGATTTGACGAGCCGATGGCATGCCTCTTTGGTGCCGAAATCGGCCAAACCTTGTATCTAGCGATTAGGAAGTCGACAAGGTTACGGCCCGGAACACCCCAAAGAAGAAGGCATCACCATGACAATTGGTGTGGTAGAGGAATACATATGGTGGATTGTTTTTATGTGATGGCTTTTATTGTGACATTGCCATTAATCCCCAGCCGTTTTGAATTTTTCATCGCCTAGGACTGTAAGCCTGAAATTCGATCATAGAAAATTACAACCATGACCCCGAGTATATCTAGGATCAGCTAGACGTGCGCCGCGCAAACTGGACAAAACTTGTCTCTACCGGCTAGAAAGTCGTTGAAGTTTCAGTCCAAAACACACCAAAAAAGAAGACGTCGCCACGATGTTTGATCTGGTAGATAAAGACATATATCGGATTGCTTTTAATGTGATGATTTTTACAGTAACAGTCTTGTTAATCCACCCCCTACTGCTTTGAAAATTTCATAAGCCTAAAATGTTGCTACATTCCCTTAATAAAGTTATATGTCAAGCGAAGACATACACATAAATCGTCTCATCTTGGTCCAGAAGTTTGGTAAGATGCCTGAGATTTTGGTGAGCACATTTTGAAAAATAATTAGATTTTATAATTTTCTATATATTTTAACATTTTGATAAGAGTTACAGATGGCACTACTTTTGCTTGTTATGTGATAATATCTTGTACTTAGGATTATGTGATAGCTTGTTATGTCCTTATCACTGGAGAAGATAACGATCAACTCCGTGGTGACAATAGAAAAACTTATGTGGTGACAAAGTTAGGTTTGGATGACTAGTTATGCGTGCTGGACTTGACTAACACAGGATAGTGCAGATCAAATCAACCTACGAACAGTGGATTTTCTTTTAGGTTTCCACCCTTTGCATGGCATAGAGTAATGATGCATTTCTCATTTCCGTGCTAGTCATAGACCGTAATACTCATTCTGAGGTAATTACCATTTTTGTGAAGCTATATAGGTAATTACTTTGGTTTCTAAACTAGTTATTAATGTTTTAACAAAGAAAAAAGATAATTGCCCAAATAATTATGAAACATCAAGCTAAAACCGATACAACTCACTCTCCACG
>NC_041385.1:789080324-789083487 GCF_002162155.2 Triticum dicoccoides | reverse complement strand
GATGCACACAACAACGTCATCATCATTACTCCTCCACAAACGAGATTGCTCTGACTTTACCACAAACAACCAACTGCCCGCCGCGCACAACAAATGTGTAATGCCACAACAACGCAATCGTCATTACTCCTCCACAAGCGTGACTGTTCTGACTTTGCCGCATACGACCAACCCCTCGCCGCACGCAACAAATGTGTAAAGTCACAACAACGTCATTCTTATTACTCATTCACAAGTGAAACTGCTTTGACTTTTTCGCACACAACCAAACCCTCCTCCGTGTGCAACAAGTGTGCAAAGCCAGAACAACGCCATCAGTGTTACTCCTCCACAAGCGAGGTTGCTCTGGCTTTGGCACAAATGACCCCCCCCCCCTCCTGCGCGATGTGCGTAACAAATGTGTGAAGCCACAACAGGCGACGTTGCTCTAATGTCACACCGACGGCCACCAGTGACCCCTCCCCACGGTGCTGCGCAACAAATGTGTGAAGGCACAATAATGTCATCATCATTGCTCCTACAAAAGTGAGGCTACTTTGACTTTGCATCCATGACCACCGGTAACCCTCCCCCTCCAGGGGAGGGGGGGAGGGCGTGCCGCCCGCAACAAATGTGTGAAGCCACAATAACATCATTGTCATTATTACTCCTCCACTAAAAGAGAGGCTCAACATTAATCACAAACGACCACCGATGATGCCCTTCCTACAACGGATGTGTGAAGCCACTCAAAATCCGCGCAACCAGACAACACCAACCGCGAGGGTAATCACGTATCAAGGAGAGGTAGTCAATAACAGAAAGGTTCGCTCCTCGCTCAACCACGCTACGATAAAATATAACTAAAAAATGGGTGCCATATGTTGGAATGAGTTTGATTTTTTCGTTAAACAATGGCCCTACCAATGAACTTCCCAACACCATGAGGCACCAAGGAATGACGGAGACAAGGACATAAATGGATTCATCACTGCGAGACACACACTAGACAAACTGAAACTTCCATTGCCGGTCCTTCCCGAAGAAAGCTGTCGTGTGGGCTCTCATATTTTAACTTCCAAAGCAGATGAACAACTTGCTTAATTGAACTTGTGGAACCTCTGCATATATAAACAATGTGGAATTAGAACCCTAGTTTTGCTCAGCTATCCACAGAAACACTACACGTCAAACATGTGCAGCTTCACATGGGTAAGAAGATGTCGATCATGTGGTATCACCTCCAAAAGAAAAAGGAAGCAAATTAACATTTGGGGCTATGCTTGCTAGGCTCTTGATCTGATTTTAGTAATGGCACATAGGATGTGTCCGAATGATTTGAGGCACTCTGCTACATGGTACATACCTACTTACTTTTTGGAAACTAATTGTCGTGGATGAAGATCAATTTGCATAGGGATCAATTCACGTGGTGACAGAATTAGGTTTGGATGACTAATTATGTGGTGGGCTTGACTAACACAAGTAACTGGAGACTATATCAACCTACGAACACTTGCAAAAATAACAGGTTTTCATCGCTTGCATGGCATAGACTTTTTTTTTCTGTATGGCACAGACTAACGATGATACAGTTCCCATTTCCATGGATGTCATATCTAGACTATAATACTTATTATGTCGACTTATTCATACAAGTAATTACATTTTCTATGAAGGTATAAAGGTAATTGCTTACTTTTTGGATCGCACAAAAAATACTTATTTCTTGGAAACCAATTATCATTGTATTATTTTTTGGAATTATTGGGCTTTTAGGCCATTTCTTATTTCCAGTAATTCTTGAAAATCTTAGAGGCCCATATGGCCCATTTACTCGACAAGAGAGTGTGAAAAGTTTAATCCCATCTCGGTTGTGGAGGGTGAGTTAGACCAACATATAAGGTGGGCTCATTCACACATCACTAAGAGCATGAGAAGAGAGTGAGCGACCTTAGTTATGTTTGGGAGATTTTAACGAAATTCTGTCTTGGGACGAGAAGGTAGGAGGGGTTGATCGTCCACAACGGCTCCTAGACAATTTTTGGAATGCACTGGAGTCCCGCGAGCTCTCTGATCTAGGATATGCTGTGGCTAATGCTCGGTGGTGTGAGTGGTTTTCCGATTTCACCGTCCTCAACACTAGTAGAAAAAGGCTCATTTGTCCCGGTTTTAGAGGGCCTTTAGTTCCAGTTCTGGAACCGGGACTAAAGGGTCGTCACTAAAGGCCCTTCCCTTTAGTCCCGATTCTTATACGAACCGGGACTAAAGGCCCTCCACGTGGCCGCTATCTGGAGCTCCACCTTTAGTACCGGTTGGTAACACAAACCGGGACTAAAGGTTTTTTTTTAAAAAAAATTGAAATTTTTTCTCGATTTTCAAAATTTTAAATTATTTTATAATTTAATCTCTAATCACCACTCATCACTGCTCAATTTAACCTCTACTCTCTAGTCACCCATCATCATTCCAAATCATCTAACTTTCCGGCCGGTCACCCATCCTCTCACTACTCTAGCCTGAGCACGCTTAACTTCCGGGTTCTATTCTCCCTCGTCTCCAAGTCTGCACTTGTTGTTTTCCTGACAATAGTAAGATATCAATCCTATTAACCCTCAGCAGTTTAGCTTGAGCATGAAGTCACATGTTTCACTGTTTGAGTTTGAAACTATTATTCTAAAAAACAATAATTATTTACTAACACTAATATTTCTTGAATAAGTAGTTTGGCCACAGTTTGACCAGATTTGATCATAATTCAAAATACTGAAATAATTATTTAGTAACAATAATATTCTTGAATAATTATTTAGTACCACTAATACGTCTTCAATAAGTAGTTTGACCAGATTTAACCAAAATTCAGAAAAACTGAAATTTGAGCATATCTTTTTTCCTTTTAGACTCTGAGGATTCTAAAGAATTCCAAATAGGCCTATGGCCGTCAAAATCGGATGCGGAATTTCGTGCTGATTTTTTGATATATTATGCGTTTTTTTCGATATCGTATGCAAAAGACATGGCCGTTTTACTTTTTCATAACATTTTTTTGCAAAACATGTCCAAATTTAAGTTTTTAATTTCCCTAACTAATAGATGTATTAACATAACTACATCTCGAAGGATTCTAATTTTAGAAGTTTTTATCATTTTCTTCTGCTTTTTACAAAACTGAAAAGGCGAT
>NC_041385.1:789052987-789080093 GCF_002162155.2 Triticum dicoccoides | reverse complement strand
GAACCGGTTCGTGAGGGTCATTTGTCCCAGTTCCCGAACCGGGACTAAAGGGTCGTAACTAAAGCCATCTACCTTTAGTCCCGGTTCGATCGGGAACCGAGACAGATAGGGCTCCATGTGGCCGGAGCGGCTTGCCCAGGCAGGGGGACCTTTTGTCCCGGTTGGTGCCACCAACCGGGACCAAAAGGCTTCCACGCGTCAGCAGTTCAAGGGCTGGATTTTTTTTCTGAAAGGGGGAGGGGGGTTTGGGGGGTTTTGTAGGGTTAATTTAGGGGTTTCATACATTGTGTTAATTAGCTAATAGAGAGGAGTGTCCTCTCTTATCTCCGTGCTTGGTCGACGCTACGTATAGAGAGGACTCGACACGCTAGCTAGCTAGTAAGCAAATGAAGGAAACCATTAAAGTACAGAAGATCGTCTGAACATATATACACAGAGAGAAGTGATCGACCTCTCCTTCTCCGATAGATTGGTTGAACAGCAAGTTTTCGTATATCTATCCGATGCTACTAGCTATATATATATATATATACAATATAAGATCTCTTACGTCCCCTGACATCTGAACTCAACTTCCACATGGTATTGTCCGTGTTTGTCGATGACGTGGTCAAGAAAGAATCCCGCCAATTCCTCTTGAATTGCTCGTATACGATCTTGTGGTAGGAGTTCATCCCACGTCTGCCACATCTAATTTCAAGAAGGGGGTCAATACATATATATGAATGAAACTGAACACAAATGATGGTAATAAAATAAAATTGTGAATACTATTGCTCACGCACTTCATATTGTTGTTTAGAGTAGCCCTGCTCACAGGTGGTGTGGTGGATGAACTCGCAAATGTAGTATCCACACAAATCATTCCCGGGTTCCTGCCACAACCACTTTACAAGAAATAGAGGTCAATCAAACTGATAAGCAAGCATGCTAAATGGTATTGATGAAACTAGCTAGAATCAATGGGAGATGCGCGGAACTAGCTAGTAGCCAGTACTTACTTTCGGGTGGTCAAATCGCAGTTGCGCCGGCAGTCCCGGAGCTTGTGCGGTGAACTTTTTCCAAACCCTGCCAGACAAAGAAAACAATTACTTGATATCAGGAAATGAACAAAGTTGCCGATATGGTGCGATAATGATCGATTGAACTTACTTCTAGAGCATTTTAGTCATGGTCGCATACTCCTCCGGATTTTTTTCGTTTGGAGTCTATGACGGTTACTAGTCCCCGCTCAAGCTTAATCTCTAGCAGAATAAAGTGGAACCTGCGCATGCATGCATAACTCATCAGTTACATTACTATAACCTCGAGTAATAAGGGAAACCGAATATGCACAAGATAGTAACACTCACTTGTATTCGTAAGGAAAGAGTATTGTAGCTTTGTTTTGATTTCGAAGTAACGATGCGAGCAACTTGGCCTCGGTTTGTCTGGCATCATGTTTAACACTCCATTCATCCGTGAGATTTGTGTTAATGAACCCAATATCACCTACTTGTCTTCTCTTCAATTCGGCGATCTTCAATCTGCATAATATAGTGAAGATAATTACATATACATGCAATGAAAGAGCTGATATATATATATATATATTCGTCACCCTGGGTTCCGTAAATTTTGTCTTATTTTATACGTAAAAATAGATCGTAAGAAAATATATAGTCGCTGTAAAAAATATTTTATGTTACGTAAAATTACAAACATAAAACATAGTGTAAAATATACATAAAATGCATTTTTTTCGAATCTTATCACCTATATTTGTGTATTCTTATGCCAAATTTTATGTAATAAATCAATATGAATGTAACTATTTGTATTTCAAACGTAATTTATTTATGATACGATCGTAAAATTACCTTGGGTGAAGAATAACTTATTCTGCACCCTGGGTAATGAACAGTAACAATATATATAACTAATTACAGAGAAGTAGTACTTACAGACGGTAGCAAATGATGATTGTTTTATCGAGGGCCTTTTGATTGTAGAACCGGAAGAACTCCTCATATGGAACTAATAACAGATCAATTCCAACGAGGTCATGCTCCTCTTTAACCGATAGCGACAAAGCATTTTTCCTAGACTTCCTGCAGATGTCCATGTACCAATCATGGAACTCTCGCACCATCGTTGTCAGGGATGTACCAGGTCTGACGAGAGGCTTCCCATGGTTGAATCTTAATAGGTCCACCTTCATTGTTCCAAAAATTATTGCATCGTCGTCGGCCATGTAATCTCCAGGATTGGTACCGGGCAGCACCCCCGGAAGATTAGCGATGATATCGCTAGACACATTGAGCGGGGGGCACATTTGCTTCGCTTGTTCGCCGAGCTGGGAAATTTGTTTCCCTTTTCTTCGTTCTGCTTCTGGTTGTACTGCCTCCCGTTCTAGAGGCTTGAGAGACGATGGACCGTATCTGTTTTGCCTCCCACCTTTGGTTTTACTGCTAGACGCTGGAGCAGCCGGAGCGGCTGTGGCTTTCTTCTTTCGTTGCTTAAGAGGCGGAGCAGCCAGAGGCGGACTGCTACAACTGGCCGGAGCAGCCGGAGCGGCGGCGTCTGTGTTCCACCGTCGCTTACTAGGCGGCGAAGAAGGAGGCGGGCTGCTCGAACGCGCCGGAGCAGGCGGAGAAGGATGCGGAGTACTGCCGCCCTCACGCGCCGGAGCAGGAGGTGTAGTGCCATGATTACTCGCTGGAGGAGGAGGAGGAGGCGGAGGAGGCGGAGTGCCCAGCTGACTAGCAGGAGTCGTGAAGTTCAGAAGCTTGATGTGCTCCTTCTGCCATAGACACAGAGTATGCATAGCAAGACCCAGCTGAGTCTCCCCATTACCTGTAGGGTGGTCAAGCTGGAGCTCCTCAAATCCCTCCGTTATTTCGTCCACTATCACAACAGCATAGCCTTGTGGAATTGGACGGCAGTGAAAAGTTGCTCCAGGTGAAGGAGGGAACACAGAGCCGACAGTCGCCTTGACTTTGAGTTGATCCTATTGCGTCATAAGGTGGCACTAGTGTGAATCCGTGATAAAATCCACGGGGTAGCCAGGACCTGTCAAGTCAGGCTGCTGAACGAGCTCGGTGGAAGCCACGCTGCTTCTCCGCTAAGATGGCGGGGTAGCTTCTGGGGTAGCATCTTGGGCAGGACCTCGCAGCTGCTGGTTCTCAGCATCTCGTTCCTCTAGCTTTCTTACCCTTGCCTTAAGCTGCTGCAGTTTGCTCTGCTCCACTTTCCTCCTCCTCTCTTGGGTTTTGTAACCTTCTGCGTCGGGAAACCCAACCTTCCACGGGACGAAGCCTGGCGTGCCTCGTGTTCGTCCAGGGTGCTCAGGATTCCCGAGGGCCCTTGTGGGCTCGTCGTTCTCTCTGTCGGGAATGAACTTCCCTTCCCACACTTCATTGATTGCTTTCCGAAGCTTCGTGATGGGTGTTGCATGTTGCTCGTCCGTCCAGCAGCACTTCCCTGTTTCAGGGTCCAATGTTACACCAGCCCTGAAGAACCAAGTCCTACAACGGTCTGGCCAGTGCAATGCCTCTAGTTCGACCCCTTTAGCAATCAGGTCCTGCTCAGCCTTGTCCCACAACGGTCGGGCTTTGAGGTAGCCACCTGACCCCATGCGATGGTAATGCTCCTTCTTTGCAACATTTATCTTGTTAGTCGCTGGCATCTTCTTACTCCTCTTCGATGTCTTGTTGGCCACAAATGCGGGCCAGTGATCTCTTATCTTCTCAAATCGGCCAGTGAATTATGGAGTCTTGTCTTGGTCGACATACGTTGTTTTCAACTCATTCTTACACCTCATGAATAGATCTGCCATCTTCTTGATAGCATAGGACTTGATCAATGGCTCTATAACTGGATTCTCCGGATCCTCCTCTTCCGGTAGGGTGAAATTTACCTTCAGCGCTTTCCAAAGATCTTCTTTATGTCTATCTTCTACAAAAGAAACTTGAAGAAGCTCTTCCTTCTTAGGCTCATTCCATAGCTCGATGCTGATCGGGATCATGTCCCTAACAAGAACCCCGCACTGAGCAGAAAATGCTTCCTTGGTCCGGAGGGGTTTAATTGATTGGACATCACGCGTGATTTCTGTGATCGTGAACCTTTCATCCTGGGGCAACTTTTTCTTCGGGACTCGTTTCTTTACTGAAGTATTGCTTGATCCGGAGGGCTATATAAAAGAAGAAAGAAGAATTAATATATGTACATACCAAAAAAATTAATGCACAATTAGCTAGTCAGCACAGGCTTAATTAATATATATATTGTCGGCGTTCTGGGAACGGGGCTCCCCAGGCTTGCCTGCATGCGGTCTGCGGCGTGGCTCAAGTGGTGGCCCAGTATGGCCCATCTTCATCAACTCAAGCTCAAGACCCTCGCGGGGCGGACGACGAAAGGCTTCATCAGGAGCGGCCTCACCAGGCAGGCTCGCGAGGAGGTGGAGAGATCAAGGCAGGGGTACCTCGCGAGGTGTTCGTGCTGCAAGCCGTGACGATCGAGACCAGGCGGGCGCCGGCCTACGCAGTGTCCTTGTTTCCTCTTTGGTGCAAAGGGGGCAAGCACAGGCGCGGAGTACCGAGGCATCAGGCAAAGATTACCATTTCGGTGCAACGATACCAAGACCAGCAGAGCGGCAGGACGGAGGTCACCGTGGAGCCCAAGACAGCGTCATCGCCAGTGCCTTTGGCAGCCGAAGACCGACTTTCATCAGGATAACTTGTACTAGATGTTCCCCTTCAAAATGGCCATTGTTGGCGCTCTTCCCGCTCAATGTTTGGGAAGAGGACCAGGGCCTCTATATATAGGGCTAGCCACCACAGTAGAGGGGGCCGAGTTCTCATCAGATCTAGAGGCGATCAAACTCACCCAAGTAGTTCACCGCACCAGCCCAAGAACACCTCTCGCGAGGCTATTCTTCCCTTGTACTGTTCATCATCAGCCCCTGAGGCAATCCACCACACCACACACTGGAGTAGGGTATTACACCACAACGGTGGCCCGAACCAGTATAAATCTTGTGTCCCTTGTGTTGTTCATCGTGTAGCTTAGATTCTCAGCGAGGCGTTCGGACGTGGATCGATAGGGGGAAGATCTTTGTGCGCACCCCAGAGTTCAAACCTTAAGGGTTTTGCCGGAACCCCACATCCGAAATTTGGCGCGCCAGGTAGGGGTGTGCCGGAATCTTTCTTCCGCTGTCCCGCGTTCCACCGCTTTGTCGTCTCCATGTCCGGCGCCCTACCACCTACAAGTGATTACCTTTTCTATGAAGGTATAAAGGTAATTGCTTACTTTTTGGATCACACAAAAAATACATATTTTTTGGAAACCAATTATCATTGTATTATTTTTTGGAATCATTGGGATTTTAGGCCATTTCTTATTTCTAGTAATTCTTGAAAATCTTAGAGGCCCATATGGCCCATTTACTCGACAAGAGAGTGTGAAAAGTTTAATCCCACCTCAGTTGTGGAGGGTGAGTTGGACCAACATATAAGGTGGGCTCATTCACACATCACTAAGAGCATGAGAAGAGGGCACATAAAAGCCTACGAGAATTTTGCAGAATGTCCATACATTTAGAGGAGTTTTCAAAAACACCATAATATATCAGCACAACTGGCCGCCGGCGAGACAGATATAATGATGATGCTTCTATCTAGCACATAACTGGATAGTGGATTGGTTGCCAAACTATGTTACTGTTAGGAAACGTAGCATGCAATTTAAAAAAAATCATACGCTCACGCAAGATCTATCTAGGAGATGCATAACAACGAGAGGGGGAGAGTGTGTCCATGTACCCTCGTAGACCGAAAGCGGAAGCGTTTGCTTAACGCCGTTCATGTATTCGAACGTCTTCTCGTTCCAACATATCAAGTACCGAACGTACGACACCTCCGAGTTCTGCACACGTTCAGCGTGATGACGTCCCTTGAACTCTTGATCGAGCAGAGTGTCGAGGAAGAAGATGAGTTCCATCAGCACGACGGCGTGGTGACGGTGATGGTGATGTGATCTGCGCAGGGTTTCGCCTAAGCACCACGAGAATATGTCCGGAGGCGTAAACTGTGGAGGGGGGCACCGCACACGGCTTGGAACAATTAATGTGTGTTGTAGGTGCCCCCCACGTATATAAAGGAGGGAGGGGGAGGAGGCCGGCCCTAGGCGCGCCCAAGTAGGAGGAATCCTACTTGGGCTCCTAGTAGGATTCACCCCACCTTTCCTTTTACCGGAGGGGGAAAGGGGGAAGGAGAGAGAGGGGAACACTAGTAGAAACCAGAGCTTTAAAACCGGTTCGTAAGGGCCTTTAGTGCCGGTTTTGCAACTGGCACGAAAGAGTGGAGACTAAAGGCCCCCCCCCCGTTTAGTACCGGTTCGGCACGAACCGCCACTAAAGGCCCACCACATGGCATGAGCTCGCGCCGTGGTATGGGGGACCTTTAGTACCGGCTGGTGTATTTTTTTTGATTTTTTTTTTGAAAATTTTGTAAAAAATATTTGATTTTTTTCGATTTTCAATTTTCTAAATTATTTGATGATTTAGTCTCTAATCACCCCTCTTAACTGCTCAAGTGTGGATCAATCATTCCAAATCGTCTAACTTCCCAGCCAGTCACCCATCCTCTCACTCCCCCAGCCTGAGCACGCTTAACTTCGGAGTTCTATTCCCCCTACTTTCTAAGTCTGCACTTGTTGTTTAACTGACAAATGTAAGTTGTCAATCCTATTAACCCTCAGCAGTTTAGCTTGATCATTAGGTCACACGTTTCACCGTTTGAGTTTGGAACTACTATTCTAAAAAACAGTTAGTAACACTAATATTTCTTGAATAAGTTTGACCACAGTTTGACCATAGTTTGACCATAGTTTGACCAGATTTGACCAAAATTCAAAAAATTGAAATAATTATTTAGTAAAACTAATATTCTTGAATAATTATGTAGCAACATTAATACTTCTTGAATAAGTAGTTTGACCATAGTTTGACCAGATTTAACTAAAATAAAAAAACTAAAATTTGAGCATATCTTTTTTTCCTTTTGGAATTTGAGGATTCTAAAAAATTGCAAACAGGCTGAGTGCACATTTGAATGGCTTCACCAAAGTACTCAGGGTCCTTCTCCATAGCATCCGTGTCAATGGAGCGCACATCAACATAGAGATTCTTCTTAGCCTTGATCACATCAAAGTAGATGGCAAATTGAAAACGATTCCAGAACGGGCGGTTGACCAAAGTGGGTTCTTGGTCTTCCGCATAGGGGTTGCGGCGACGCCTTTCCCAAAAATCCTTGGCAGTCATCTCAGTCACAGTCTTGCCCCTCGGGTTGGCTTGTTTGCAGGCTTCTTCTTGAGTTGAGGCGGAGGATGAGAACTTGAGGAAGCACCCGCTGTCTCAGAGATGCGGTAGCGCTTTGACGTTCCACGTCCGGGGTTGACACAGCGGCCTTGCTGCTCAGGAAGTTCATCACCTGGAACCAAACACACGAAGCAAAGGAACAACACGAAAGAAAGAGCATAAGCCTCCAAACAAAGCAACATGGATCAAAAATTGGTAGGGAAATGATGGAATTGGGCATCTAGCGGTAGTACCATGACCAACCCGCGGCAGTACCGCTCGAGCGGTAGTACCGCGCAAGATGAGCGGTAGTACTGCTCTAGATGAGGAACGGCGGTTGCCTACTGCCGTGGACAGATCCGGCACTACCGATGATGCCAAATTCAAAAATAAACCTACCAAACTTCAATCCAAAAGGCCTAGAAGCCATCTCCATCCTACTCAAGCCTCGTCTTAGCCAAAAAACGAGAAAAGCAATGCCTATTGCCCCTAACAACTAGATACAAGATCTAGGCAAAGAGAGAACGGGAACGGGGGTAATACCGGCATCCATGGCAAGAGGACGCGGTGGGGATCGATTCCACTGGAGGAACTGGAGAGGGGTAGCACGAGGATGGCGGCCGACCGAAGCTCTCCTGCGGCGAGACATCGCTGGAGCGACGAAGAAGACGAGCGAGTGGGGTGAATGGGTATGGGGGAGAAAAGAAACTCCCCCTGCCCGAACATAACCCCCCACGCCCGCTCTGGAGCGGTAGTACCGCTTGGAGTGGGCGGTAGTACCACTTGTTGAGAATCAGCGGTAGTACCGCGCACCCAGCGGTAGTACCGCCCAGCCACAAGAAAACTGGCTCAAGAACAAAAGGCTTAGCTCAAAAAGAAAATGATGAAAAGAGAGAAAACACAAATGCAAAAACCAACACACAAAGAGGACGAGAACCACACTCCTCTCCAAGAGAGGGCGGTGGCGGAGGCCACCTATGTTTGAGTCTGGAGGTATGGCGCCGCGAAGAATTATCCTTGGGCCCATGACCAAAACTCGTCTTTGAAGCACACATACCTTAAAAAATGGCGAATGTGGAAGAGTTGATCGATTTATGCATAATGGGGGAGGGAGAGTTCATTGAGAGAATAACACTCCCCCTATGTCCATGCCTACCCCTAAACTAGACAACAAGTTGAGCGTGGTGGGGTGTGCGAGGGCTCAAGTCACATTGCTCGAATCAATGATATTTAGCTCATGTCTTAACTCACAAAATCTTGCTTCATCCAAGGGCTTCGTGAAAATATCTGCAAGGTTATCATGAGTGTTGACATACTTGAGCTCGATATCCCCTCGCCTAATATGATCTCGGATGAAGTGATACCGAATCTCAATATGCTTTGTCTTGAAGTGTTGCACCGGGTTGAGAGAAATCTTGATGGCACTTTCATTGTCACACCAAAGAGGCACTTTGTCACAAATGACACCGTAATCCTTTCAAGTTTGCCTCATCCATAAGAGTTGTGCACAACAACTACCGGCCACCACATACTCTGGTTCGGTGGACGAGAGAGATACACAACTTTGCTTCTTGGAAGACCAACTCACCAAAGAGCAACCAAGAAATTGGCACCCTACGAAAGTGGACTTCCTATCCACTTTGTCTCCCGCCCAATCGGAATCCGAATATCCTTCAAGCTTGAAGTTTGCTCCTCTTGGGTACCATAAGCCAAAGTTTGGGGTATGAGCCAAATATCAGAAGATTCGCTTGACCACCACAAAGTGGCTTTCCTTCGGTGCCGCTTGAAACCGTGCACACATTCCCACACTCAACATGATATCTGGTCTAGATGCACAAAGGTAAAGCAAGGAGCCAATCATGGAGCGATATACCTTTTGATCCACCGCTTTACCATTGGGATCAATGTCAAGTTGGCACTTGGTGGGCATTGGAGTGGAAGCCGGCTTGACATCACTTAGCTTGAAACTTTTTAGCATGTCTTGAGTGTATTTGGCTTGATTGATGAAGGTGCCTTCTCTTCTTTGCTTGATATCGAAACCGAGGAAGAACTTCAACTCTCCCATCGAAGACATCTTGAACTTATAGGTCATGAGAGCGGCAAATTCCTCATTGAAAGCTTTGTTAGGGGAACCAAAGGTAATATCATCAACATATAGTTGGCACACAAACAACTCCCCTTTGACCTTCTTAGTAAAGAGAGTGGGATCGATTTGCCCGACTTCAAATCCACGATCTTGCAGCAACTCGGTAAGGTGGTCATACCACACGCGTGGGGCTTGCTTGAGGCCATAGAGTGCCTTATCGAGTTGATACACATGATCGGGGAAGTAGGGATCCTCGAACCCGGGGGGTTGCTTGACATAAACCAACTCAGTAATAGGACCATTAAGAAAAGAAATCTTCACATCCATTTGTTGTAACTTAAAGTTTTGATGGGAAGCATAAGCAATCAACAAATGAATGGATTCACGGGGAGCAACCGGGGCAAAGGTTTCACCGTAGTCGATACCCTGGACTTGGGAGTATCCTTGTGCAACCAATCTTTCCTTGTTGCGAACGATGGTCCCATGAGCATCTTGCTTGTTCTTTAATATCCACTTGGTTCCAATGACATTGTGGTTCCCCGTCGGCCTTGGCACCAATCTCCACACCTTGTTGTACTCGAAGTTGTTGAGTTCTTCATGCATGGCATTGAGCCAATCCGGATCTTCGAGCGCCTCATAGACCTTTTGAGGTTCAACACAAGAGACAAACGCGTGATGTTCACAATAGTTTGCTAATTGTATACGAGTGCTTAGCCCCTTTCTTAGGCTTCCAACCACATTTTCCATGAGATGACCCTTGGTAGCGAGCTTGGAAGCAATCTTCGCGGTACAACGCTCTAGATCCTCCTCGGATGTGAAAGGAGATGGGGTAACTTCTTGATTATCTTGATCATCTTGAGCACCATCATGAGCTTGTTCTTGATCTTGAGCTTGCTCTTGATCTTGAACTTGCTCGAGTGGGAGAACTTGACCTTGGGCATCATTTGGTGGTTCACCACCATCTTGAGGTTGATCTTGACCTTGGTTTTGTTCATGAGGTTGAGGGCCTTCACTTTGTTCTTCGGAAGCATGTGGGTCTTGGGTTGGTGATGGCTCCACTTGAGTGGAGCATTGTCCTTCTCCTTCGGCCACAAGGGGCTCCTCAATGGGTAGGATATGACCAACACCCATTCTTCTTATGGCTTGGGGAGGAATTTCATCACCTACATCACAAGTACCACTTTGCTCCACTTGGGAGCCGTTATTCTCGTCAAACTCCATGTTACACGTCTCCTCAATGAGTCTGCTGGACTTGTTGAGGACACGGTAAGCATGAGAGTTTGTAGCATAACCAACAAATATGCCCTCATAAGCTCTAGCCTCAAATTTAGACAAACGAACACCTTTCTTGAGAATGAAACACTTACGCCCGAACACCCGGAAGTACTTGAGGTTGGGCTTGTTACCGGTAAGTATTTCATAGGGAGTCTTGTTCAAGCCTTTGCGGAGATAGAGCCGATTAGATGCATGACATGCTGTGTTGATGGCTTCGGCCCAAAAGTTGTATGGAGACTTGAACTCCGCCATCATGGTCCTTGCCGCATCCATCAACGTCCGGTTCTTCCTCTCTGTGACACCGTTTTGTTGAGGGGTATATGGTGCAGAATATTGATGCTTGATCCCCTCATCACTAAGAAACTCATCCAAGGTGTAGTTCTTGAACTCGGTGCTGTTGTCACTCCTTATAGTCAAGATCTTTGCATCATGTTGACGTTGAGCTTCATTTGCAAAGTCGATGACGGTTTGTTGAGTCTCACTCTTCCTCTTGAAGAAATATACCCAAGTGTATCTTGAAAAATCATCCACAATCACCAAGCAATACTTTCTACCTCCAAGACTATCAAAGGATGGAGGCCCAAAGAGATCCATGTGAAGGAGTGATGTCTACTACACAACCTTCTTCTTGTAGACGTTGTTGGGCCTGCAAGTGCATAGGTTTGTGGCAAATTTCCCTCAAGTGGATGACATAAGGTTTATCAATCCGTGGGAGGCGTAGGATGAAGATGGTCTCTCTCAAACAACCCTGCAACCAAATAACAAAGAGTCTCTTGTGTCCCCAACACACCCAATACAATGGTAAATTGTATAGGTGCACTAGTTCGGTGAAGAGATGGTGATACAAGTGCAATATGGATGGTAGACAAAGGTATTTGTAATCTGAAATTATAAAAACAGAAAGGTAACAAGTAGTAAAAGTGAGCGTAAACGGTATTGCAATGTAGGAAACAAGGCCTAAGGTTCATACTTTCACTAGTGCAAGTTCTCTCAACAATAATAACATAGACAAATCATATAACAATCCCTCAACATGCAACAAAGAGTCACTCCAAAGCTAGTAATAGCGGAGAACAAACGAAGAGATTATGGTAGGGTATGAAACCACCTCAAAGTTATTCTTTCGGATCAATCTATTCAAGAGTTCGTACTAGAATAACACCTTAAGACACAAATCAACCAAAACCCTAATGTCACCTAGATACTCCATTGTCACCTCAAGTATCCGTGGGCATTGTCGGTGTCAAAACTGGTGGATCTCGGGTAGGGGGTCCTGAACTGTGCGAAGGCTAATGGTAACAGGAGCTGGGGACACGATGTTTACCCAGGTTCGGGCCCTCTCGATGGAGGTAACACCCTACTTCCTACTTGATTGATCTTGATGATATGAGTATTACAAGAGTTGATCTACCACGAGATCATAGAGGCTAAACCCTAGAGGCTAGCCTATGGTATGATTGTTGTTGTCCTATGGACTAAACCCTCCGGTTTATATAGACACCGGAGGGGGCTAGGGTTACACAGAGTCGGTTACAGAGAAGGAGATCTATTATCCGGATCGCCAAATTTTCCTTCCACACAAAGGAGAGTCCCCTCCGGACACGGGACGAACTCCTCAATCTTGTATCTTCATAGTCCAACAGTCTGGCCAAAGTATATAGTCCAGCTGTCCGGATACCCCCTTATCCAGGACTCCCTTAGTAGCCCCTGAACCAGGCTTCAATGACGATGAGTCCGGCGCGCAGATTGTTTTCGACATTGCAAGGCGGGTTCCATCTCCGAATACTCCAAAGTAATCCTCGAACACTTAAATCGTGTCCGGTCTCTGCAAGATAAATTTCGCATACCACCGTAGAGAGAATGACAAATCTAATCCGCTGACAACTCTTCGAAACATGACATTACGCCACGGTCCGGCTTTTATTCAAACCATTTTTTATAACCAGCTACCGCACACATCACGAGGCGGTTCCTTTGGCACGTCTTGTCGAAGCAGAGATCGTGTCCCTCTTATCGTGAGATCCTCATCAATACGGGTATGGGTAATCCAACCACGCCTGTTGGCATGACTCCGTGTTTTTAGGAAAGTCCCAAACAGTTACGCTGGGGACGCTTGATATTCTCCCCCTTTATAAAGGGGTCGAGGCCTATCCCTCTATCTCCACGCTTGCGCCTTCCCGCACTTCGAGTTCCAACATCCAAAGCCCAAGCTTAAGCACCTCGGATCTTCAATCATGTCCTGATCCGACCTTCAAGGCCGGTGGATGGCCTCCTCTGTCATGGAGGAGGACATTGCGAATCTTAGGTGGGCCGGGTATCTGACCGCCGACGTCAAGCACAGGCTTCCTATCGTAGGGCAGGTCATCCCTACTCTCGAACCCAACGAGAGCGTCGTATTTGTCTCTCACTTCCTATGAGGCTTGGGCTTTACTCTTGATCCCTTCGTGAGGGGGCTCATGTTCTATTACGGGCTAGATTTTCACGACCTAGCTCCGGATTCCATCCTGCACATCTCGTCGTTTATCGTCGTATGCGAAGCCTTCCTCCACATCACCCCCACTTCAGCCTATGGCTCAAGACCTTCAATGTGAAGCCGAAGGAGATTGCGGGGAGACACGCGGAGTGCGGGGGCGCCGCAATAAGCAGCAACACCAATGTTCCATGGCTGGAAGGTTCTTTCCCAGAGGTGTCCGATCTGTGGCCACAGAGGTGGTTTTACATCATAGCTCCCCGAGGCACGAAGTGGGTGGCCGCCCCCGCCTTCCGCTCGGGCCCTCCGCCTCAACTGGCAGCGTGGGCCAACGTGGGACTGGACTAGGGGTCTGCAAATGATGTACCAATGTTGCAGAGCCGCATTCGGGAGCTTCTTGAGAGGGATATTAGTCTTGTAAAAATAATCCAGGTAATGCTAGTTTGGTGGGCCCTGCCGTGCAAACGTCGACCTCTCCGGATGTGGGAGTTCAATCCAGAAGGCCCGCAAACCATTCAGCACTTCTTCGGCATGACGCTTGAAGGAATGTATAAGTTGTTCTTTGGACCACGAATAAAGTGTCCGGACACCACCGAGGATGCGGGCCTGAGCTGCAACCGCCTAGATACCCAAGTAAGTAACCCTGTGACCGAACATTTCATTTATATTTATCATAACATTGTTCTGAAAAACTGTCCACGTCCAGGGTTGGCTCAGTAAGGCGGAGAGAATCAGGTTTCCGGCCCCGCTTCCCGAAGGCTCGCCTGGTCCAGCAATAGCCAGGATGCTTAAAAGGGCGCTAAGTCAAGTGCCATCAGAGAAAGATGAAGGGAGGAGTGGAGAAGCCAAGAGTGAGCTTCACATATTGTGCATCCGAACCGGGGGAATTAACGTTTCCACGGAGGAGGACAATCGGGGAGGTGAATCTAAGGTTTCCTCCCCCCGTGGGAAAAATAGGGCCGCCTCCGAAGACTTGGAAACGGAGGCGCCTAAACAAGGGAAGAAAACTTCACCCAAGGGCCCTGCCCAGAAGGGCGTTCCTACCACACCGTGCCCGCTAACGGGCCAGCCCTCCACCGAGCTGTAAGTTAATAAACAAGAAGCTTATTGCTTTTTCCTCTGAGAGTAATAACCAGGGCCTATTTTTTGCAGCCCGGCTAGCAGTTCGTCTCAACGGGGTTCGTCCTCGGGGGATCTTCTTCCGGAGATGATGGAGAGTGAAATCCCACCTGCCTCTCCGCCCGATGGGGCAGGCGACCCTGAGGTGTCATCACAGAGGAGTCCGGATCTACTAAGGCCAGAAGCTAACACTTCGGCCGTCCCGAGCCCAGCGCGTTCGGCTCCTGTGGAGGGCAATGACAAGGGTCCGGGAGAGTCCGGTGCCCTGCGAACATACCAACGGGCCTCTTGGAGCAAGCTGCTCTCTCGGAGGATCACCGTACACTAATGAGTATGGTGTTGGAGAAAATTTCCTCCGCCACAAGCAGGTTAAACAAAGCTTTTGGAAGCTTGCTCAAAGGCTTTGAGGTAAGCAACGAAATACGTAATTTTTGGTTGCACCGCACGTAATAGATGTTCTCTGTATAGATAGTAGCCCCTGAGACTGTGGTTGCCAGCCCATGGCGGCAAACGGAGGATCACACTCCCAGGTAATGGTCGCACTGTATTTATGTGCAGGTTGCTAAGGGTCCGGCGGTAGACCAGACCGCCGAATTGAGGCGACAAATTGATGTGGTGGATGCCGACGTCACACTTGTAAACAAGCGATTCGACGAGTCGCAGAGTATGCGCTCGTATTTCCTTATTTGTTTAGGAAATTGTAAGAAGGTTGTAATATTAATATGATGTGATGTGGTTGCAGGCAGAGCTGCTGCCATTGAGGCCCTGAGGGCGGAACTTTCCCTAGCCAAGGAACAAGCCCGAGTTAGCAATGCGGCTGCCCTAAAGGCAGCCAAAGACTTGAGAGCCGAACAGGCTGCTCATTTCCGAAGCGAAGAAAAGATAGCCGAGATGGCTATGGAGTTGAGGGACGCCGCCGGCCGGTATGAGCTTCTTGAGAAGGAGAATCAGGCAAAGGCGGCTGACCTGAAGAAGGTGCTAGATTCGGCTAAGGAGATGCACTCGGACATTAGAGACGCGCGGGAGGAACTTCGACAAGCCGGAGAAATCACAGCTGGAAACCCCTATTTGTTGCGGATGAAGTTCTTAGATCCAAAGTATGCTCCTTTGGATCAACTTTGGAGCGCTGCAGATGAGTATGCGGACTTGGCGAAGAGTACGGCTGATGTGACCAAGTTATTCAAGGATCATAAAGATAATGAAATAGAAAGGCTATTCTGGTCGCAATTTAGCGCTCCAACACGCTCATTGCCATTAAGTGAGAAGATGGCCGCTATAGACGAGCTCCATAGGTTGTCCGGTCTTGCAATGAGGTCTGTAATAGACCATCTATGGCTGAAAGGACCGAGGCCGGACAGTTACTTTGGTTTAGTGCAGCAACTATTTGGCGCCAGATCACGAATCGATGCCGTGAAGAGGTCGGTGTGCATAGAGGGTGCGCGGATGGCTCTTGCCCGTGCTAAGACATATTGGGCGGATATGGAGGCCACCAGCATTGCAACCCAGGGTCCGGCAGGAAGCCAAGACCCAGCTGAGCACTATTTTGAGCAGGTCATAGAAGGTTCCCGTAGAATAGAGGCTCAGTGCTCGAAGAATGTCATGTTCGAGTGACAAGTCTATTGATTGTAAACAATTATGCGTTAATTATACAGGCTGTTTTTATACTTTTGCTTGAAAGTATTATAATGTCTCCTGTGTGGCCGTTTATGTATGCATATAACATGAAAGTTAGCAGTCGTTGGCTTTAGCCCCCACGCATATAATGCAGGGGTGTTTGAAAAAATATGCGTAAACACACTTGATCCAACATCTTGGTCCATTAAGGAGGTGATCGCACGTCGAACCAGGCAACCGGACTATATAGCTGTAACACTTTCACTTAGCCATAGGAGTTGAAAGGTGGGGCTACTATGTAGCCCCTGGTACTTCCGTGTGCATCCGGATACGGTGCGCGTACGTACTTGACCAGGAAACCGGTCCTTCGTTGATGCGGAGGAATCCTATAGATTCTGATGAGTCCTCGAGTGGTTGACCAGTCTCTCGCTGTATCATGACAGTCAGTTTTCGGCTTTCTCTACTGAGGTGCTCATCCGGAATAACCAGGGCACAATTGCAGTAGTTCTCCTTTGGCCGCCTTAGCCGATAGAACAGAACGTAAGGCAGCAAACCCAGGAGCCGGGCTAACCCAACATTTGACCAAAGACATGATTCGGAGCTGATGCATATAAGGCCAAACTCGCGACGCCGAACACTCCCGAAGGTATTCGGACTTTATAACAAATACTGGGCGGAGTAACGCCCTTGACCCTGTATTTCCAGGTACGTGCATTGATCTGTCATGGTGAGAAGCCTATAACGCCAGTGTCCCTTGTGGGTGTATGGAATACCCATGGGATGTCAAGCAACAAAAGACAGTAAAGAAGGTTTACACAGGGGCTTAATCTAAAGAGAAACCTTTGAGCGGGGCCCTTCTGCACGTCTGCGCCTTTGTCTTCGTTGTGCCGTCTCCTGGACGGGTGTCAAACGAGTAGTGTCTATAAAAACGAAAACTCATATAGAGGAGTAAGTGTGCGGGAAGTTGGTTATTCTCAATGGATATTAGAAATATGAGAGATTGGCCTATTGATAAGGCAAGACGAATTGTGGGCTTTATTATGTGTTGACAACCCCTAGTACCATTTATGGGGATATATGTATAACACCCAGCCAGGGTTTATCCGGGATGTTGTTGATGGTGGTGCACCGGACTCGTCTAGCCGTGTCCGTGGTCTTAACGACCGATCATGCGTTCTGCTGGGAGAGGCCGCTTAGTGTCCAGCTACAGGAGTTGCCGCATACTGCTCTGTTTTTCCACTAACCGTTATGACGCCACGTGGACCGGGCATCTTAAGTTTAAGGCAGGCATAGTTCGGTGTTGCGTTAAAGCAAGCGAAGGCCGTTCTTCTGAGTAATGCATGATAACCGCTGCTGAAGGGAGCAATATCGAAGAGTAATTCCTCGCTTCTGAAGTTGTCGGGAGAACCGAATGTTACTTCTAATACGAGGGAGCCCCGGCAGCGGGCCTCAATGCATGGTATCACTCCGTTAGGTGGTGTTACTCTGGCTTATTCTGGATGGGTCTATCCCCATCTTGCGGATGGTGTCCTGATATATCAGATTAAGGCTACTGCCGCCGTCCATTAGGACTCGAGTGAGATGGTATCCATCAATTATTGGGTCGAGCACCAAGGCAGCCGATCTTCCGTGCCGGATACTGGCCTGGTGGTCCCTGTGATCAAAAGTGATCGGGCAGGCCGCCCAGGGGTTGAATTTGGGGGCAACGAACTCCATGTGGGTTGCGTGGACCATGTTTAGTATTTTAACTTCTTGCGGGAATTTTTTCTGTTCCCGAGTGTTCGGCTGGCGAGGCTCATCCTTGTCTTCGCTTGGTGTTTCCCTTCCCTTGTTTTCGGTGTTTAACTTGTCGGCCTGCTTGAAGACCGAACACTCTCTGTGAGTATGATTTGTAGGTTTTTCCGGGGTGTCATGGATTTGGCACAGTCTGTCCAGGACTTTATTTAGGCCGGACGGTCCTTCTTTGCTACCTTTAAATGGCTTCTTTGTTTGACCAGGTCGCGAGCCCCTGAATCCGGCGTTGACTGCCGTGTTGTCCGGACTATCTTCATTGCTCCCACGCTTATTCTTGTTGCATCATGGCTTCCCATTGCCATCTCAAATTTCGGATGTGCCCGGGTCGCTGGTGCCTCTACGGGCCAACCAGCTGTCCTCGCCCGCACAAAAGCAGGTCATAAGGCTTGTTAAGGCTGACATTGTCCTTGGCTTTTCTTGGCCAAGGTGCCTGGCCAGCCACTCGTCCCGGATACTGTGTTTAAAGGCTGCTAGAGCTTCGGCATCCGGACAGTCGACGATTTGGTTCTTCTTAGTGAGAAATCTGTTCCAAAGCTTGCGGGCTGACTCTCCGGGCTGTTGTATTATGTGACTTAAATCGTCTGCATCCGGAGGTCGGACATAGGTCCCTTGGAAATTGGCCCTAAAAGCGTCCTCAAGTTCCTCCCAACTTCCAATTGAATTTTTGGGGAGGCTTTTCAACCAGTGCCGAGCTGGCCCTTTCAACTTGAGGGGAAGGTATTTGATGGCGTGGAGGTCGTCCCCACAGGCCATGTGTATGTGAAGGATAAAATTCTCAATCCAGACCCTAGGGTCTGTTGTTCCGTCGTATGCCTCTATGTTCACGAGTTTGAACCCTTGTGGAAATTCGTGGTCCAGCACCTCGTCGGTGAAACACAGGGGGTGCACGGCGCCTCTGTACCTAGACATGTCATGGCATGTTGTCATCGGTTGTTGTATCCAGGTTTGATTCCGAACTGGTATTTGATCAGTATGATCATTTTGGTGACCATAATCCTGTGCCGGAGCGCGCCCTCTGGATTCATAGACGGACCTAGTCGCACCAGCCTTTTTGTCTAGGAGATCACGTAAATCGTGTGCGGCGTTAGTGGCTGCTCTATTGCGGCCATTAAGTGGTTGGTCCGGCCGATTGGTCGTATTGTTCTTTGGCGGAATGGGCTCTGCAGCCTCATCGTCGAATTCCGGCAGCAGCTTGCGCTTTGGGTAGCTCTTTGTGTGGCGATTGTCGCCATACCTTTCTTCAGTGTCTAGCACTTTCTTCCATCTTCAATTGAGCATATCCTGCGCGGCGTTAAGCCTTTGTTTCTGCTTCTTTAAGCTCCTCGCTGTGGTGATAAGCCTTCTACGGAGGTCATCTTGTTCCAAGCATCTTTCCGGGATGATGAATGCATCGTCAACCGGACTGTCCTCCTCTCCGGAGGCAGTTTGCTGATTTCGGCCCTCGGGATCGCCGTGGTTGGGCGTCTGCTCTGGGCTGTGTTCGTCACGACCTGGCTTATCCTGCTCCATTACTGGGTCCCTATGGTCGTTGTTGCCTTTGGAGTCAACTGGAGTGTCATCCTTTTTTGCGTTGTTATCGCTATTTTTACTGTGACTGGACTTAATTAGAGCGGCGCCTGCATCATCGTTTTGATTTTTGTCTGGGGGATTTGTCCTATGTTGTGTCCTTTTTGTCACCATTGTCTTCTTTAGGCGTATCCACCATGTAGACGTCATATGATGAAGTGGCAGTCCAGCGCCCCGTGGGCGGTGGTTCCAGATCGTCCCCTGCATCGACGTCCATACCATCGATGTTGTCAGAGTCGAATTCAAGCATGTCTGTTAGGTCATTGACAGTGGCTATAAAGTGGGTGGTGGGTAGGTTGCGATTTTCCTCGTCATCCGTGTCCCACACGGGCCGGGCATAGTTCGGCCAAGAGTCTCCTGATAAAGAGAGAGACTAACGAATTTAGCACATCGCCAAAGGGGGAGTGCTGAAAGATATCCGCGGCGGTGAATTCCATGATTGGTGCCTGATCAGTTGCGACGGGCACGGATGCATGCGGTCTAGAACCTGCGGCCGGAGACAAGTCTGGGTGTCCGGCGACACAGATTTCCTTAGGAGTGGAATCTATGTTCGGCTCTAACGCTGATGAGTGTGTGACCTCCATGGCGGGGTCCATCCCCCCGTCCTTGGATGGCACAATCTGCTCTGGATCAAAGTCCGGAGCGGTAGCAGGCGCGATATCCCGAATACTGTCTGACGGCAGATCTAAGTCATGCACATCGCGATCATTCGGCGCTCCTGGCGTGGGCTCGAGTCCGTCAAAGATCAAGTCTCCGCAGATGTCGGCAGTGCAGTTTAGGTTCCCAAACCTGACCTGATGGCCAGGGGCGTAGCTGTCGATCTGCTCCAGATGGCCAAGCGAGTTGGCCCACAGTGCGAAGCCGCCGAACACGAAGATCTGCCCGGGGAGGAAGGCCTCACCCCAGACGGTGTTGTTGAAGGTTGCACAAGCCATCGAGCCTTACAGCGACGACACAGAGGAACTCTCAATGAAAGCACTAATGTCGGTGTCAAAACCGGCGGATCTCGGGTAGGGGGTCCCGAACTATGCGTCTAAGGCTAATGGTAACAGGAGGCTGGGGACACGATGTTTACCCAGGTTCGGGCCCTCTCGATGGAGGTAATACCCTACTTCCTGCTTGATTGATCTTGATGATATGAGTATTACAAGAATTGATCTACCACGAGATCGTATAGGCTAAACCCTAGAAGCTAGCCTATGGTATGATTGTTGTTGTCCTACGGACTAAACCCTCCGGTTTATATAGACACCGGAGGGGGTTAGGGTTACACAGAGTCGGTTACAGAGAAGGAGATCTATTATCCGGATTGCCAAGCTTGCCTTCCACGCAAAGGAGAGTCCCCTCCAGACACGGGACGAAGTCTTCAATCTTGTATCTTCATAGTCCAACAGTCCGGCCAAAGTATATAGTCCGGCTGTCCGGATACCCCCTTATCCAGGACTCCCTCAGGCATGATTAAACGATATGCATCACACAATCTCAGATTCATCTATTCAACCAACACAAAGTACTTCAAAGAGTGCCTCAAAGTTTCTACCGGAGAGTCAAGACGAAAACGTGTGCCAACCCTTATGCATAGGTTCATGTGCGGAACCCGCAAGTTGATCACCAAAACATACATCAAGTGGATCAATAGAATACCCCATTGTCACCACGGGTATCCCACACAAGACATACATCAAGTGTTCTCAAATTGTCGTGGAATTGTCACGCCAGATGTCCTTGTGAAAGGACTTAGTTGTGGAGCCATCGCAACTAGGAAGCTTGAAGGGGTTAATCGGGACAAAGGACACGAGAGGTTTTATACTAGTTCGGCCCCTTACAGTGAAGGTAAGGCCTACGTCTAGTTGGGTTGGTATTGATGTTTCGATGACCAGGAAGCGTGATACGCTATGCCTGGCTCTCGATGAGTTGTTTTCTTCCCTAAGCCGCCCGCGGGTCGTCCCCTTATATACACGGGTCGATGCCCTGCGGCTTACAGAGTCCCGGTCGGCTTATACACAAGGTCCGGCTCGGTGACTAGTTACATCTACCTTATGATACAAGTAATATTATTACAGCGGTTTACTACAACGGGCTTTAAGTCGCCTGTGGGCCTTAAGCTTTCTATGAACCGCCATCTTCATACTTTGGTCTTGGGCTTCTCTCTGGCGAGTCTTCTTTGCGTAACCCGGCCCCTCCTGGGCGGCTTACACAAATAGTTATATCCCCAAAATTAGGCCCCAGATTGATTTGAACCTATTCATGTCAATCTTAAAATACCTTATGAACTATCTTGCAGTCTTTTGTCTCGCACGAAGAATTTTAACCCGCCGTGACGTCATCATCTGGATCCGGGTTAAATCACCATGACGTCATCTTCAATAAAACTTATTTTTATTCCGACATATCTTCAACGGATCTTTGTCTTTACCGACTGTCCCGAGAATCGAAGCGCCCGAGCCGCTGGATAATAAATGTTATCTCCTCGTTTTTTGCGCCCTCTCGATCAGTCTTCTCTTATAAATAGCCGCGACTTAGGTCTTTTCCTTTTTATCCCTTCAGTCGTCTTCTTCCTCTCCTCTCTGCCATTCAAGCCCCGCCGTCGTCGCCATCGACCCCCTCATCTTCCTCGACTCAGGCCGCTGCATCGACCTGACTTTAACCAGAGATCGATGGCGAACCTCCGCAGCTCGTTCTTATCAGTGAGTTCCTCTCCTCCCCTTTTCTCTCCTCCCCTTTTCTTAGATCTACATTGAAGCTCCGCTGAGTTCGTCGGCGTTCATCACTGCCCGACGCAAACCCTCGTTAGCTTTCATCTCCAATGCCTTGTTTAGATCATAAAAACTATGCAGAACTGCTGCGGTAGTTGTTTGTGTTGATCTTGCAAGGAAATAAATCTCATTTCCTTCGTTTAGAAAACCCTCTTCAAGCGTATGAACTTCTTTGCCCTATTTTCAGGTCTAGAAAATTCCTCTTTCAGAGCAATAATTTGATCCAGAATAATAGTGGTCGTCTGTGAAACTTGTTTCTATCACCCGAAAAACTTTTTCTGGAAAATGCCCTTTAAACACCACTATCCTGGTGTCCAGTTTAAATAAGAAACACTTAACTGTAAGCCTTGCCCTCTTCTCACGATCTTAAGAATTCTTGAATAGCTCTTGACACTGCTAGCGGCTTAAACATTATTGCACAATCACCCTTATATCATTAGGCCCCTTTCTTTAAGCCGCCACTTTAAATAATTTTAGATATTCCTCCCGGGTTAAAGTTGAACCGGAGCTTTCTTATTTTATCGTAGGCCACTGCCGTCATGGCTCCTAAAGCGGCCAAAGCCCCTGTGACTTGCAATTGGGTTCCATCCACAGTGACCAAAAGCAAACTTGCCGAGTTCGTGAAGTCCGGCCATCTGCCGAAGAAGGAGGTCATGTCTTATCGTGCCCCTAACCCGTCTGAGGAAATACCTCAACCCAAAGATGGGGAGGTAGTAGTTTTCACGGATCACATGAACCGGGGATTTGCCCCTCCTGGCTCAAAATTCTTCAGGGAAGTTCTGAATTTCTTTGACCTTAGACCTCAAGATATTGGACCCAATTCCGTGTCAAATCTTTGCAATTTTCAAGTCTTCTGTGAGGTGTACCTGGGAGAAGAGCCAAGTCTGCTTTTGTTTAGAGAACTTTTTTATTTGAACCGGCAAAATGAACGTGCAAACGGGCCTAGTCTTGAGCTCGGCGGCATCTCAATCCAGCGGCGGAGAAATTGTCTTTTCCCTTATGCTGAGCTGCCGAGTCACCCGAAAGACTGGAACCAGACATGGTTCTACTGTCAAGATACATCACCGGCTGATGAGAGACCTCTGCCCGGCTTTCGCGCCCTGCGTCTCGAATCCAATCATCCGCTGGTAGATAAGTTATCCGCTGTTGAGCGCCTGCCTCTCAACCCAACCATCAGGAAGATCAAAGCTCTTCTAGGGAACGGGTTAAACGGCATCGATCTGGCCCGAGCCTGGGTCACCTGGCGGATACTACCATTAAGCCGCCGCTCCGGCTTAATGTGTACATACACAGGCGAAAAGAATGACCCAATGCATCATAGCCCTGATGATTTACCAGATGATGTGGTAGACGCTACAGTCCAATCGCTGTTGAAGGAGGGCACTGTAACCAGTAATGCCTTTGGCTTACTTCCCTTCTGCAAGAAGAACCCGACCCCTGCAGTAAGTTATCAATCTTCAAAAATACTCTTTAACATGTTATACCTTCTTGTATTTATGATTCCTTATCTTTTTCCACAGGTCGATGACAATTTCTGGAAGGTCAAGTATGACCATGAGACTGCCAAACAAGCCAGAACAACCAAGAAAAACAAAAGGAAGGCCTCCAAAACGGGCACCTCTAAGAAGAAAAAGTCCAGTGCCTCTGATCTGTTTAAATTGGATGACTCGTCTTCGGATGAGGAAGATGTAATCTTTTAATTTCCTTGACTCCTTTGGCGTTACTCTACTAACATTTTATCCTTTCAGGAGGATATAGGGAACAGTCAAGCAATTGACGAAGAGGTAACTATAATCTCCTCCGACTCGGAGCCTTTGCCAACACAAAAAACCCGAAGGGTGACCCGGAAAGTAAGATTTTCACATCCTCTAGCTTACCAAGATCCTCAATTTCTTTTGAAGCGACAACAGCATGAGAACCGGAGGCAAACTTGGGCCACTCAAGACGCAGAGCTCTCCTCCAGCTTACCCGATGTAACCAGGAAGCGTCGGGCTGAGGTTATTTCCGATTTACATTTTGCTATTCCTTTGGCGGGTCTAATTCGCCAACCTCTCAATTCATCTGACTCCAAATATCAGGATACCTCTCCGTCTTCCGACGAGTCGATGCAATCAAACATGCCGGCTTTTAAAACAGCTCTCGGGTAATGCAACTTTTGTTACTTTAAGCTTTTCCATACTTATACGTTGATACTCATCCTTCCACTTTGATTGACAGCCTGCAGGTGAAGCCCAGCAAGAGGGTAAAGAAGAACAAGTCGTCCCGAGACCCGGTGGTCACTGAACCGGCGATTGACTCATCCGTTCCTGACAGCTCCACTCATCAGCCACCGCCTGAACCGGCTTTCGGTATTCCGGTGTCAACCTCTGACCCGCCTACAGAAGATGTTGTCTACGATTCTGATAACCCGGAAATTCCTAGCCTGGTCAAGACGAATGAACCGGAAGTTGAGATTGTGAAGTCTCAGTTTGTTGAACCAGGACGGCCTATCGTCCTTGCCAAATGTACCACCAAGGAAGAATTTGCCCAACGCCGAAAGGCCAAGCAGGACATTACTGATTATACTCACTTAAGCATTGGTGATATAGTCTCGGGCTATCTGAATCAAGTGCATAATAGCCGTGACCTGGAAATTGACATGGTGAAACAAATACAACACAAATCTGAGGTATTACTTATACTGTTTACCTGAGTCTTACATACTGTACCAGCCCCCAAGTCTATTGCTTATTGAACAAATATGCTGTAGACTCTAGAAATCTGCTTTACCTGTTAACTTATCCAGCTTTTAAATTTGTAATACACATTAGCCCCCAAGTGTCAAGTATCTTTACGTGTAAGGTGCTTGAGACTTTAATACATGTGACCCGGCAAGAGAAGGTTTACAATTCTTCAGCATACATTAGCCCCCAAGTGTAAAGTATCTTTACTTGTAAGGTGCTTGAGACTTATAAAGTTACCTTATAATCCTTACCATAACTTGGTGTCAATGCAGGCTGCCATAAGTCAGTTTGAATCCGAGCTTGCGTTCCTGAAGAGTCGTCTGGAAACTCAAGAACTTAAGACACAGAAGGCTAACTCCAAATTTGAATTCAGTGTCTCTGAAAATGAGAAACTAAAGAAGAAATTTGAGTCAGAGAAAAAAACTTGGGCTGATGAGAAGGCTTCCCTAGTGACTCGGTCCAAGACGGCAGAAGCATCTCTTGCCGAGGCAACAACCGAACTGTCCGACTTAAAGCGGCAGATATTCCAAATGGTCTCAGCCATCTTCGGTAAGCCACTCTGAAAAACCCTTAAACATCGCAATCTTCCAAGGATTATTGTGATAATTATCTCCGGCTTTATTGTTATGCTTGTGACCACACAGGCCCCAGGAGTACCAACCTCAAGCAGAACATGCTGATCAAGCTCAAGGCGGTTTATACCCTTGTGGAGCAGCTGTACTCCAGGTCACAACATGCTTTGGCCGTTGTAGCCTTATCAAATACCCCTCCTTGCCTCCTACAAGATGTGTTGAAGCATCTCGCAGTGCAACCTCAATGGATTAAGGACTTAAGGCAGGCATCTGCAAGAGCCGGAGCCATGGCCGCATTAAGCCGGGCAAAGGCATGGGTGCCACAAGTTGACTTGGCTGATCTTACCCTTGGATATCCAAGCCTGAAGGAGGATGGCTCTGTATTTGATGATCAAGACTTCACCGCCTGTGTCAAAGTCGTTCGTCCCTTAGCGACTCTTATTGGCAATGATACTGATCTCACTAAGTATTCGTCGGGCTATGATAGCGAGAACCGGAGAATCCCAAACGTTCGGTATGACCAAGTCAACCTGATCCCTCTAACGCGTAAGCATACCTTTGCCCCTGAAGTGGACCCGGTCGGGTTAATAGATGATGAGGCTGAATTTGAAGCCTTGAGCGGCATTGACTGGGCCTCATCCACCTTCCAGGACAAAACAACCGACGGAGAGGCGGAGAAGGATAACCCGGAGCTATCAAGCCCTGTCACGACCGGTTTTTCAATAAAAATATTTACTGAGAAAACCGATCTTTAAATCCAGTATAGGAAAAGTCATCCTTTCTGGTAGACAAAACTTGATAAACAGAGAACCAGTAGCATCAAATATATTACAAGGTTGAGCTGAAGCTGCTCAACAATTTATTACAGACTCGCCAATACATTACGTATGGGCGGTTATGTCACAGGGATGGGGTGGCATGCTACTAGCTCGAGGGAAAAGTGGTGGTGGATAACTTGACTTCTACTGGCGGCACATCGAGCGTCGAAGGGAGGCTCGATGAAATTATTCGGGGTTGCGGAAGCGGATAATACAATGACCAAGACAGGATCGCACGGGACTGACTGGGACTCCTCTAGGCGTCGGACTCGCTATCAAACTCTTCTTCCATGAGATCGCCTTCGTCAGCATCTGGCCAAATCAACAAGCCAGGTGAGTACTTGAAAGTACTCACAAGATAGTTCGGACAAAAGATATAATCAATGAATGCATGAATGCGTCATGAATAAAGGATGATGCTCATATGACAATGGTAAAATTTGCAGGACTTGGTAAATAAAATAAATAGCTGAAAAACTGATCGGGTGTCTGGAGCGACGCCTCGAAATGTAAATAAATAAAATGCATGCCGCAGTTGGGCGTCTAAGCGACACCACATAAAGGGCTTAAAATAAATGCCACAGTCGAACGTCTGGGCGACATCACATAAAGGGCTTTAAAAGAATTGCCACAGTTGGACGTCTGGGCGACATCACATAAAGGGCTTTAAAAGAAATACCACCGTCGGACGTCTGGGCGACATCACAGACATGGCTTTAAAAGGAATGCCGCAGTCGGACGTCTAGGCGATATCACAGACAGGGCTTTAAAAGAAATACCACAGTCTGACGTCTGAACGACATCACAGACAGGGTCTATAACGAAGGTAAATAACAGGTATGCCACCGTCGGACGTCTGAGCGACATCACAGACAGGGCTTATAACAAAAGTAAATAACAGGTATGCCACCGTCGGACGTCTGAGCGACATCACAGACAGGGCTTTGCAATAAATGTAAATAACGAGATTAGTTCAT
>NC_041385.1:789020017-789052353 GCF_002162155.2 Triticum dicoccoides | reverse complement strand
AATACCACAGTCTGACGTCTGAACGACATCACAGACAGGGTCTATAACGAAGGTAAATAACAGGTATGCCACCGTCGGACGTCTGAGCGACATCACAGACAGGGCTTATAACAAAAGTAAATAACAGGTATGCCACCGTCGGACGTCTGAGCGACATCACAGACAGGGCTTATAACAAAAGTAAATAACAGGTATGCCACCATCGGACGTCTGAGCGACATCACAGATAGGGCTTATAACAAAAGTAAATAACAGGTATGCCACCGTCGGACGTCTGAGCGACATCACAGACAGGGCTTTGCAATAAATGTAAATAACGAGATTAGTTCATCCACAAGAATAATCTTTTAACCGGATTTATTTCACATAAATCCCACCGTAGTTTTTGTCACTGAGGCTGAATACCTGATAAGATAAGATAATTATAGTTCTGCTTCCTGTCGGCCGCTACGGCGTTACGGCCGCCGCAGGACACGCCGGCGCAGGTGGGCCAGGGCGCCACCGACGCCAGGAAGGTGCCAAGTGCGCGTGCCGGGTGCTGTCCAGGGGGAAGGGCCATGCGCAACGCGCCAGAGCGCACTGTCAACGCGTGACTGAATTCTGACGAAGGAAACGACACTGAATGTCTGAATTTTTCTGAATATGGCTAGAACAGTGCATTCAAGGTGTTCGACAGAATGATCCTGGTATGTAGGGATTTTTCCTTGAGCTAGTTTTTGGTGGAGGGGCCTCTCATTGCACCTAGAGGCTGCCTGAATATTTGTGGAATTTTTGGAGAGGTGTAGGTATGAATTTCACCAAATTTGGCAAATCTGGTCCAAACTTGCAGTGGGTGAAATTTGAAAATTTTGAACAGGAGAAGAGTGGATCAAGATGGTTCTAGGTTGTGGGTACAAAGGACTATCCAGTGGTGTTGAGTTGAGGTCAAAAATCAAAAGCATTAGAGCACTTGCTTTGAAATCCACATAGGCTCAAGAATATAGATAGAATTATTTTGGGAGGAGAAATAGTTGGAATAAAATCCAAAAATGGATTTTAATTAGTTTTGACAGAATGTTTGGGTTGAACTGAAGTGGGAGGAAAGGTTTTGGGGAAAATTTCACCATAGGAGGCATGGTGAAATTTTGAAGGGATCAAAACCCCAAAGAGCCCAAAACTAAAAGGGGTTTTCATTTTTAAAAGAAACCAAATCCAAGAAAAGGATTTTTGAGAGGGAAAACTTAGAAGATGGTTTTTTTAGGAAGGGTTTAAATGACCATCTTTCAAACCAAGCAAGGTTCTTTCTGAAAACAAAAAAATCACCAAATTTTTTTTGGAGTGTCACAGCACCTACCCCCTTAGGAAAAATCTAGTCCCCGAGTTTTCAGCTGATCCTTAAACAGGTGTGGGTGCTCTGTCCAAAGAAAATCTTCTCTCTCCCAAGTCGCTTCATTCTCGGTGTGATTGCTCCATTGAACTCTGAAAAACTTAATGGTTTTTTGTCGGGTCCTCCTCTCAGATTCTCCCAATATTTTTATCGGGCGTTCCCGGTACGTGAGGTCTGGTTGCACGTCAATATACTCATGTGAAGCTTGCTTCTCTGGGTTGCTTATGTATTTTCTCAACTGCGAGATGTGAAACACATTGTGGATGCCGGACAAGTCTCCGGGCAGATCCAGCTGGTAGGCTACCTTGCCCTGTCGGGCCACTATATGAAATGGTCCGATGAATCTTGGTGCTAGTTTCCCCTTAATCTTGAATCATTGCAGACCCTTCATAGGAGAAACTCTCAGGTATACCAATTCTCCGGGTTCAAAACTGATTTCCCGATGCCTTCGGTCGTAATAACTCTTTTGCCGACTTTGAGCTGTTTTGAGTCGTTCTCTAATCGTCTTAACTTTCTCCTCGGCCTCCTTGAGCATACCTGGGCCAAAGATGTGGCTATCTCCGGTCTCTAACCAATTTAGCGGGGTACGACATCTTCTCCCATATAGTGCTTCAAAGGGTGCCATTTGCAAGCTGGCTTGATAGCTGTTGTTGTATGCGAACTCTGCATATGGCAAACTTTCTTCCCAACTGTTCCCGTAGGTGAGGACACAGGCTCTTAGCATGTCTTCTAAGATTTGGTTTACACGTTCCGTTTGTCCATCAGTCGGGGGATGGTATGCGGTACTGAAGGCTAGTTGGGTCCCCAGTGCCTGCTGTAGGTGATCCCAGAATGCAGAGACGAACTGTGTGCCTCTATCGGAGATAATAGTCTTAGGGACTCCATGTAGGCAAACGATACGGGCAAGATAAAGTCTGGCTAGTCTCTGAGTGGTGTAAGTTGTTTTTACCGGAATAAAATGTGCCACCTTGGTTAATCTGTCGGTTATGACCCATATGGCATTGTTTCCGTGTTGTGACCGTGGCAGTCCAACGATAAAGTCCATTCCAATTTCATCCCATTTCCACTCGGGTATCTTATTCGGCTGTAACAGTCCGGCTGGTTTCTGGTGCTCAGCCTTGATACGTTGACAAGAGTCACAGCATGCAATGAACGTGGCTATATCTCTCTTCATACCGTGCCACCAAAAATTTTCCTGAAGGTCTTTGTACATTTTTGTCCCTCCAGGATGGATTGAATACGGAGGTGTGTGACTTTCAGTTAATATCTGCTGTTTGAGGCCCTTGACATTTGGTACGCATAGCCTTTCTCCGTACCACAATATTCCTTGCTCATCTATGTTGAATTCTAAGGCTCTTCCCAAACTCACTTTTCTTTTTATGCCCTCAATGCTGGGGTGTCCGTGCTGGGCTTCCTTGATACTTTCCATCAGGGTAGGCTGTAGTTCGATATTTGATACACTGCCTTCGGTGACCATTATGAGATTGAGTCGGGCAAATTCCTGTTGAAATTCTGGCCTCAATCTTGGCATACTGTCGTCTTCCGTGCTGGGATTGCGGCTGAGTGCATCTGTCACAACGTTTGCTTTTCCAGGATGATAGTGGATTCCAACATCATAATCCTTCACCAATTCTAACCAGCGTCGTTGCCGTAGATTTAACTTTGGCTGTGTGAAAATATACTTAAGACTCTTATGGTCTGTGTATATCTCGCAACGATTCCCAAGTAGGAAGTGTCTCCATTCCTTGAGTGCATGGATGACTGCTGCTAATTCCAAGTCATGAGTGGGATAATTTTCCTCATGCTTGCGTAGTTGTCTGGAGACATACGCAACTACCTTGCCTTCTTGCATCAATACGCATCCGAGGCCTTTCCGGGATGCGTCACAATATACCTCAAAGTTCTTGTGTATATCTGGCACAATTAGTACTGGTGCCGTTGTTAATTTTCTCTTTAGCTCTTGGAAGCTTTTCTCACATGCTTCGGTCCATTCAAATTTCTTGCCTTTCTTGAGCAATTGTGTCATGGGCTTTGCTATAGTGGAGAATCCTTCAATAAATCTCCGATAATAGCCTGCCATTCCCAAGAAACTCCGTATGTCCGTTACGTTAGCTGGCGGCTTCCAGCCAAGTACGGCCTTGACTTTTTCCGGATGTACTGCAATACCCTCTTGGGTTAGCACGTGGCCCAGAAAACCCACCTGCCTTAGCCAAAATTCACATTTGCTGAACTTGGCGTACAGTTGATGTTTCCTGAGTTCTCCGAGTACAATCCTGAGATGTTCAGCGTGCTCTTCTGGTGTTTTGGAATATATCAGAATATCATCAATGAACATCACAACAAACTTGTCCATATACTTCATGAACACTTTGTTCATGAGGTGAACAAAATATGCGGGGGCGTTGGTCAGTCCGAATGGCATTACGGTGAACTCATACAGCCCATATCTGGAGGTAAATGCGGTCTTGGGAATATCTTCTGTTCGTACTTTTAACTGGTGGTATCCTGATCTCAAATCAATTTTTGAGAAGACTTTGGCCTGGGCGAGCTGATCGAATAAATCATTTATTCGGGGCATTGGGTATTTGTTCTTGATTGTGACCATGTTGAGAGCTCGATAATCAATACACAATCTCATTGTTCCATCCTTCTTCTTGGCAAATAAAATTGGAGAACCCCAAGGTGAGGAGCTGGCTCGTATGTATCCTTTCTCCAATAATTCCTTTATTTGCTTCTTCAACTCTAGTAATTCGGATGGTGCCATTCTGTAAGGTTTCTTGTAAATAGGAGTGGTCCCGGGTGCTAGCTCAATGCTGAATTCTATCTCTCGGTCTGGTGGCATGCCTGGTAGTTCTTCTGGAAATACGTCTGGAAATTCACATACCACTGGAACCTTGTTTAGTTCAGAAACATCCACCTTGTTTAATCTAGGTTGCCGAGGTATTTGTCTCTCTTTGGCTGAAACTTTTATTTTCTTCCCTTGATGGTGGGTGAGAATCACGGTACGGTTGAAGCAGTCAATAAAACCTTTGTTGGTGGTCAACCAATCCATTCCTAGGATGACATCCAGTCCTTTGCTTTCCAGTACGATAAGGTTGGCGTAAAATTTCAATCCTTCAAATTCAATAACCACACCTTGACAGTAACTATGGGTCACTTGCTTAATCCCAGGGGACTTGATGACCATTGATTTTTCCAAGGGAAGCATCGAAAAATCATTTTGCAAAGCAAAACTTTTCGAAACGAACGAGTGAGAAGCTCCAGAATCAAACAAAACCATGGTAGGTATTGTGTTGACGGGGTACGTACCGAGTACGATATCTGGGGCGTTCTGTGCTTCCTCTCGGGTCACGTGGTTCAAGTGACCTTTACGGTGGTTGTTGTTGGGGTTGAAATTGCTTCGTTTTGGTGCTGAATTATTTCCACCATTATTGGGCTTCGGGTTTGAGTTCCTTGGCTTGGGACACTGCTTGGCATAGTGCCCTTCTTCTCCACAAGCATAACAGGTAACGCCTAGGCGATAGGTGAACTCTTTGTCTCTTGCATGGAAATTCTTGGTTGGACGTGAATTATTCACCGTGGTTTTGTGTGAATATCCCTTCTAAAATTCCTTCTTACTTCTGTGATTGCGAGAAAAACTAGTCTGGTCCCTTTTCCATTTGCGGATATCTTCCAGGCTACGTCGCTCATTTTCCAGGGTAATGGCCTTATCCACCAGTGTTTTAAAATCGGGAAAGGTGTGCACAACTAGCTGGCACTTAAGGGCGGGTGCGAGGCCTTCCAAGAATTTTTCCATCTTCTTGCTCTCGGTCATGCGTTCTTCATTGGCGTAGCGAGATAACAGTGTGAATTGGCTGTTGTATTCTGACACTGTCATGGCTCTTTGCTTGAGTTCATCAAATTCCTTCTTCTTGATTTTCATGACACTCTTAGGAATATGTGCCCCACGAAAACCTTCTTTGAAATTTTCCCAGGTGATTTCGTCTTCGTTGGGGTGCATGTGCAGGAAGTTTTCCCACCACGATGCAGCTGCACCTGTGAGATAATGTGGTGCATACAATACTTTTTCACGGTCTGAACACTGTGCGATAATTAATTTTCTCTCCATGTCTCGAAGCCAGTCCTCGGCCTCAAGAGGCTTGTCAGTATGAGAAAATGTTGGAGGACGCATCTTTTGTAACTCAGATAATTTGGATTGCGGTTGATACTGACCACGGTTACTTCCCATATTGATGAATTGGTTCATCATTTCCTGGTGTTGCTGCTGACTCTGTTCATACAAACGACAAACTTGCGTAAAAGCTGTTTCACTGTCCTGTTGACTTGTCTGACCCTGAGTGAAACTCTGGTTCTGCGGTGTGCCATAATTTTCTTATGGCTGAGTTGGCATGGAGCGTGTCCAAGGACGAGACATCTTTCACTCTGGGGATATAATTTTTGTGAACTCGTAAGACAAGAAAGAGAGTCGCAAAAGTCAATAAAATCACACACAAATAACATTTTTAAACTCCACGGTAATTTTAGAAAACACACGATTGCGCGCGGAGAAGGACCAGCGCGTATCTTACATGCGGGCATAATTATATATTACACCACTCAGGATATGCGTACATAATCCTGACATGTTATTTAACTAGTGCACTCCTCCAGATCCTACATGATGCGCAAACAGGCTACTTCTCACAACCTAAAGTACATAAAACATATTACACAAGTTGATACATCGCATGGCGTCTATGCGTACTTAGTCGGAGATGGTGAGGATCTCCCTTGGCCTGCCGAGGGTGAGACGCAGAGACGCTGGGGAATCAACCTCTTCCTCGCCAATAGGTTCCAAACGAGAAACGTTGTGCTGAGCTGATGGAGCAGGTGCCTTAGGCGGAATAACGCGAATATGAGTGGGTGGAATAGGTGGGGTAGCACGAATGGGAGTGGGTGTAACAAGTGGCGCTGCATGGACGGGAGTGGGTGCAACAAGTGGTGCAGAGCGGACGGGAGTGGGTGCAACAGCCTGGTTAAATGCCTCTGTGGTAGGCAGACGACGAGCAGTGACGAGTATGGTAGGTGAGTGAGAGGCTGTGGATGACACAAAAGTCAGTGGTGGAGCGGTGTGCAGGAGTTCCCTCCTGTTAGCAGCACAGCCATGAACTGAGTCCATGCGTGCAGCTACGAGGTCGTCCACCATGCAGTCGAATGCTGCCTCCAAGGCTCGGAGGTACTCGACAAGCATCTCAAAGGCTTCGTCACGCTCTCCTCTGGGGCAAGAGAAAGAGTAGTGATAGGTGTAAGGCACATGGCATGGAAGGTAGCGGTAGCGACGGGTCTTCGTTGCCGGAAGAACATCCCAAAGACGGGCTATCGTCTCGCGGGCAGCCATCTGCATAGCATGCCTTTCTGTAGGCATGGCTCTCCCCACGAATCGGAGACGGCGTACTTCAGCATGGCCTCCCCTGAATTGCACCGCGGCCTGGTGCATAGTCAGACTGTCGTTGATCTTGTGTGGATAAAGCGTGAAGACTGGGCGCACGGATGGCCCCATAGCGACCTGAACGATGAAGGAGAGGAGTTTGATGAACTCCTCAGGCACGTTGGCGAACATCTGAGACTCGCAGTCGTTGCCGGCCATCTACAAAAGTAGGCAAAAATTCTGAGTGGTCAGATCATAAATTTTATGCTGACTGTCAGAAAATGACTACATTTGTAAAAACATGAATAGCTCTATCATGCTAATAACCAATTAGCGATCGCACCTAGTGGCTTCCTACAGTCACCCTGGCTCTGATACCAAGTCTGTCATGACCGGTTTTTAAATAAAAATATTTATTGAGAAAACCGATCTTTAAATCCAGTATAGGAAAAGTCATCCTTTCTGGTAGACAAAACTTGATAAACAGAGAACCAGTAGCATCAAATATATTACAGGGTTGAGCTGAAGCTGCTCAACAATTTATTACAGACTCGCCAATACATTACGTATGGGCGGTTATGTCACAGGGATGGGGTGGCATGCTACTAGCTCGAGGGAAAAGTGGTGGTGGATAACTTGACTTCTACTGGCGGCACATCGAGCGTCGAAGGGAGGCTCGATGAAATTATTCGGGGTTGCGGAAGCGGATAATACAATGACCAAGACAGGATCGCACGGGACTGACTGGGACTCCTCTAGGCGTCGGACTCGCTATCAAACTCTTCATCCATGAGATCGCCTTCGTCAGCATCTGGCCAAATCAACAAGCCAGGTGAGTACTTGAAAGTACTCGCAAGATAGTTCGGACAAAAGATATAATCAATGAATGCATGAATGCGTCATGAATAAAGAATGATGCTCATATGACAATGGTAAGATTTGCAGGACTTGGTAAATAAAATAAATAGCTGAAAAACCGATCGGGTGTCTGGAGCGACGTCTCGAAAGGTAAATAAATAAAATGCATGCCGTAGTCGGGCGTCTAAGCGACACCACATAAAGGGCTTAAAATAAATGCCACAGTCGGACGTCTGGGCGACATCACATAAAGGGCTTTAAAAGAAATACCACAGTCGGACATCTGGGCGACATCACAGACAGGGCTTTAAAAGGAATGCCGAAGTCGGACGTCTAGGCGACATCACAGACAGGGCTTTAAAAGAAATACCACAGCCGGACGTCTAAGCGACATCACAGACAGGGTCTATAACGAAGGTAAATAACAGGTATGCCACTGTCGGACGTCTGAGCGACATCACAGACAGGACTTATAACAAAAGTAAATAACAGGTATGCCACCGTCGGACGTCTGAGCGACATCACAGACAGGGCTTATAACAAAGTAAATAACAGGTATGCACCGTCGGACGTCTGAGCGACATCACAGACATGGCTTATAACAAAAGTAAATAACAGGTATGCCACCGTCGGACGTCTGAGCGACATCACAGACAGGGCTTTGCAATAAATGTAAATAATGAGATTAGTTCATCCACAAGAATAATCTTTTAACCGGATTTATTTCACATAAATCCCACCGGAGTTTTTGTCACTGAGGCTGAATATCTGATAAGATAAGATAATTATAGTACTCGAACAAAGTACAAGATAATTGAAAGATTGAGACTCTGCAGAGTGTGGAAGAACTGAACACAGCCAACGGATTTCCGTAGTCACGAAGGACTAGTTCCGTTTACGGTATTTCAGTAGAAACACATTTAACTAGTACACACCCATTTCACCTCACGTTTCCAGGAATCACCCTGGCCAACATCCAAGAAAAACTTTGAGACGGGGAGGCCACAACCTCGAATAGTATGGGATCAAATTTCTATATGCGCGCTCTAAGGGGTGCCCCCCTCTCGGTCCCAACCAGAAACACCCATGCCCCCTGACCGGATGACGGGCTTTAATCCAGGGCCATGGAACCCTCATCCTGGCCTCTCCACTTGGTGTGTACCAGGAAAACGATTTGCAACTTACTATGCCATATTCCTTTTGGAAAACATGTGACAGTATAGGATGGAATGAAAGGGAAAGTGAATTGTGTCATGACGACACGGAAGTCAAATAACCTGGCATAAGACTGGCATGTCACAACACTGCCATCTTACCCATCCTCATACCAACACATGGCTTTGCAAATATGTATCCAACAACATAATGCTTTCCGAAACTTATTTTCCGATTGCGTGCATGAGATATATCATGCAAAGTGATGTTCATAAACATGCCATGACTATACAAAAATGCAAACATGCAACAACACTCATCATATCAAGAGTTCAAACATGCTTGCCTGGTTCGGAGTAGTCGGAGTCTAACTGTGCGAAGTTTGCCGCTCCGTCACCTCCTCCGGTATCTACGGTATAAAGAAAATACGCATGCAACGTAAATACCGTGAGTGTACAGAAAAGTGTTCCAAATATTTTTCAAATAAATATGATAAAAAACTAGACAAAAATCCAAAGAGAACAGAAAAAGAATCACTCAAAAATTCCCTTCTATTAAAAAGTTATAAGTGTTTTAACCCAAGGACTCATCTTTAATGAAACAGAAAACTTCCAGGGGGTTCTGCGGAAAAATACAGATAAACTTTCGGCTGTGAGGCTGACAGGCGGGCCCCACCTATCGGGTTTGAAAGTTCAAACAGAGGAACAGAGCGCGACGGCGCCCGAGAGGTGCGGTGGTCGCCGGCGGCGATCCACGGCGAGGTAAGGTGATCGGGGTTTACCTCCGTGATCAGTGCACCGTTCCGCGTTTGTGGGTGGTGGTGGTGGTCGCCAGCGAGTACTATGTCGACGGTGGCCCTAGCTCCGGCGGACGGCGGTTCGGGCAGTCGAGGGTCTCGTCGTAGAGTGCTGCGGAGATGAAATTGAGGAGGGGGTTAGACTTGCGGTAGCCTGAGGGGGTAGTTGACGTGATTAGGGCGCCGGAGATGGCCTCACCGGAGTGAATCGTGGTGGAGGCCGAGGCAGAACGGGGCGGACGGAGCTGGGGAAGAGGACCTCCTCGAGGTTCCCCTGGTGGCCTGGCAGGGTGCTGGTGAGGTGCAAAAGGGGTGTGTGCTCGAGGGCGAGCTCGGGAGCCCTTTATATAGGCGGTCCGAGGCGGTGGCCGAGAACGGGGTTCTCCGGCGAAGTGTTACGGCGGCGCAGAGCATTGGTCGGGGTGGTTTAGGGGTTGAGCGCCGTCGTGTGGGTCCACTGACTCCACTTTGGTGCTAAGCGCGTCGGGATATGGGGGTTTAGGGGGTGCTCGACGGAACGGGACGACGCGGGCCCGTCGGCGGCAGGGAGCGCGCTCTGAGCATGCCGCGCCACAGCGACGGTGCTGCATGCGTGCGCTGGCAAGGAGGTGGCCACGCGGAGCCACCAGGTCGCTTGGGCGGCGCCGAACAGCGTTGAGCCACCGTTCTGCTTCCTGTCGGCCGCTACGGCGTTACGGCCGCCGCAGGACACACCGGCGCAGGCGGGCCAGGGTGCCACCGACGCCAGGAAGGCGCCAAGTGCGCGTGCGGGGTGCTGTCTAGGGGGAAGGGCCATGCGCAATGCGCCAGAGCGCACTGTTGACGCGTGACTGAATTCTGACGAAGGAAACGACACTGAATGTCTGAATTTTTCTGAATATGGCTAGAACAGTGCATTCAAGGTGTTCGACAGAATGATCCTGGTATGTAGGGATTTTTGCTTGAGCTGGATTTTAGTGGAGGGGCTTCTCATTGCACCTAGAGGCTGCCTGAATATTTGTGGAATTTTTGGAGAGGTGTAGATATGAATTTCACCAAATTTGGCAAATCTGGTCCAAACTTGCAGTGGGTGAAATTTGAAAATTTTGAATAGGAGAAGAGTGGATCAAGATGGTTCTGGGTTGTGGGTACAAAGGACTATCCAGTGGTGTTGAGTTGAGGTCAAAAATCAAAAGCATTAGAGCACTTGCTTTGAAATCCACCTAGGCTCAAGAATATAGACAGAATTATTTTGGGAGGAGAAATAGTTGGAATAAAATCCAAAAATGATTTTAATTAGTTTTGACAGAATGTTTGGGTTGAACTAAAGTGGGAGGAAAGGTTTTTGGGAAAATTTCACCATAGGAGGCATGGTGAAATTTTGAAGGGATCAAAACCCCAAAGAGCCCAAAACTAAAAGGGGTTTTCATTTTTAAAAGAAACCAAATCCAAGAAAAGGATTTTTGAGAGGGAAAACTTAGAAGATGGTTTTTTTAGGAAGGGTTTAAATGACCATCTTTCAAACCAAGCAAGGTTCTTTTTGAAAACAAAAAAATCACCAAAAAAATTTTGGAGTGTCACAAGCCCGCCACAGGAATAAACTGCCGGGCGTCTTAACCTTTGCCAAAACAATGGTTTCACTTTATTCAGGCTCGGGGAGTCTTGTAATAGGATGGAAAAACTTCTCAATTTTGTCATGCCTTCGTGCATGTTTATGGCGCTTAATACTTTCATAAGCTGCCATTGCCTAGCTTATGTTGACCATTTGCCTCCCTGATGTTCAATTTACTTGTCTTATCCTGCACATAAAACAAACAAACTCCCTTGGCGGTTTATCACACCGGGTGTCACATAAGGTATTTGTGACCCAGAAACGAACCAAAGGCACCTTACACAGGCTAGTTTACAACTACATTGTTGCTAAACATAAACATAATAGCATGCGTGTAATTCCTTGATAACCTTTCCTACTTATTTGATGCTCACCTGGTACTTAATAACCAGGTGTGATCAATATTAAACCGGGAAGACAAAAAACATCTCATAATGTTTTCCCAAAGTCTCAAGATAATCAAATAATTTACAGGCTTCTGATTCGAATGCGATCAGTAAACCGTTCCAAAGGGGTTAAGCTAAGATTAGGATACGATCATATAGCCCCCAGTGGCTTGGCGATGCCGATCAAGTGGGTATCGACAGCTATATTCTCTTTGGTTCGAATACGACCTATGTTTGAACAGGAAGCCCCCAAGTGACCATAAGATTTGTTTAATGACGCTGATTCGTATACGATCCACGTCAGACCCAAAGGGGTTAAGCTATGATTCAAATATGATCAAGAAGCCCCCAAGTAGGTTTGGCAGTATGCCGATCAAGTGGGTATCGACAGCTATGTTCTCTTTGGTTCAGATATGACCCATGTTTGAACAGGAAGCCCCCAAGTGTTCATGGCTAGATTCAGATATGATCATAAGCCGGTCCAAAGGGAAAGCCGGATTCAGATATGATCCGGTCCCTGTTGGTTGTTTCCACCACCTGTCAAAAAGACATATACACTTTTTTGAGGGTGAAAAAAGGACAAAGGTCCTGCTTTATTACTTTATATAATATGTACATTGTCAAAAAACATATATATCATAAGAGCCGGTGGCTCAAGTATAGTAAAACCGAAGATGGGTTATATCCCATGGCCGGATATCACTTAGCAAAGCCGCCTAGACTCCATAAAAGGTGTATAACCCGCCGGATTGAGGCCACTTACCCTTATGTCTTTGATTGTTACCTTGTGTATTAACGTTGGCCACAAATTCCGGGTTATCATCCGCTTTACGCTTATTGCTATTTTGATTCTCCGGGTTGTGCTGTTGGCCCTTTCTACTGTCATTCCGTTTTCCCTTCCCTGTCTTTTCACCGCCAGACTCGGGATCCTTGGTACTATCAGAATCGGCATATTTGACCAGAGCCGCCATTAGCGTACCCATATCCTTGCAGTCACGTTTAAGGCGCCCCAATTTCTGCCTTAGCAGCTTGAAGCTGCAATTCCTTTCCAATATAAGGACTGCAGAGCCGGCATCCATCTTATCAGATGAATGAATTATCTCCTTGACCCGGCGTACCCAATGGGTGGTAGACCTTCCCCCTACTTACAATTCGTCAAGTCCACGACCGTCATAGATTGCTTACAGGTGTCTTTGAAGTTCCGGATGAAACGGGCCTTTAACTCCTCCCACGAACCAATGGAATTAGGTGGTAAACCTTTTAGCCAAGACCGGGTCGTTCCATCTAACATCATGGTGAAGTATTTATCCATTGCCGCGTCACTAACCTCCAACAGTTCCATGGCCATCTCATAACTCTCGATCCATGCTTCAGGCTGTAAGTCGTCCTCGAGTATGTAAATGATAAAAGAAAGAATTTATGAAGTGTGAATGCTAGCAGGTGCATAAGTTTGATCAATGATAATTTCAATCACCTTTTCTAGCATGATTGTATGTCATAACAGTAGTTCATCTCATAAAACTTTTCATGATCAAGTAACAAGCTAATCACATGTTAAAGCATAGACCATAAACTTTCTTGAAAACTAGCAAACTTCATTCTTAGTCATCAAACAATTGCAATTCATCTTATTTTCAGGAAGGGTCTATGTTAGAGCTTTGATTTAGCAAACTTCACATACTCAACTATCATACAGTCTTCTACAATTGCTAACACTCACGCAATACTTGTGGTTATGAAGTTTTAATCAGACACTGAGAAGGATAGGGGCTTATAGTGTTGCCTCCAAACTTATTCACCTTTGGGTGATGTCAACAATAATAGTTCATACTAACTTACATCCAATTGGATATATATATCAGGATCACCCCAACACAAAGTGCTTGCCAAAGGATAAAATGAAAAAGGGAAAGGTGAAGATCACCTTGACTCTTGCATAAAGTAAAAGACATAAAGTAAAAGATAGGCCCTTCGCAGAGGGAAGCAGAGGTTGCCATGCGCTTTTAAGGTTGGATACACAAAATCTTAATGCGAAAGAACGTCACTTTATATTGCCCCTTGTATGTGGACCTTTATTATGCAGTCCGTCGCTTTTATTGCTTCCATAACAAGATCATATAAAGCTTATTTTCTCCGCACTAATAAGTCATGCATATTTAGAGAGCAATTTTTATTGCTTGCACCGATGACAACTTACTTGAAGGATCTTACTCAATCCATAGGTAGATATGGTGGACTCTCATGGAAAAATTGGGTTTAAGGATATCTGGAAGCACAAGTAGTATCTCTACTTGATGCAAGGAATTTTGGCTAGCATGAGGGGGAAAGGCAAACTCAACATGTTTGAATGATCCATGACAATATACTTTAACTGAGATGTGAGAAAACATAACCCATTACGTTGTCTTCCTTGTCCAACATCAACTCTTTAGAATGTCATACTTAATGAGTGCTCACAATTGCAAAAGATGTCCATGATAATATATTTATATGTGAAATCTCTCTTCCTTCAATATTCTTTCATGAATTGTTCAAATAACTAATACAATGCTTGCTAACCTTCAATAAATTTACAACCTCTACTTCTTAGATGTGAAGTCATTACTCCCCATGGGATAAGCAAATGAGACATATATAATCTCAGACTTATGACATTCAACTCATTCAACCATTTACTCATAGGATATAAGTGAAGCACACGAGTAAATGACAAACTAATCCAAAAAGATATAATGAAGATCAATGAGTAGTTTAATAATTATGCAACTATGTGAAGACTCTCTCTCTCATTTAAGAATTTCAGATCTTGGTTTTTTATTCATACAGCAATCAAAGCAAAACAAAATGACAATTCAAGGATAGCACAACTCATGTGAAGAAGCAAAAACTTAGGTTCAACCGATACTAACCGTTAATTGTTGAAGAGGAAAGGTGGGATGCCTACCGGGGTATCCCCAAGCTTAGATGCTTGAGACTTATTGAATTATTATCTTGTGGTGCCTTGGGCATGCCCAAGCTTGAGCTTTTATGTCTCCTTAATTCCTTTCATGTCACGGTTTCCTAAATCTAGAAAGCTTCATTCACACCAAACTCAACAAGATCTCGTGAGATAAGTTAGTATAAATCAATGCAAAACCTTATCATTTTCTACTGTAACAAATCACTAAAATTATTATTCAACATTGCATACTAAATGTCTCTGCATATTTAATACTCCTATCCTCAAATAGAATCATTAAACAAGCAAGCATATGCAAACAATGCAAACATAACAGCAATCTGTCAAAACAGTATAGTCTGTAAAGAATGCAAGATTCATCATACTTCCCTAACTCCAAAAATTGAAGAAAAATACTACTCTGTAGAATATTTATCAGAGCTCATTATGCAAAAAGATTCAACGTTATATCACTCTCTGACGTTTCTAGGGAATTTTTACAACAGCGGTAAACTTTCTGTTTTGAAACAGCAACATGTATACTAGCAAAATAAGCATGGTAAAGGCTATCCTTGACATTTTTATCGAAAATATAGATGCAAAACATTATTCTAAATAACAGAAAGCAAATACTAACAAAAGGAAATTATGCTCCAAGCAAAACACATATCATGTGGTGAATAAAAATATAGCTCCAAGTAAAGTTACCGATGAACAAAGACGAAAGAGGGGATGCCATCCGGGGCATCCCCAAGCCTAGTTGCTTGGTTGTCATTGAATATTACCTTGGTGTGCCTTGGGCATCCCCAAGATTAGGCTCTTGCCACTCCTTATTCCATAGTCCATCGAATCTTTACCCAAAACATGAAAACTTCAACCACATAAAACTCAAAACAAAACTCGTAAGCTCCGTTAGTACAAGAAAACAAACCACCACTTTAAGGTACTGTAATGAACTCATTCTTTATTCATATTGGTGTTAAACCTACTTTATTCCAACTTCTCTATGGTTCATACCCTTACATACTGGCCATAGGTTCATCAAAATAAGCAAACAACACAATGAAAACAGAATCTGTCAAAAAAAGAACAGTCTACAGTAATCTGTATCAAACGTATACTTCTGGAACCCCAAAAATTATGAAATAAATTTTTGGACCTGTGAAATTTATATGTTAATCATCTTCAAAAAGAATCAACCTAAATTCACTCTTCAGTAAAAAATGGCAGCTATTCTCGTGAGCGCAAAGTTTCTGTTTTCTACAGCAAGATCATATAGACTTCACCCAAGTCTTCCCAAAGGCTCTACTTGGCACTTTATTGAAACAAAAGCTATAAAACATGATTACTACAGTAGCATAATCATGTGAACACACAAAAAAGTAAGGGTAAATATTGGGTTGTCTCCCAACAAGCACTTTTCTTTAATGCCTTTTTAGCTAGGCATGATGATGACAATGATGCTCACATAAAAGATAAGAATTGAAACATAAAGGGAGCATCATGAAGAATATGACTAGCACATTTAAGTCTAACCCACTTCCTATGCATAGGGATTTTGTGAGCAAACAACTTATGGGAACAATAATCAACTAGCATAGGAGGGCAAATCAAGCATAACTTTAAAACTTTAAGCACATAGAGAGGAAACTTGATATTATTGCAATTCCTACAAGCATATATTCCTCCCTCGTAATAATTTTCAGTAGAATCATGAATGAATTCAACAATATAACCATCACCTAAAGCATTCTTTTCATGATCTACAAGCATAGAAAATTCACTACTCTCCACATAAGAAAAATTCTTCTCATTCGGAAAGGTGGGAGTATCATAAGAGACTTGAATACTATAAATTGTTTCCACATTAAAAGAGTAATGTTCAGAAAAGGGGTAATCATAATCATGACAAGTTTTACAAATATAATCATCACTACTTTTTATAGCATAAGTTTCATCACAATAATCATCATAAGTAGCAACTTCGTTCTCATCATAATCGATTGAAACCTCTCCCAAGATAGTGGAATCACTAAATAAAGTTGACACTCTTCCAAATCCACTTTCATATTCATCACAATAAGATTCAATATCCTCCAAAATAGTGGGATCAATACTACCTAAAGTTGACACTCTTCCAAACCCACTTTCATCGATATAATCATCATAGGCAAGAGGCATGCTTGTTGGAAATATGCCCTAGAGGCAATAATAAAAGTATTATTATATTTCATTGTTCATGATAATTGTCTTTTATTCATGCCATAACTATATTATCCGGAAATCGTAATACACGTGTGAATACATAGACCACAATATGTCCCTAGTGAGCCTCTAGTTGACTAGCTCGTTGTGATCAACAGATAGTCATGGTTTCCTGGCTATGGACATTGGATGTCGTTGATAACGGGATCACATCATTAGGAGAATGATGTGATGGACAAGACCCAATCCTAAGCATAGCACAAAGATCGTGTAGTTCGTTTGCTAGAGCTTTGCCAATGTCAAGTATCTCTTTCTTCGACCATGAGATCGTGTAACTCCTGGATACCGTAGGAGTGCTTTGGGTGTATCAAACGTCACAACGTAACTGGGTGACTATAAAGGTGCACTACAGGTATCTCCAAAAGTGTCTATTGGGTTGACACGGATCGAGACTGGGATTTGTCACTCCGTATGACGGAGAGGTATCTCTGGGCCCACTCGGTAATGCATCATCATAATGAGCTCAAGGTGACCAAGGTGTTGGCCACGGGATCATGCATTACGGTACGAGTAAAGTGACTTGCCAGTAACGAGACTGAACAAGGTATTGGGATACCGACGATCGAGTCTCGGGCAAGTAACGTACCAATTGACAAAGGGAATTGTATACAGGGTTTGATCGAATCCTTGACATCGTGGTTCAACCGATGAAATCATCGAGGAGCATGTGGGAGCCAACATGGGTATCCAGATCCCGCTGTTGGTTATTGACCAGAGAGTCTCGGTCATGTCTGCATGTCTCCCGAACCCGTAGGGTCTACACACTTAAGGTTCGGTGACGCTAGGGTTATCAGGAAGACAAGTATGTGATTACCGAATGTTGTTCGGGGTCCCGGATGAGATCCCGGACGTCACGAGGAGTTCCGTAATGGTCCGGAGGTAAAGTTTTATATATGGGAAGTTGTTAAACGGACACCGGAAAGTTTCGGGGTCATACCGGTATTGTACCGGGACCACCGGAAGGGTTCCGGGGGTCCACCGGGTGGGGCCACCCCTCCCGGGGGGCCACTTGGGCTGCGTAGGGATAGCAGCCAGCCCCTAGTGGGCTTGGCGCGCCCCCCCTTTGGGCCCATGCGCCTAGGGTTGGGGGGGGGAACCCTAAAGGGGGCGCACCCCCCTTGCTTGGGGGGCAAGCCCCCCACCCTTTGGCCGCCGCCCCCCTCTAGGGTTTCCCCTAGAGGGCCGGCCCCCTTGCCCCTCTCCTCCTATATATAGAGGGGTGAGGGGAGGGCTGCTGTACAACACAACTCAAGGCGCAGCCCCTCCCCTCCCCAACACCTCTCCTCCTCCGTACGTGCTTGGCGAAGCCCTGTCGGAGTACTTCTGCACCAACTACACCACGCCGTCGTGCTGTTGTTGGATCTGCCTTCCTCAACCTCTCCTTCCTCCTTGCTGGATCAAGACGGAGGAGACATCGTCCGTCCCGTACGTGTGTTGAACGCGGAGGTGCTGTCCGTTCAACACTTGGTCATCGGTGATCCGAATCACGTTCGAGTACGACTCCATCATCACCATCCCCTTGCAAGCTTCCGCGCGTGATCTACAAGTGGTATGTAGATGCAAACTCACCCCTTGACTCGTTGCTTAGATGAACTCATAGATGGATCTTGGTGAAACCGTAGGAAAAATTTTAATTTTCTGCAACGTTCCCCAACAGTGGCATCATGAGCTAGGTCTATGCGTAGTTCTCTTTGCACGAGTAGAACACAATTTTGTTGTGGGCGTGGATCTTGTCAACTTGCTTGCCTCTACTAGTATTTCTTGCTTCAGCGGTATTGTGGGATGAAGCGGCCCGGACCAACCTTACACGTACGCTTATGTGAGACCGGTTCCACCGATTGACATGCACTAGTTGCATAAGGTGGCAGGCGGGTGTCTGTCTCTCCCACTTTAGTTGAAGTGGATTCGATGAAAAGGGTCCTTATGAAGGGTAAATAGAAGTTGACAAGATCACGTTGTGGTTATTCGTAGGTAAGAAAACGTTCTTGCTAGAACCCAATTGCAACCACGTAAAAGATGCAACAACAATTAGAGGACGTCTAACTTGTTTTTGCAGCGATTGATCATGTGATGTGATATGGCCAGAAGTTGTGATGAATGATGAATTGTGATGTATGAGATCATGTTCTTTGTAATAGGATTCATGACTTGCATGTCGATGAGTATGACAACCGGCAGGAGCCATAGGAGTTGTCTTTATTTTTGTATGACCTGCGTGTCATTGAAGAACGCCATGTAACTTACTTTACTTTATTGCTAAACGCGTTAGTCATAGAAGTAGAAGTAGTCGTTGGCGTGACAACTTCATGAAGACACGATGATGGAGATCATGGTGTCATGCCGGTGACAAGATGATCATGGAGCCCCGAAGATGGAGATCAATGGAGCTATATGATATTGGCCATATCATGTCACAACTATATAATTGCATGTGATGTTTATTATGTTTATGCATCTTGTTTACTTAGGACGACGGTAGTAAATAAGATGATCCCAAACAAAAATTTCAAGAAGTGTTCTCCCCTAACTGTGCACCGTTGCTACAGTTCGTCGCTTCTAAGCACCACGTGATGATCGGGTGTGATGGATTCTTACGTTCACATACAACGGGTGTACGACAGTTTTACACAGCGAAAACACTTAGGGTTAACTTGACGAGCCTAGCATGTGCAGACATGGCCTCGGAACACAGAGACCGAAAGGTCGAACACGAGTCGTATGGAAGATACGATCAACATGAAGATGTTCACCGACGATGACTAGTCCATCTCATGTGATGATCGGACACGGGCTAGTCGACTCGGATCGTGTAACACTTAGATGACTAAAGGGATGTCTAATCTGAGTGGGAGTTCATAATTTGATTAGAACTTAATTATCATGAACTTAGTCTAAAACCTTTGCAAATATGTCTTGTAGATCAAATGGCCAACGCTCATGTCAACATGAACTTCAACGCGTTCCTAGAGAAAACCAAGCTGAAAGATGATGGCAGCAACTATACGGACTGGGTCCGGAACCTGAGGATCATCCTCATAGCTGCCAGGAAACAATATGTCCTAGAAGGACCGCTAGGTGACGCTCCCGTCCCAGAGAACCAAGACATTATGAATGCTTGGCAAACTCGTGCTGATGATTACTCCCTCGTTCAGTGCGGCATGCTTTACAGCTTAGAACCGGGGCTCCAAAAGCGTTTTGAGCATCACCGAGCATATGAGATGTTTGAAGAGCTGAAACTAGTTTTCCAAGCTCATGCCCGGGTCGAGAGATATGATGTCTCCGACAAGTTCTACAATTGTAAGATGGAGGAAAATAGTTCTGTCAGTGAGCACATACTCAAGATGTCTGGGTTGCACAACCGTATGACCCAGCTGAATATTAACTTCCCTGATGAGGCGGTCATTGACAGAATCCTCCAGTCGCTCCCACCAAGCTACAAGAGCTTTGTGATGAACTACAACATGCAGGGGATGGAAAAGACCATTCCTGAAGTGTTTTCTATGCTGAAGTCAGCAGAGGCTGAAATCAAGAAAGAACATCAAGTGTTGATGGTCAATAAGACCACTAAGTTCAAGAAGGGCAAGGGTAAGAAGAACTTCAAGAAGGACGGCAAGGAGGTTGCCGCGCCCGGTAAGCCAGTTGCCGGGAAGAAGTCAAAGAATGGACCCAAGCCTGAGACTGAGTGCTTTTATTGCAAGGGGAAGGGTCACTGGAAGCGGAACTGCCCCAAATACTTAGCGGATAAGAAGGCCGGCAACACCAAAGGTATATTTGATATACATGTAATTGATGTGTACCTTACCAGTACTCGTAGTAACTCCTGGGTATTTGATACCGGTGTCGTTGCTCATATTTGTAACTCACAGCAGGAGCTGCGGAATAAACGGAGACTGGCGAAGGACGAGGTGACGATGCGCGTCGGGAATGGTTCCAGAGTCGATGTGATCACCGTCGGCACGCTGCCTCTACATTTACCTATGGGATTAGTTTTGAACCTTAATAATTGTTATTTAGTGCCAAGTTTGAGCATGAACATTGTATTTGGATCTTGTTTAATACGAGATGGCTACTCATTTAAGTCTGAGAATAATGGTTGTTCGATTTATATGAGAGATATGTTTTATGGTCATGCTCCGATGGTTAATGGTTTATTCTTAATGAATCTCGAGCGTAATATTACACATGTTCATAGTGTAGATGCCAAAGATGTAAAGTTGATAACGATAGTCCCACATACTTGTGGCACTGCCGCCTTGGTCACATTGGTGTCAAGCGCATGAAGAAGCTCCATGCTGATGGACTTTTGGAGTCTCTTGATTATGAATCGTTTGACACATGCGAACCATGCCTCATGGGCAAAATGACCAAGACTCCGTTCTCCGGAACAATGGAGCGAGCAACCAACTTGTTGGAAATCATACATACCGATGTGTGCGGTCCAATGAGCGTTGAGGCTCGCGGAGGATATCGTTATGTTCTCACTCTCACTGATGACTTAAGTAGATATGGGTATGTCTACTTAATGAAACACAAGTCTGAGACCTTTGAAAAGTTCAAGGAATTTCAGAATGAGGTGGAGAATCAACGTGACCGAAAGATAAAGTTCCTACGATCAGATCGTGGAGGAGAATATTTAAGTCACGAATTTGGCACACACTTAAGGAAATGTGGAATCGTTTCACAACTCACGCCGCCTGGAACACCTTAGCGAAACGGTGTGTCCGAACATCGTAATCGCACTCTATTGGATATGGTGCGGTCTATGATGTCTCTTACCGATTTACCGCTATCATTTTGGGGATACGCTCTAGAGACAGCTACATTCACTTTAAATAGGGCACCGTCTAAATCCGTTGAGACGACACCGTATGAATTATGGTTTGGGAAGAAACCTAAGCTGTCGTTTCTAAAAGTTTGGGGATGCGATGCTTATGTCAAGAAACTTCAACCTGAAAAGCTCGAACCCAAGTCGGAAAAATGCGTCTTCATAGGATACCCTAAGGAAACTGTCGGGTATACCTTCTACTTAAGATCCGAGGGCAAGATCTTTGTTGCCAAGAACGGATGCTTTCTGGAAAAAGAGTTTCTCTCGAAAGAAGTTAGTGGGAGGAAAGTAGAACTCGATGAAGTACTACCTCTCGAACGGGAAAATGGTGCAGCTCAGGAAAATGTTCCTGTGATGCCCACACCAACTGAAGAGGAAACCAATGATGATGATCAAGGTACTTCGGATCAAGTTGCTACTGAACTTCGTAGGTCCACAAGGACACGTTCCGCACCAGAGTGGTACGGCAACCCTGTCCTAGAAATCATGTTGTTAGACAACGGTGAACCTTCGAACTATGAAGAAGCGATGGCGGGCCCAGATTCCAACAAATGGCTTGAAGCCATGAAATCCGAGATAGAATCCATGTATGAAAACAAAGTATGGACTTTGACAGACTTGCCCGATGATCGGCGAGCGATAGAAAACAAATGGATCTTTAAGAAGAAGACGGACGCGGATGGCAATGTTACCATCTATAAAGCTCGACTTGTCGCCAAGGGTTATCGACAAGTTCAAGGGATTGACTACGACGAGACATTCTCTCCCGTAGCGAAGCTTAAGTCCGTCCGAATCATGTTAGCAATTGCCGCATACTATGATTATGAGATATGGCAAATGGACGTCAAAACGGCATTCCTTAACGGGCATCTTAAGGAAGAACTGTATATGATGCAGCCGGAAGGTTTTGTCGATCCTAAGAACGCTAACAAAGTATGCAAGCTCCAGCGATCCATTTATGGGCTGGTGCAAGATTCTCGGAGTTGGAATATTCGCTTTGATGAGATGATCAAAGCGTTTGGGTTTATGCAGACTTATGGAGAAGCCTGCGTTTACAAGAAAGTGAGTGGGAGCTCTGTAGCATTTCTCATATTATATGTAGATGACATACTCTTGATGGGAAATAATATAGAATTTCTAGACAGCATTAAGGCCTACTTGAACAAATGTTTTCCAATGAAGGACCTTGGAGAAGCTGCTTATATATTAGGCATCAAGATCTATAGAGATAGATCGAGACGCCTCATAGGTCTTTCACAAAGCACATACCTTGATAAGATTTTGAAAAGGTTCAAAATGGATGAGTCCAAGAAAGGGTTCTTGCCTATGTTACAAGGTGTGAGATTGAGCTCGGCTCAGTCACCGACCACGGCAAAAGATAAAGAAGAGATGAGTGTCTATGCTTCGGCCATAGGATCTATTATGTATGCCATGCTGTGTACCATACCTGATGTAAACCTTGCCGTGAGTTTGGTAGCAAGATACCAGAGTAATCCCGGCAAGGAACACTGGACAGCGGTCAAGAATATCCTGAAGTACCTAAAAAGGACAAAGGACATGTTTCTCGTTTATGGAGGAGACGAAGAGCTCGTCGTAAAGGGTTACGTCGACGCTAGCTTCGACTCAGATCCGGATGACTCTAAGTCACAAACCGGATACGTGTATATGTTGAATGGTGGAGCAGTAAGCTGGTGCAGCTGCAAGCAGAGCGTCGTGGCGGGATCTACGTGTGAAGCGGAGTACATGGCAGCCTCGGAGGCAGCGCATGAAGCGATTTGGGTGAAGGAGTTCATCACCGACCTAGGAGTCATACCCAATGCGTCGGGGCCAATCAAACTCTTCTGTGACCACACTGGAGCTATTGCCCTTGCCAAGGAGCCCATGTTTCACAAGAAGACCAGGCACATCAAGCGTCGTTTCAACTCCATCCGTGAAAATGTTCAAGATGGAGACATAGAAATTTGCAAAGTACATACGGATCTGAATGTCGCAGATCCGTTGACTAAACCTCTCTCGCGAGCAAAACATGATCAACACCAGAACTCTATGGGTGTTCGATTCATCACAATGTAACTAGATTGGTGACTCTAGTGCAAGTGGGAGACTGTTGGAACTATGCCCTAGAGGCAATAATAAAAGTATTATTATATTTCATTGTTCATGATAATTGTCTTTTATTCATGCTATAACTGTATTATCCGGAAATCGTAATACACGTGTGAATACATAGACCACAATATGTCCCTAGTGAGCCTCTAGTTGACTAGCTCGTTGTGATCAACAGATAGTCATGGTTTCCTGGCTATGGACATTGGATGTCCTTGATAACGGGATCACATCATTAGGAGAATGATGTGATGGACAAGACCCAATCCTAAGCATAGCACAAAGATCGTGTAGTTCGTTTGCTAGAGCTTTGCCAATGTCAAGTATCTCTTTCTTCGACCATGAGATCGTGTAACTCCTGGATACCGTAGGAGTGCTTTGGGTGTATCAAACATCACAATGTAACTGGGTGACTATAAAGGTGCACTACAGGTATCTCCGAAAGTGTCTATTGGGTTGACACGGATCGAGACTGGGATTTGTCACTCCGTATGACGGAGAGGTATCTCTGGGCCCACTCGGTAATGCATCATCATAATGAGCTCAAGGTGACCAAGGTGTTGGCCACGGGATCATGCATTACGGTACGAGTAAAGTGACTTGCCGGTAACGAGACTGAACAAGGTATTGGGATACCGACGATCGAGTCTCGGGCAAGTAACGTACCGATTGACAAAGGGAATTGTATACAGGGTTTGATCGAATCCTCGACATCGTGGTTCAACCGATGAAATCATCGAGGAGCATGTGGGAGCCAACATGGGTATCCAGATCCCGCTGTTGGTTATTGACCAGAGAGTCTCGGTCATGTCTGCATGTCTCCCGAACCTGTAGGGTCTACACACTTAAGGTTCGGTGACGCTAGGGTTATCAGGAAGAAAAGTATGTGATTACCGAATGTTGTTCGGAGTCCCGGATGAGATCCCGGACGTCACGAGGAGTTCCGGAATGGTCCGGAGGTAAAGTTTTATATATGGGAAGTTGTTAAACAGACACCGGAAAGTTTCGGGGTCATACCGGTATTGTACCGGGACCACCGGAAGGGTTTCGGGGGTCCACCGGGTGGGGCCACCCCTCCCGGGGGGCCACTTGGGCTGCGTAGGGATAGCAGCCAGCCCCTAGTGGGCTTGGCGCGCCCCCCCCTTTGGGCCCATGCGCCTAGGGTTGGGGGGGGGGGGAAACCCTAAAGGGGGCGCACCCCCCTTGCTTGGGGGGCAAGCCCCCCACCCTTTGGCCGCCGCCCCCCTCTAGGGTTTCCCCTAGAGGGCCGGCCCCCTTGCCCCTCTCCTCCTATATATAGAGGGGTGAGGGGAGGGCTGCTGTACAACACAACTCAAGGCGCAGCCCCTCCCCTCCCCAACACCTCTCCTCCTCCGTACGTGCTTGGCGAAGCCCTGTCGGAGTACTTCTGCACCAACTACACCATGCCGTCGTGCTGTTGTTGGAGCTGCCTTCCTCAACCTCTCCTTCCTCCTTGCTGGATCAAGACGGAGGAGACGTCGTCCGTCCCGTACGTGTGTTGAACGCGGAGGTGCTGTCCATTCAGCACTTGGTCATCGGTGATCCGAATCACGTTCGAGTACGACTCCATCACCACCATCCCCTTGCAAGCTTCCGCGCGTGATCTACAAGTGGTATGTAGATGCAAACTCACCCCTTGACTCGTTGCTTAGATGAACTCATAGATGGATCTTGGTGAAACCGTAGGAAAATTTTTAATTTTCTGCAACGTTCCCCAACACACTTAAGTTGACACTCTTCCAAACCCACTTTCATCGATATAATCATCATAGGCAAGAGGCATGCTATCATCATAACAACTTTGTATATCAAAACTCGGGAGGCTAAAAATATCATCTTCACTAAACGTAGCATCCCCAAGCTTGGGACAAACATTAATTTCAGCAAATATATTCTCAAATATTTCATCCTCATCAAACATAGCTTCCCCAAGCTTGGGCCTTTTCATATCATAAGCATAATCACCCTCATCATTAATAGCATGGATAGCACCAATAGTATAGCAATTATCATCATCACAATGAGTAGTAGGAGAAACATCATTTGGGAGGGATACCTTTTTACCTTTGCTGCTCCTTCTCTTCCTTCTCTTCTTCACATTATGTGTGGATTCAACCTTCTTCCTTGAGCTCCTTATTGATGAGATTGGTTGAATAGAAAGCTCCTCCTCGTTACCTGATTCATCATAAGAAATAATAGGAGGAGATTGGGAAGTCTCTTCCCTTTCATTAGTATTCTCATCATCTTCTATTTGCTTTCTTTTCTTTAGGTAATTGGAAATATAAGGATTTTCAATGCAATTCACCGTGCAGTACATATAAATCTTCTCTAGATCAATATCAAGGTAATGCTCAAGATTAAATTTTGGAAAGCTTAGTTGCACGTTTCAATTCTTCATAACCCAAAAGCAAACTAAGTTCATTGTAATGAGCAAGGGAGATCAAATCATCACAACTTTTGGACACGATTTGATCATGAAACAATTTGCATCGAATTTAAATGACCATGTTCATTGCAAAGTTCATAAGTACGGTAAAGATATCTTAAATTTTCAGCACTTACATTTAGCCTTTCTTGCAACCATTTAGTTTCTAAATGCGTATGCCTCTTGCAGTATATATCTTCTCTATTCGGTGTGTTCATGCAAACATGCACTCCACAAAAGTTGACATGCTTATAAGAGATATTTTCATCATGACTAGTGCAATCATCATTAGTACTATGGATATTAAAAGAGTTCATACTAACAACATTGCAATCATGCTCATCATTCAAAGATTTAGTGACAAACATTTTATAGATTTCTTCTTCTAGCACTTGAGCACAATTATCCTTACCATCGTTCTCACGAAAGATATTAAAAAGATGAAGCGTATGAGACAAACTCAATTCCATTTTTTGTAGTTTTCTTTTATAAACTAAACTAGTGATAAAACAAGAAACAAAAAGATTCGATTGCAAGATCTAAAGATATACCTTCAAGCAGTCACCTCCCCGGCAACGGCGCCAGAAAAGAGCTTGATGTTTACTACACAACCTTCTTCTTGTAGACGTTGTTGGGCCTGCAAGTGCACAGGTTTGTAGGACAGTAGCAAATTTCCCTCAAGTGGATGACCTAAGGTTTATCAATCCGTGGGAGGCGTGGGATGAAGATGGTCTCTCTCAAACAACCCTACAACCAAATAACAAAGAGTCTCTTGTGTCCCCAACACACCCAATACAATGGTAAATTGTATAGGTGCACTAGTTCGGCGAAGAGATGGTGATACAAGTGCAATATGGATGGTAGATAAAGGTATTTGTAATCTCAAATTATAAAAACAGCAAGGTAACAAGTAGTAAAAGTGAGCGTAAACGGTATTGCAATGGTAGGAAACAAGGCCTAAGGTTCATACTTTCACTAGTGCAAGTTCTCTCAACAATAATAACATAGATAGATCATATAACAATCCCTCAACATGCAACAAAGAGTCACTCCAAAGCTACTAATTGCGGAGAACAAACGAAGAGATTATGGTAGGGTATGAAACCACCTCAAAGTTATTCTTCGGATCAATATATTCAAGAGTTCGTACTAGAATAACACCTTAAGACACAAATCAACCAAAACCCTAATGTCACCTAGATACTCCATTGTCACCTCAAGTATCCGTGGGCATGATTATACGATATGCATCACACAATCTCAGATTCATCTATTCAACCAACACAAAGTACTTCAAAGAGTGCCCCAAAGTTTCTACCAGAGAATCAAGACGAAAACGTGTGCCAACCCTTACGCATAGGTTCATGGGAGGAACCCACAAGTTGATCACCAAAACATACATCAAGTGGATCAATAGAATACCCCATTGTCACCACGGGTATCCCAGGCAAGACATACATCAAGTGTTCTCAAATCATTAAAGACTCAATCTGATAAGATAACTTCAAAGGGAAAACTCAATTCATCACAACAGAGTAGAGGGGAGAAACATCATAAGATCCAACTATAATAGCAAAGCTCGGGATACATCAAGATCGTGCCATAGAGGGAACACGAGAGAGAATATGAGAGAGAGATCAAACACATAGCTACCGGTACATACTTTCAGCCTCGAGGGTGAACTACTCCCTCCTCGTCATGGAGAGCGCCAGGATGATGAAGATGGCCACCGGTGAGGGATCCCCCCTCCGGCAGGGTGCCGGAACGGGCTCCCGAGAGGTTTTTGGTGGCTACAGAGGCTTGCGGCGGCGGAACTCCCGTTCTATCTTCGTTGTCGATGTTTTAGGGTACGTGGACTTATATAGGCGAAAGAAGTCGGTCGGGGGGGGGGTGCTCGAGGGGCCCAGGAGACAGGGGGCGCGCCCTCCTATCTCCTGGCCTCCTCGAGGATCTTCTGACGTGAACTCCAAGTCTGCAGGATCATATTCTTCCAAAAAATCACGTTGTCGAAGGTTTCATTCCGTTTGGACTCCGTTTGATATTCCTTTTCTTCGAAATACTGAAACAGGCAATAAAACAACAATATGGGCTGGGCCTCCGGTTAGTAGGTTAGTCCCAAAAGTAATATAAAAGTGTATAATAAAGCCCATAATCATTCAAAACAGATAATAAAATAGCATGAATGCTTCATAAATTATAGATACGTTGGAGACGTATCAAGGAGCTCCAAGGGTCTCTTCGAGTAGATGACAGTCGTGGGAGGGTGAGCCTTCTCATGAAGCTTTCCTTTGATACAAGCACTGCAAGCACGATCTTTGGCAAAACTAACATTCGTTAGTCCATGGACATTGTCCCCCTTGAGAAGACTTTGCAAAGATCTCATATTGACGTGGGCTAAACGGCGATGCCAAAGCCATCCCACATCAACTTTAGCCATTAGGCATGTCACGGTCTTAGTGGGTCGCTCCGAAAAGTTAATCACATAAAGACCGTTCTCGACATGCCCAACAAAGGCTACTTTAAGAGTCTTGCTCCACAAGAGGGCCACAGTATCAATATCAAAGAAAGTGGCAAAGCCCATGAGTGCAAGTTGACAAACGGAATGTAGATTGTAAGCAAGGGACTCAACAAGCATGACTTTCTCGATCGTTAGATCATGAGAACTGAGAACCTTGCCAAGACCCAATACCTTAGAAGACGAGGCATCACCCCACTCGACGTTGGTGGGCATAGAAGGGATCTTGAGCACGTCCACCACCAAGTCCTTGATTTTGGTCATATGATTTGTTGCTCCACTATCGAGCAACCATGATCCCCCACCGGAAGCAAACACCTACAAGAGATCAATGCTTGGTTTTAGGTACCCATTTAGTAATGGGTCCTTTGATGTTAGTAACAAGGGTCTTAGGAACCCAAATAGACCATTCAATGTACTCATAAGGAGATCCAACAAACTTAGCATAAACATGCCCATCACTAGCACGGCACAACACATAAGAAGGGTTAAAGTTGCCGGCTTTGTTGGAAGGGGTGGCATTGCCCTTTGTGACATCACCACCCTTCACATTGTTCTTCTTATCCTTAGGAGCACCCTCTCCCTCCTTCACAAAAGTTTGCTTGAGAGGAGGAGGTCGTTTGGCCTTGTCGTTCTTCTTCTTGTTCTTGGACTTGGGTACGAACCCAACTCCCTCCTTGGCCAGAACTTCCTTTCGATTTCTCAAAAGTTTGTTGAGGTTCTTCTCACCTTGTATGCATGTCACAAGGCCTTTCTCGAGTTGCTCTTTCAACTTGGCATTCTCCTCCACAAGATGCACATGCTCACAACACGGGTTAGTGGCATTTGCATTATCAATTAATACCATATGAGGAAAGGTGGCTTTTTCTTTGGTTAGCTTAACTTGGAGTTGATCATGAGACTCCTTGAGGCTAGCATGAGCACCCTTCAAGATCTTGTGGGCCTTGTCGAGTAAATTAAACTCCTCCTTGAGTCTAGCTTGGTAAACGCCAAGTTTAGCCTTCTCGGATGTTAGCACATGAGACACAACAAGAGCATGATCAAGATCTTTCTTTAACTTAGCATGGTCATCGTTGTGTGACTCCTCAAGAGCCAAACGATGCCCATTCCTCAAGAGCATTAGAGAGATCCTATATCTCATCGGCATATTCATGACTATGACCTTCCATCTTAGAGATGGTTTCTTCATGAGCCTCAATCATGTCATTGGCTTCACCAAGTTGTTCCAAGAGAGCAACAAAGTGCTTCTTGGATTTGCCCTTGAGCTTACTCATGAAAGACTCAAACTCATTCACTTCCTCATTAGACCCCTCATTTTCATCAATGCAATCCGTCAAGGAGGGATTAGTAATGATGGTGGTTTTGATGTTGGGGGTTACCTTGTTAGTGGCTTTGGCCATGAGGCACTTGGCTGTGATGTTCTCGTTGGGTGAATCGAAGAGAGACACCCGGGGAGTTGTGGCAATGGTAACGGAGGCCATGGCCATTGCTTCACCATCTTCATCATCATCGTCATCCTCACGGTATTCTTCTTGAACCACCAACCCTCGAGTAGGAGTCTTTTTGGTAGTTGTTCTTGTTGGGGAAGGACTTGGCTTTGTCTTTTTGGATGAGCTTGCCACCATTGTCTTCCCGCTTCTCGTAAGGACAATCCACAATGAAGTGGCTCACATTGCCATAATTGTAACAAGTTCTCACTCGTTGCTTGCCCTTGAAGCCACTTGAGTTGTTCTTGTTGAAGTTGGGCCTTGTGTTCTTCTTGCTCCAAAATTGCCTTGAAGCAAGAACCATGTGCTTGTGATAATCATATTTTGTATCATTGGGGTTGCTCTCCTCATATTCCTCTTCTCCCCCTTCTTCCTCAATAACCTTGGCCTTCAAGGCAAGATTGGGCTTCTTTGTTCTTTGAGAACGCAACACCGCGTTGTCGGCGGTCTTGTCCAAGATGCTCATTGCCACGAACTCATCCAACACTTCATTTGATGTCATGGAGTGGAAGTCCGGTCTTTGACGGAGGACGGAGGACATGGCCTTGTTGTAGGGCATCATGGCCTTGAGGAACTTGCACTTGATCCAATTGTCATCCGTGTCCTTGCTCCCATGATCTCAGAGTGAGACCGCGAGTTTTGTTACTCTCCGAAAGAGCTCACGAGATTCTTCATCTTGTTTCATTGCAAACTCATTGGCTTCATCTTGCACCACTTCATAGTTGGAGCGTTGAATGCTTGCGCTTCCCTGATAGAGAGACACAACACAATGCCATGCGTCTTTGGCCATAGCATAGGGTCGAAGATAAGGGAGATATTCGGGGGGAATTGCATCTTGGATGATGAAAAGAGCATTCTCATTGAATTGATTGTCCACGACTTCTCTAGGGGTGAAGTTGTTTCGGTCATGCGGATAGAAACCTTCTTCAATGATTCTCCAAAGATTAGTATTCACATGATTTAAATGATGCTTGAAGCGATAAACCCAAGAATCAAAGTCCTCATTTTTTTCACAATCTTAGGAGGAGGGCCGACATGATTTAAATGAGTAGAGGGAATTGGTCCTATATAAATTGGAGGTTCCACATCGGCAAAGATGCCGGTGCCATTTCTACCACCAGTAGAAGCACCCTTTTCACTATTAGCTTCCCCCTTGTCGGAGTTAGCATCCGTCACCTTGTTAGTGGGATCGCCCACTTTCATCGGTGAGGTAGATAATTTAAGTCCTTCTAAGAATTTATTAAACATGCTTTCAACCTCGGTCCTCATGGAGGTTTTCAATGTGTCCAAAGCCACATTAAATTCCTCGCGAGAGACCGCGGTTCCCCCATCGGCCGTAGACGAGCTCGGATTCACACCGGAGTGCTCCTCCCCACCATCTACGGTGTCAACCATACTCTTCGGACGGCAAAGTCCTTTATAAAGAGACAAGGCTCTGATACCAATTGAAAGGATCGATATAGTTGACTAGAGGGGGGGTGAATAGGCAACTAGCACTTTTAAATCTTTTCTTTACCAAATTAAATTTTGCATCAAAGTAGGTTGTCTAGATATGCAACTAGGTGAGCAACCTATATGATGCAACAACAACTAGCACACAAGAAAGCAAGGGATACAACACAAATAAGCTTGCAAAAGGCACGAGATAACCAAGAGTGGAGCCGGTGGAGACGAGGATGTGTTACCGAAGTTCCTTCCTTTTGATGGGAAGTACGTCTCCGTTAGAGCGGTGTGGAGGCACAATGCTCCCCAAGAAGCCACTAGGGCCACCGTATTCTCCTCATGCCCTCACACAGTGCGAGAAGCCGTGATTCCACTATTGGTGCCCTTGAAGGCAGCGACCGAACCTTTACAAACAAGGTTGGGGCAATCTCCACAGCTTAATTGGAGGCTCCCAACGACACCACGAGGCTTCACCACCGTGGACTATGGCTCTGCGGTAACCTCAACCGTCTAGGGTGCTCAAACACCCAAGAGTAACAAGATCCGCTAGGGATTAGTGGGGGGAATCAAATTTCTCTTGGTGGAAGTGTAGATCTGAGCCTTCTCAACCAATCCCGAGCAAATCAACAAGTTTGATTGGCTAGGGAGAGAGATCAGCCGAAAATGGAGCTTGGAGCAACAATGGAGCTTTTGGGGGAAGAGGTGAGTCAACTTTGGAGAAGAAGACCCCCTTTTATAGTGGGGGGAACAAT
>NC_041385.1:789007245-789019794 GCF_002162155.2 Triticum dicoccoides | reverse complement strand
ACAGCCCCGCAGAGAGCGGTACTACCACAAGGGGCAGCAGTACTACCGCTAGCCCCAACGGTACTATCAATCCCCCCCCCCACGGTACTGTCGTGCAGCGAGGGAGGGCAGGCAGATGGGCAGGGGATGGTCCCAGTGCGGTACTACCGCGGTGGTAGGGCGGTACTACCGCTCTTGAGCGGTACTATCGCTTCTACAGCCGCTGCTTAGTGCCGCACAATCCGACACGAGGGGTGACCCCCCTTGAGTCGACGCGGCAGGACCCCGGTACTGCAGCAGTACTACGGCTGAGGACCCACAGGCGGTACTACCGCTGTAGAGCGGTACTACCGCCTGTGGCTCTTGAGCAGTACTACCGCTGGGCACCGCGGTACTACCGCTGGGACCAAGCCAAAACCCAGAGAAGGGGAAGAAGACCTCCATTGAAGCGGGAAGGCTCAGGGGGTGCAAAACGGATGTGCACGTGTTGATTCCACCCAGCCTTACCAACAACGGATCCCCTCTTGATAGTACGGTAACTCCTACGAAACATGTCCACCAAAACAGAAGCGAAGGAGCTACACCATCTTGATTAAAACTCTGAGGGGAAGAAATCGTCTCGTGCCAAAGGATATATCTCTGAAATACTCAAGGCACATGATTAGTCCGCAAACATGTTGTCATCAATCACCAAAACTACATCGAGAGAGATATGCCTTAACACCATTTCCATGGATGTCATATCTAGACTATAATACTTATTATGTCGACTTATTCATACAAGTGATTACCTTTTCTATGAAGGTACAAAGTAATTGCTTACTTTTTGGATCACACAAAAACTACATATTTTTTGGAAACCAATTATCATTGTATTATTTTTTGGAATTATTGGGCTTTTAGGCCATTTCTTATTTCTAGTAATTCTTGAAAATCTTAGAGGCCCATATGGCCCATTTACTCGACAAGAGAATGTGAAAAGTTTAATCCCACCTCAGTTGTGGAGGGTGAGTTGTACCAACATATAAGGTGGGCTCATTCACACATCACTAAGAGCATGAGAAGAGGGCACATAAAAGCCTGCTTCTCCTCCTCCGCCCTCCTATGCCACGTGTACAGGGAATTACAATGTGATGAGTTCTAGTGGAGTGAGGAATGGAAATACTACCGGAATTGTTTCGGGAATAAAAGAACTAGTTTCAAGAGAAACAGGAAGCGTTTCAGGTAATACTGGGAAAACATATAAACAAAAAATGTTTGCGGGAACCTAATATTAATATGGAGGGCTCAAATATTGATTTATAGGCCCCTACGATTTATTTAGACGCTATGGGAAAGGAAAATAATAAAGGCCTGATGGAAAAGGTTATTGGGCCCAATAGTGGAGGCGCCCCTTAGTAGCTTTTTGGACAAGCTAAAGTGGGTGGGGGTTGGAGGAGGACTCCCCCTCCTTGGTCGATGCACGAAGGGAGGGAGGCTCCTCCTCCAAGTCGGCCTCCCCTTCCCCCACACCTATATATACATGAGAGGGGGCCCCGTAGAGAGACAAGTCGCTTTGCCTCGAGCGCCCCTTCTCTAGTTCTAATTCTAGTTTAGACTTGTTCTAGATTAGACCTAGTTCTAGTTTTCTCTAATCCAGATAATAGAGAAGCCATGTGTAGTTCTCTTCCTCCCTCCCCTAATTCTCAGGCGATGCTAAACTCTACACGGTGAAGCTCTGCCGAATCGTGAAGCCCGTACGCGCGCAATCCATAGAGAGCCCGTGCTTTCGGTATTCGGTTCAAGGGATCATCCTGGACGGTTTGAGGGACTTCAAGAACGATCTACACTAACTCTTCTTCCGCTGCGAAACGAAATTGGTGACACTCCCATCTAACCTTCTATGCATCTTCATAGTGATTCGGGATCCTGATCGTAGGGAGATTTTTTTGTCTTCTACTATGTTTCCCAACAATTTGACATCACCAAATTTTGGGTGGATCTTAGTGGAGTATCTCTAGAGTACCCGTAAGGGCATCGTACAATGGTACAGGACCCATGAGGTGATTCATTGTATGGGTATAGTATCCAACCTATGCAGAGTCAAACGTCAAACATCATCGTAAAAAGTAGAAAATTTCCATTTCCATTGAGTGGGTCATCATCTTCTTCAAAAACAATTTCCAAAAAAGAGAAAACCATTATATCAATGCATCCTGTTGTACTCCATTTAACGCAATGAGCTTAAGTGGTGCTGAAAGAAATATGCCCTAGAAGTAATAATAAAGTTACTATTTATTTCCTTATTTCATGATAAATGTTTATTATTCATGCTAGAATTGTATTAACCGGAAACATAATACATGTGTGAATATATAGACAAACATAGTGTCACTAGTATGCCTCTACTTGACTAGCTCGTTAATCAAAGATGGTTGTGTTTCCCAACCATAGACATGAGTTGTCATTTGATTAACGGGATCACATCATTAGGAGAATGATGTGATTGACTTGACCCATTCCGTTAGTTTAGCACTTGATCGTTTAGTATGTTGCTATTGCTTTCTTCATGATTTATACATGTTCCTATGACTATGAGATTATGCAACTCCCGTTTACCGAAGGAACACTTTGTGTGCTATCAAACGTCACAACGTAACTGAGTGATTATAGAGGAGCTCTACAGGTGTCTCCGAAGGTACATGTTGGGTTGGCGTATTTCGAGATTAGGATTTGTCACTCCATTGTCGGAGAGGTATCTCTGGGCGCTCTCGGTAATGCACATCACTATAAGCCTTGCAAGCAGTGTAGCTGATGAGTTAGTTACGAAATGATGCATTACGTAATGAGTAAAGAGATTTGCCGGTAACGAGATTGAACTAGGTATTGAGATACCGACGATCGAATCTCGGGCAAGTAACATACCGATGACAAAGGGAACAACGTATGTTGTTATGCGGTTTGACCGATAAAGATCTTCGTAGAATATGTAGGAGCCAATATGAGCATCCAGGTTCCGCTATTGGTTATTGACCGGAAACGTGTCGCGGTCATGTCTACATAGTTCTCGAACCCGTAGGGTCCGCACGCTTAAGGTTTCGATGACAGTTATATTACGAATTTATGTGTTTTGATGTACCGAAGGAGTTCGGAGTGCCGGATGAGATCGGGGACATGAAGAGGAGTCTCGAAATGGTCGAGACGTAAAGATCGATATATTGGACGACTATATTCGTACTTCGGAAAGGTTCCGAGTGATTCGGGTATTTTTTGGATTACCGGAGAGTTACCGGAATTCGCCGGGGAGTATATGGGCCTTATTGGGCCATACGGGAATAGAGGAGAGAGGCCAAAAGGAAGGAGGCCTGCCCCCCTGGTCCGAATTGGACAAGGGGCGCAACCCCCTTTTCCTTCTTCCTCTTCCCCTCTTTCCCCTTCTCCTACTCCAACAAGGAAGGAGGGAGTCCTACTTCCGGTGGGAGTAGGACTCCCCTTGGCACGCCCCCTCCTAGGCCGGCCGCCCCCTCCCCCCTTGCTCCTTTATATACGGGGGCAGGGGGGCACCACTAGGCACAACAACAATTGATCGTTTGATCTTTTAGCCGTGTGCGGTGCCCCCTTCACCATAGTCCACCTCGATAATATTGTAGCGGTGCTTAGGCGAAGCCCTGCGACGGTAGAACATCAAGATCGTCACCACGCCGTCGTGCTGACGGAACTCTCCCTCGACACTCGGCTGGATCGGAGTTCGAGGGACGTCATTGAGCTGAACGTGTGCTAGAACCCGGAGGTGCCGTAGTTTCGGTGCTTGATCGGTCGGGCCGTGAAGACGTATGACTACATCAACCGTGTTGTTCTAACGCTTCCGCTTTCGGTCTACGAGGGTACGTGGACACACTCTCCCCGCTCGTTGCTATGCATCACCATGATCTTGCGTGTGCGTAGGAATTTTTTTGAAATTACTACGTTCCCCAACAGTGGCATCCGAGCCAGGTTTTATGCGTAGATGTTATATGCACGAGTAGAACACAAGTGAGTTGTGGTCGATACAAGTCATACTGCTTACCAACATGTCATACTTTGGTTCGGCGGTATTGTTGGATGAAGCGGCCCGGACCGACATTACGCGTACGCTTAGGCGAGACTGGTTCTACCAACGTGCTTTGCACATAGGTGGCTGGCGGGTGTCAGTTTCTCCAACTTTAGTTGAACCGAGTGTGGCTATGCCCGGTCCTTGCGAAGGTTAAAACAGCACCAACTTGACAAACTATCGTTGTGGTTTTGATGCGTAGGTAAGAACGGTTCTAGCTAAGCCCGTAGCAGCCACGTAAAATTTGCAACAACAAAGTAGAGGACGTCTAACTTGTTTTTGCAGGGCATGTTGTGATGTGATATGGTCAAGATGTGATGCTATATTTTATTGTATGAGATGATAATGTTTTGTAACCGAGTTATCGGCAACTGGCAGGAGCCATATGGTTTTCGCTTTATTGTATGCAATGCAATCGCCCTGTAATGCTTTACTTTATCACTAAGCGGTAGCGATAGTCGTAGAAGCATAAGATTAGCGAGACGACAACGATGCTACGATGGAGATCCAGGTGTCGCGCCGGTAACGATGGTGATCATGGAGGTGCTTCGGAGATGGAGATCACAAGCACAAGATGATGATGGCCATATCATATCACTTATATTGATTGCATGTGATGTTTATCTTTTATGCATCTTATCTTGCTTCGATTGACGGTAGCATTATAAGATGATCTCTCACTAAATTTCAAGATAAAAGTGTTCTCCCTGAGTATGCACCGTTGCCAAAGTTCGTCGTGCCCAGACACCACGTGATGATTGGGTTTCATAAGCTCTGCGTCCATCTACAATGGGTGCAAGCCAGTTTTGCACACGCAGAATACTCAGGTTAAACTTGACGAGCCTAGCATATGCAGATATGGCCTCGGAACACTGAGACCGAAAGGTCGAGCCTGAATCATATAGTAGATATGATCAACATAATGATGTTCACCATTGAAAACTACTCCATTTCACGTGATGATCGGTTATGGTTTAGTTGATTTGGATCACGTGATCACTTAGATGATTAGAGGGATGTCTATCTAAGTGGGAGTTCTTAAGTAATATGATTAATTGAACTTAAATTTATCATGAACTTAGTCCTCATAGTATTTTGCAAATTATGTTGTAGATCAATAGCTCGCGTTGTAGCTTCCCTATGTTTTTGCTTCCCTATGTTTTTATATGTGTTCTTAGAGAAAACTATGTTGAAAGATGATAGTAGCAATGATGCAGACTTGGTCCGTGATCTGAGGTTTATCCTCATTGCTGCACAGAAGAATTATGTCCTTGATGCACCGCTAGGTGACAGACCTATTGCAGGAGTAGATGCAGACGTTATGAATGTTTGGCTAGCTCAATATGATGACTACTTGATAGTTTTGTGCACCATGCTTTATGGCTTAGAACCGGGACTACAAAAACATTTTTGAAACGTCACAGAACATATGAGATGTTCCATGAGATGAAATTGATATTTCAGACTCATGCCCATGTCAAGAGGTATGAGACCTCTGACAAATACTTCGCCTAAAAGATGGAGGAGAATTGCTCAACTAGTGAGAAAGTACTTAGATTGTCTGAGTACTACAATCGCTTGAATCAAGTGGGAGTTAATCTTCCAGATAAGTTAGTGATTGGCAGAGTTCTCTAGTCACCATCACCAAGTTACTGGAACTTTGTGATGAACTATAATGCAAGGGATGACGAAAAGCGATTCCCGAGCTCTTCGTGATGCTGAAATCGACGAAGGTAGAAATCAAGAAAAGAGCATCATGTGTTGATGATTGACAAGACCACTAGTTTCAAGAAAAGGGCAAAGGGAAAGAAAGGGAACTTCAAGCAGAATGGCAAGCAAGTTGTCACTCCCGCGAAGAAGCCCAAAGCTGGACCAAAGCCTGAAACTGAGTGATTATACTACAAAAGAAATGGTCACTAGAAGCGGAAATGCCCTGAATATTTGGTGGATAAGAAGGATGGCAAAGTGAACAAGGGTATATTTGATATACAATTTATTGATGTGTACCTTACTAGTGTTTATAGTAGCCCCTGAGTATTTGATACTTGTTCAGTTGCTAGATTAGTAACTCGAAAAAGGGGGTTATAGAATAAACAGAAACTAGTTGAGGGTGAAGTGACGATGTGTGTTGGAAGTGGTTCCAAGATTGATATGACCAGCATCGTACACTCCCTATACTTTCGGGATTAGTGTTAAACCTAAATAAATGTTATTTGGCGTTTGCGTTGAGCATGAATATGATTTGGTAATGTTTATTGCAATACGGTTATTCGTTTAAAGTTAGAGAATAATTGTTATTCTGTTTACATGAATAAAGCCTTCGATGGTCATACACCCAATGAAAATAGTTTGTTGGATCTCGATCGTAGTGATACACATAATCATAATATTGATGCCAAAAGATGCAAAGTTAATAATGATAGTGCAACTTATTTGTGGCAATGCCGTTTGGGTCATATCGGTATAAAGCGCATGAAGAAACTCCATGCTGATGGGTTTTTGGAATCACTTGATTATGAATCATTTGATGCTTGCGAACCGTCCTTTTGGGGAAGATGACTAAAACTCCGTTCTTCGGAACAATGGAACGAGCTACTGATTTATTGGAAATAATACATATCGATGTATGCGATCCAATGAGTGTTGATGCTCGTGGCGAGTATCATTATTTTCTGACCTTCCCAGATGATTTGAGCAGATATGGGTATATCTACTTAATGAAACACAAGTCTGAAACATTTGAAAGTTCAAAGAATTTCAGAGTGAAGTGGAGAATCATCGTAACAAGAAAATAAAATTTCTACGATCTGATCGTGGAGTAGAATATTTGAGTTACGAGTTTGGCCTTCATATAAAACAATGTGGGATAGTTTCACAGTTCACACCACCTGGAACACTATGCGTTATGGTGTGTCCGAATGTTATAACCGCACTTTATTAGATATTGTGCGATCTATGATGTCTCTTATCGGTTTACCACTATCATTTTTGGGGTTATGTATTAGAGACAGTTGCATTCACTTTAAATAGGGCACCATCGAAATACGTTGAGATGACACCTTATGAACTGTGGTTTGGCAAGAAACCAAAGTTGTCGTTTCTTAAAGTTTGGGGCTGCGATGCTTATGTGAAAAAGTTTCAACCTGATAAGCTCGAACCCAAATCGGAGAAGTACGTCTTCATAGAATACCCAAAGGTAACTATTGGGTACACCTTCAATCACAGATCCGAAGGCAAGTTATTCGTTGCTCAGAATGGATCCTTTCTAGAGAAGAAGTTTCTCTCGAAAGAAGTGAGTGGGAGGAAAGTAGAACTTGATGAGGTAATTGTACCTTCTCCCTTATTGGAAAGTAGTTCATCATAGAAATCAGTTCCAGTGATTCCTACACCAATTAGTGAAGAAGTTAATGATGATGATCATGAAACTTCAGATCAAGTTGCTACCAAACCTCATAGGTCTTCCAGAGTAAGATCCGCACCAGAGTGGTACGGTAATCCTATTCTGGAAGTCATGTTACTAGACCATGATGAACCTACGAACTATGAGGAAGCGATTATGAGCCCAGATTCCGCGAAATGGCTTGAGGCCATGAAATCTGAGATGGGATCCATGTATGAGAACAAAGTGTGGACTTTGGTTGTCTTGCCCGTTGATCGACAAGCCATAGAAAATAAATGGATCTTCAAGAGGAAGACGGACGCTGATAGTAGTGTTACTATCTACAAAGCTCGACTTGTTGTGAAAGGTTTTCGGCAAGTTCAAGGTGTTGAATACGATGAGATTTTCTCACTCGTAACGATGCTTAAGTCTGTCCGAATCATGTTAGCAAATTGCCACATTTTATGAAATCTGGCAAATGGATGTCAAAACTCCGTTCCTAAATGAATTTCTGGAAGAAGAGTTGTATATGATGCAACCAGAAGGTTTTGTCGATCCGAAAGGTGCTAACAAAGTGTGCAAGCTCCAGCAATCCATTAATGGACTGGTGCAAGCATCTCAGAGTTGGAATATACGCTTGATGTGAGTGGGAGCACTACAGCCTTTCTGATAAGTATATGTGAATGACATATTGTTGATCGGAAATAATGTAGAATTTTCTAGAAATCATAAAGGAGTGTTTGAATAAGAGTTTTTTAAAGCAAGATCTCGGTGAAGCTGCTTACACATTGAGCATCAGGATCTATATAGATAGATCAAGACGCTTGATAAGATTTTTCAATTAGTACATACCTTGACAAGATTTTGAAGTAATTCAAAATGGAACAGTCAAAGAAAGAGTTCTTGCCTGTGATGCAAAGGTGTGAAGTTGAGTAAGACTCAAAACCCGATCATGGCTGAAAATAGAAAGAGAATGAAAAGTCATTCCCTATGCCTCAGTCATAGGTTCTAATGCTATGCTGTGTACCAGACCTATTGTATACCTTGCTCTGAGTTTGGCAAAGGAATACAATTTTGATCTAAGAGTAGATCACTGGACATCGGTCAAGAATATCCTTAGTGAGGACTAAGGAGATGTTTCTCGATTATGGAGATGATAAAAGAGTTCGTCGTAAAGAGTTACATCGATGCAAGCTTTTACGCCAATCCAGATGACTCTAAGTCTCAATCTGGATACATATTGAAAGTGGGAGCAATTAGCTAGAATAGCTCCGTGTAGAGAATTGTAGACATAGAATTTTGCCAAATATATACGGCTCTGAATGTGACAGACCCGTTGACTAAACTTCTCTCATGAGCAAAACATAATCAGACCTTAGTACTCTTTGGGTATTAATCACATAGCGATGTGAACTAGATTATTGACTCTAGTAAACCCTTCGGGTGTTGGTCACATGACAATGTGAACTATGGGTATTAATCACATATTATGTGAATATTGGTGTTAAATCACATGGCGATGTGAACTAAATTATTAACTCTAGTGCAAGTGGGAGACTGAAGGAAATATGCCCTAGAGGCAATAATAAAGTTATTATTTATTTCCTTATTTCATGATAAATGTTTATTATTCATGCTAGAATTGTATTAACCGGAAACATAATACATGTGTGAATATATAGACAAACAAGTGTCACTTGTATGCCTCTACTTGACTAGCTCGTTAATCAAAAATGGTTGTGTTTCCCAACCATAGACATGAGTTGACATTTGATTAACAGGATCACATCATTAGGAGAATGATGTGATTGACTTGACCCATTCCGTTAGCTTAGCACTTGATCGTTTAGTATGCTGCTATTGCTTTCTTCATGACTTATACATGTTCCTATGACTATGAGATTATGCAACTCCCGTTTACCGGAGGAACACTTCTACCAAACGTCACAACGTAACTGGGTGATTATAAAGGAGCTCTACAGGTGTCTCCGAAGGTACATGTTGGGTTGGCGTATTTCGAGATTAGGATTTGTCACTCCGGTTGTTGGAGAGGTATCTCTGGGCCCTCTCGGTAATGCACATCACTATAAGCCTTGCAAGCAATGTAGCTAGAGTTAGTTACGGAATGATGCATTACGTAACGAGTAAAGAGACTTGCCGGTAACGAGATTGAACTAGGTATTGAGATACCGACGATCGAATCTCGGGCAAGTAACATACCGATGACAAAGGGAACAACGTATGTTGTTATGTAGTTTGACCGATAAAGATCTTCGTAGAATATGTAGGAGCCAATATGAGCATCCAGGTTCCGCTATTGGTTATTGACCGGAAACGTGTCACGGTCATGTCTACATAGTTCTCGAACCCGTAGGGTCCGCACGCTTAAGGTTTCGATGACAGTTATATTATGAGTTTATGTGTTTTGATGTACCGAAGGAGTTCGGAGTCCCGGATGAGATCGGGGACATGACAAGGAGTCTCGAAATGGTCGAGATGTAAAGATCGATATATTGGACGACTATATTCGTACTTCGGAAAGGTTCCAAGTGATTCGGGTATTTTTTTGGAGTACCGGAGAGTTACGGGAATTCGCCGGGGAGTATATGGGCCTTATTAGGCCATACGGGAATAGAGGAGAGAGGCCAAAAGGAAGGAGGCCTGCGCCCCCCCCCCCTCTGGTCCGAATTGGACAAGGGGCGCAGCCCCCTTTTCCTTCTTCATCTCCCCCTCTTTCCCCTTCTCCTACTCCAACAAGGAAGGATGGAGTCCTACTCCCGGTGGGAGTAGGACTCCCCTTGGCACGCCCCCTCCTAGGCCGGCCGCCCCCTCCCCTTTGCTCCTTTATATACGGGGGCAGGGGGGCACCTCTAGGCACAACAACAATTGATCGTTTGATCTTCTAGCCGTGTGCGGTGCCCCCCTTCACCATAGTCCACCTCGATAATATTGTAGCGGTGCTTAGGCGAAGCCCTGCGACGGTAGAACATCAAGATTGTCACCACGCCATCGTGCTGACGGAACTCTCCCTCGACACTCGGCTGGATCGGAGTTCGAGGGACGTCATCGAGCTGAACTTGTGCTAGAACTCGGAGGTGCCGTAGTTTCGATGCTTGATCGGTCGGGCCGTGAAGACGTACGACTACATCAACCGCGTTGTTCTAACGCTTCCGCTTTTGGTCTACGAGGGTACGTGGACACACTCTCCCCGCTCGTTGCTATGCATCACCATGATCTTGTGTGTGCGTAGGAATTTTTTTGAAATTACTATGTTCCCCAACAGGTGCCTCTAGGTCTTTCTATATAGAAATCATTGGGTTCTGATCTTGCCCTCCAAATCCAATTTTTTTTATTCTTATGACATATATTTGTCGCATAGTGCATTATCTCCTTCATGTTCATTTGTCATGTGTCTGGTTGAATCATTTCATTTCCATTTTTCACGTGGTGTGCTAACTCCTTTCATCTCTCTTTGTCGAGTGGCGCTTTGACTCCTTTCTTCCCCTCTCTCATGTGGCACATTGTGTTCTTTCATCTCCAACTGTCGTCTGGCACATTGACTCCTTTCATCTCCATTGGCCATGTATTTTTAAGCATTTTTCCACAATGATGGTAAGCGCTACTGCATCCCTTAAATCATTTTAATAGGATTTGTTAGATCATACGTTGGCATTTCATAATATAATTATTCATGTGCATGAATAATGCGAGCTCCAGGGAAGTTCATAGGATATCGTTGCTCTCTAATATTTTGCAAAAAAGAACAAGAAACGACAGCCATCGCATGCCTACTTTTTCAAGAATGTGTTTTAAGTGGTTGGGAGTTCCACTCGTCTAAATCACACCATATCATTTTGGTCCAACACTTAAAGTTTAAATTATTATTTTTTTCATTGCTTCTCTATTTATGCCTGATGCGCTCAGAATCAGTAAGCATTGTCATGTTTCCTTTTGTGCTTGCTTCAAACTGATTGCGGTAAAGTTTGATTGGATCCTGGACTCCGTCGAGTCTGGGTTTTTGAAAATAGTTGAGATGTATTTTTGTTGGAAATGATCATATAGATGTTATCTATTGCACCTAGAAATTTTCATGTAACATGTGTATATGTATACGTCCACAAAAGGATCAAGATCTACATTTAGAAATAGCAAACAGCACATGCATACAAATCCACATACACGGTAAAGTATATTTTAAGAGAAGCTTACACATATGTAAAATACATCAACTACAAGTCAAACTATTTCAGAATATACCAAAAAAGAAGGCGTCGCCATGATGTTTGATCTGGTAGATAAAGACATATATTGGATTGCTTTTAATGTGATGATTTTTACTGCAACAGTCTTGTTAATCCACCCCCAACTGATTTGAAAATTTTGTAAGCCTAAAATGTTGCTACACTCCCTTAATAAGGTTATCTGTCAAGCGAAGACATACAAATAAACCGTTTCATCTTGGTCCAGAAGTTTGCTAAGATGCCTGAGATTTTTGTAGGCAGATTTTGGAAAAAGAATTATATTTTATATTTTTTTCCTAATATATTTTAACCTTTTGATTAGAGTTACAGATGGCACTACTTTTGCTGGTTAATATCTGGTACTTAGGATTATGTTATAGCTTGTTATGTCTTTATCACTGGAGAAGATAACGATCAACTCCGACACTAAAAAAACTTACGTGGTGACAAAGTTAGGTTTGGATGACTAGTTATGCGTGCTGGACTTGACTAACACAGGATACTGCAGATCATATTAACCTACGAACAGTGGATTTTTTGTGAACCAACATGTGGTTGGATGGTTGGAGGGATTGTGATATCTTCAACCCACCAGGGTTTAAGTCCTGGTGCTTGCATTTATTCTTAAAATTTTCTTTTAGGTTTTCACCCTTTGCATGGCATAGAGTATCATTAATGTTTTAACTAAAGAAAAAGACAATTGCCCAGATAATTATGAAACATCAAGCTAAAACCGATACAACCTTTCACACCAGCCTCGGAGGTATCGCCGGCCGATTTAACACACAATAGAAAATGTCATGCACATCGTACCATCATCGTCATCACTCTCCACGAGCGAGCAACTCTGGCTTCACCACAGGCGACCAATGGTGACACCG
>NC_041385.1:788985323-789006650 GCF_002162155.2 Triticum dicoccoides | reverse complement strand
CTAATTCCCTTCGTCCACAACAACAACATCGTGGTTACTCCTCCACAAGCAAGACTGCACTGACTTTGCCACATACGACCCCCGCCCCCCGCGCGTGCACACATGACGCACACAACAACGTCATCATCATTACTCCTCCACAAACGAGATTTCTGTGACTTTGCCACAAACAACCAACTACCCGCCGCGCGCAACAAATGTGTAAATAAGCCACAACAACGCCATCATCATTACTCCTCCACAAGCGTGACTGTTTTGACTTTGCCGCATACGACCAACCCCTCGCCGCACGCAACAAATGTGTGAAGGCACAACAACGTCATTGTTATTACTCATTCACAAGTGAAACTGCTTTGACTTTTTCGCACACAACCAAACCCTCCTCCATGTGCAACAAATGGGTGAAGCCACAACAACACCATCAACATTACTCATCCACAAGCGAGGTTGCTCTGTTTTTGGCACAAATGACCCCCCCCCTCCCAAACGCGATGTGCGTAACAAATGTGTGAAGCCACAATGATGTAATTGTCATTACTCCTCTACAGGCGACGTTGCTAGCTCTAATGTCGCACCGACGACCACGAGTGACCCCCTTCCCACGGCGTTGCGCAACAAATGGTGAAGGCACAATAAATGTCATCATCATTGCTCCTGCAAAAGTGGCGCTGCTTTGACTTCGCATCCATGACCACCGGTAACCCTCCCCCTCGAGGGGGGGGGGGGGCGTGCCGCATGCAACAAATGTGTGAAGCCACGGTAGCACCATTGTCATTATGACTCCCCCTCAAAAAGAGAGGCTCGACCTTAATCACAAACGACCACCGATGATGCATTTCCTACAACGGATGTGTGAAGCCACTCAAAATCCGCGCAACCAGACAACACCAACCGCAAGGGTAATTACGTATCAAGGAGAGGTAGTCAATAACAGAAAGGTTTGCTCCTCACTCAACCACGGTACGATAAAATATAACTAAAAAACTGGTGCCATATGTTGGAATGAATTTGAATTTTTTTGTTAAACAATGGCCCCTACCAATGAACTTCCCAACACCATGAGACACCAAGGAATGACGGAGACAAGGACATAAATGGATTCATCACTGCGAGACACACGCTAGACAAACTGAAACTTCCATTGCCAGTCCTTCCCGAAGAAAGCTGTCGTGTGGGCTCTCATATTTTAACTTCCAAAGCAGATGAAAAACTTGCTTAATTATATTTGTGGAACCCCTGCATATATAAACTATGTGGAACTAGAACCCGAGTTTTGCTCAGTTATCCATAGAAGCACTACACGTCAAACATGCGCAGCTTCACGTGAGTAAGAAGATGTCGATCATGTGGTATCTGTTGGAAATATGCCCTAGAGGCAATAATAAAAGTATTATTATTATATTTCCTTGTTCATGATAATTGTCTTTTATTCATGCTATAACTGTATTATCCGGAAATCGTAATACACGAGTGAATACATAGACCACAATATGTCCCTAGTGAGCCTCTAGTTGACTAGCTCGTTGTGATCAACAGAAAGTCATGGTTTCCTGGCTATGGACATTGGATGTCGTTGATAGCGGGATCACATCATTAGGAGAATGATGTGATGGACAAGACCCAATCCTAAGACTAGCACAAAAGATCGTGTAGTTCATTTGCTAGAGCTTTGCCAATGTCAAGTATCTCTTCCTTCGACCATGAGAGCGTGTAACTCCTGGATACCGTAGGAGTGCTTTGGGTGTATCAAACGTCACAACGTAACTGGGTGACTATAAAGGTGCACTACAGGTATCTCCGAAAGTATCTATTGTTTTATGCGGATCGAGACTGGGATTTGTCACTCCGTGTAAACGGAGAGGTATCTCTGGGCCCACTCGGTAGGACATCATCATATGCGCAATGTGACCAAGGAGTTGATCACGGGATGATGTGTTACGGAACGAGTAAAGTGACTTGCCGGTAACGAGATTGAACAAGGTATTGGATACCGACGATCGAATCTCGGGCAAGTAACATACCGATAGACAAAGGGAATTGAATACGGGATTGATTAAGTCCTTGACATCGTGGTTCATCCGATGAGATCATCGTGGAACATGTGGGAGCCATCATGGGTATCCAGATCCCGCTGTTGGTTATTGACCGGAGAACATCTCGGTCATGTTTACATGTCTCCCGAACCCGTAGGGTCTACACACTTAAGGTTCGATGACGCTAGGGTTATAAAGGAAGTTTGTATGTGGTTACCGAATGTTGTTCCGAGTCCCGGATGAGATCCCGTACGTCACGAGGAGTTCCGGAATGGTCCGGAGGTAAAGATTTATATATGGGAAGTCCTATTTTGGCCACCGGAAAATGTTCGGGATTTTTCGGTATTGTACTGGGAAGGTTCTAGAAGGTTCCGGAGTGGGGCCCACCTGCATGGGGGGACCCACATGGACGTGGGTAGTGGGGGCAAGGCCCCACACCCCTGGTCAAGGCGCACCAAGATCCCCCGTTAGAAGGAATAAGATCATATCCCAAAGGGATAAGATCAAGATCCCTAAAAAGGGGGGATAACAATCGGTGGGGAAGGAAATAATGAGATTTCTTTCCTCCCACCTTGGCCAACGCCCCAATGGACTTGGAGGGCAAGAAACCAGCCCCTCCACCCCTATATATAGTGGGGAGGCGCATGGGAGCTATAGACGAAGTTCTGGCGCAGCCATCCCCCTCTCCCAAGTCGTCCTCCTCTCCCGTGGTGCTTGGCGAAGCCCTGCAGGATTGCCACGCTCCTCCACCACCACCACGCCGTTGTGCTGCTGCTGGATGGAGTCTTCCTCAACCTCTCCCTCTCTCCTTGCTGGATCAAGGCGTGGGATACGTCACCGGGCTGTACGTGTGTTGAACGCGGAGGTGCCGTGCGTTCGGCACTTGATCATCGGTGATTTGAATCACGACGAGTACGACTTCATCAACCCCGTTCACTTGAACGCTTCCGCTTAGCGATCTACAAGGGTATGTAGATGCACTCTCCTTCTACTCGTAGCTGGTTTCTCCATAGATAGATCTTGGTGACACGTAGGAAAATTTTGAATTTCTGCTACGTTCCCCAACAGTGGCATCATGAGCTAGGTCTATTGCGTAGATTCTTTGCACGAGTAGAACACAAAGTAGTTGTGGGCGTTGATGTTGTTCAATATGCTTACCGTTACTAGTCCAATCTTGTTTCGACGGTATTGTGGGATGAAGCGGCCCGGACCGACCTTACACGTACTCTTACGTGAGACAGGTTCCACCGATTGACATGCACTTGGTGCATAAGGTGGCTAGCGGGTGCCAGTCTCTCCCACTTTAGTCGGAACGGATTCGATGAAAAGGGTCATGAAGGGTAAATAGCAATTGGCATATCACGTTGTTGTCTTGCGTAGGTAAGAAACGTTCTTGCTAGAAACCCATAGCAGCCACGTAAAACATGCAACAACAATTAGAGGACGTCTAACTTGTTTTTGCAGGGTATGCTATGTGATGTGATATGGCCAAGAAGAATGTGATGAATGATATGTGATGTATGAGATTGATCATGTTCTTGTAATAGGATTCACGACTTGCATGTCGATGAGTATGACAACCGGCAGGAGCCATAGGAGTTGTCTTTATTTATTGTATGACATGCGTGTCATTGAAGAACGCCATGTAAACTACTTTACTTTATTGCTAAACGCGTTAGTCATAGAAGTAGAAGTAGTCGTTGGCGTGACAACTTCATGAAGACACGATGATGGAGATCATGGTGTCGTGCCGATGACGATGATGATCATGGAGCCTCGAAGATGAAGATCAAAAGGAGCAAAATGATATTGGCCATATCATGTCACTATTTGATTGCATGTGATGTTTATCATGTTTATGCATCTTGTTTGCTTAGGACGACGGTAGTAAATAAGATGATCCCTTACAAAATTTCAAGAAGTGTTCTCCCCTAACTGTGCACCGTTGCTACAGTTCGTCGCTTCTAAGCACCACGTGATGATCGGGTGTGATGGATTCTTACGTTCACATACAACAGGTGTAAGACAGTTTTACACAGCGAAAACACTTAGGGTTAACTTGACGAGCCTAGCATGTGCAGACATGGCCTCGGAACACGGAGACCGAAAGGTCGTGCATGAGTCGTATGGTAGATACGATCAACATGAAGATGTTCACCGATGATGACTAGTCCGTCTCACGTGATGATCGGACACGGCCTAGTTGACTCGGATCATGTGATCACTTAGATGACCAGAGGGATGTCTATCTAAGTGGGAGTTCATAAGATGAACTTAATTATCCTGAACATAGTCAAAAGACCTTTTGCAAATTATGTCGTAAGCTCGCGCTTTAGTTCCACTGTTTAGATATGTTCCTAGAGAAAATATAGTTGAAAGTTGATAGTAGCGATTATGCGATCAGTAGAAAGCTTATGTCCTTAATGCACCGCTCAGTGTGCTGAACCCCAACGTCGTTTGTCGATGTTGCGAACATCGTACATACACGTTTTGATAACTACGTGATAGTTCAATTAAATGGTTTAAGTAGAGGCACCAAAGACGTTTTCGAAACGTCGCGGAACATATGAGATGTTTCGAGGGCTGAAATTGGGATTTCAGGCTCGTGCCCACGTCAAGAGGTATAAGACCTCCAACGATTTTCTTAGCCTGCAAACTAAGGGAGAAAAGCTCAATAGTTGAGCTTGTGCTCAGATTGTCTGAGCACAACAATCACTTGAATCGAGTGGGAGTTGATCCTCCAGATGAGATAGTGATGTTTCCCCAAAGTCATTGCCACCAAGCTGCTAGAGCTTCGTGATTAACTATAACATATCAGGGATAGAAATGATGATCCTTGAAATATTCATGATGTTTGACACCGCGAAAGTAGAAATCAAGAAGGAGCATCAATTGTTGATGGTTGGTGAAACCACTAGTTTCAAGAAGGGCAAGGAAACAAAGGGATACTTCATGAAACGGCAATTCAGCTGCTGCTCTAGTGAAGAAACCCAAGGTTAAACCCAAACCCGAGACTAAGTGCTTCTGTAATAAGGGGAACAACCACTGGAGCAGCATTACCCTAGATACTTGGTAGATGAGAAGGCTGGCACGGTCGATAGAAGTATATTGGATATACATTATGTTAATGTGTACTTTACTAGTACTCCTAGTAGCACCAGGGTATTGGATACCGGTTCGGTTGCTAAGTGTTAGTAACTCGAAATAAAAGCTACGGCATAAACGGAGACTAGCTAAAGGTGAGCTGACGATATGTGTTGGAAGTGTTTCCAATGTTGATATGATCAAGCATCGCACGCTCCCTCTACCATCGAGATTTGGTGTTTGCGTTGAGCATAGACATGATTGGATTATGTCTATCGCAATACGGTTATTCATTTAAAGAGAATAATGGTTACTCTATTTATTTGAATAATACCTTCAATGGTCTTGCACCTAAAATGAATGGTTCATTGAAATCTCGATCGTAGTGATACACATGTTCATGCCAAAAGATAGTAATGATAGTACCACCTATTTGTGGCACTGCCACGGAAGTCATATTGGTATAAGAACGCATGAAGAAGCTCCATGTTGATGGATCTTTGGACTCACTCATTTTTGAAAAGTTTGAGACATGCGAACCATGTCTATTGGTGTATACGCATGAAGAAACTCCATGCAGATGAATCATTTGGACTCACTTGATTTTGAATCACTTGAGATATGCAAATCATACCACATGGGCAAGATGACTAAAAAGCCTCATTTTCAGTAAAATGGAACAAGATAGCAACTTGTTGGAAGTAACACATTTTGATGTGTGCAGTCGAATGAGTGCTGAGGCATGCAGTGAATATCATTATGTTCTTACTTCACAGATGATTCGAGTAAATGTTGAGTATATTTACTTGATGAAACACAAGTCTGAATTATTGAATGGTTCAAGTAATTTCAGAGTGAAGTAGCAGATCATTGTGACAAGAGGATAAAATGTCTATGATATGATCATAGAGATGAGTATCTGAGTTACGAGTTTTGGCACACAATTAAGACATTGTGGAAATTGTTTCGCAATTAATACCGCCTGGAACACCATAATGTGATGGTGTGTCCCAACATCATAGTTGCACCCTATTGGATATGGTGCGTACCATGATGTCTCTTATCGAATTACCACTATCGTTCATGGGTTAGGCATTAGAGACAACCACATTCACTTTAAATAGGGCACCACGTAATTCCGATGAGATGACACCGTATGAATTATGGTTTAGAGAAACCTAAGTTGTCGTTTCTTAAAAGTTTGGGGCTGCGACGCTTATATGAAAAAGTTTCAGGTTGATAAGCTCGAACCCAAAGCGGATAAAATGCATCTTCATAGGAAACCCAAAACAGTTGGGTATACCTCCTAATTCAGATCCGAAAGCAATATGGATTGTTTCTAGAATCGGGTCCTTTCTCAAGGAAAAGTTTCTCTCGAAAGAATTGAGTGGGAGGATGGTGGAGACTTGATGAGGTTATTGAACCGTCTCTTCAACTAGTGTGTGACAGGGCACAGGGAGTTGTTCCTGTGGCACCTACACCAATTGAAGTGGAAGCTTATGATATTGATCATGAAACTTCGGATCAAGTCACTCCCAAACCTCGTAGGATGACAAGGATGCGTACTATTTCAGAGTGGTACGTAATCCTGTCTTGAAGGTCATGTTGCTAGACAACAATGAACCTACAAGCTATGGAGAAGCGATGGTGGGACCGGATTCCGATAAATGGCTTGAGGCCATAAAATCCGAGAGAGGATCCATGCATGAAAACAAAGTGTAGACTTTGGCAGAACGGCTCGATGGTCGTAAGGCTAATGAGTACAGATGGATTTCAAAAGGAAGACGGACAATGATGGTAAATGTCACCATTAAGAAAGCTCGACTTGTCGTTAAGATGTTTTCCGACAAGTTCTAGGAGTTGACTACGATGAGATTTTCTCACTCGTAGCGATGCTAAGAGTCTGTTGGAATTATATTAGCGATTACTGCATTATTTATGAAATCTTGCAGATAGGATGTCAAAACATTGTTTCCTCGACGATTTTAATGAGGAAAGGTTGTATGTGATACAACCGGAAGGTTTTGTCAATCCCGAAAGATGCTAATAAGTATGCAAAGCTCCAGCAATCCTTCTAAGGACTGGAGTGAGCATCTCGGAGTTGGAATGTATGCTTTGATGATGATCAAAAATTTTGGGTTTGTACAAAGTTTATGAGAAAATTGTATTTCCAAAGAAGTGAGTGGGAGCACTATATAATTTCTGATGAGTATATGTTGTTGACATATTGTTGATCAGAAATGACGTAGAATTTTTGGAAAGCATATACGGTTATTTTGAAAGTGTTTTTCAATGGAAAGCCTGGATTAAGCTACTTGAACATTGAGCATCAAGATCTATAAGGATAGATCAAAATGCTTAATAATACTTTCAAATGAGCACATACCTTGACATGATCTTGAAGGTGTTCAAGATGGACCAGTCAAAGAAGGAGTTCTTGCCTGAGTTGTAAGGTACGAAGTTAGGACTTAAAGCTCGACCACGGCAGAAAAGAGAGAAAGGACGAAGGTCGTCCCCTATACTTTAGACGTAGGCTCTACAGTATGCCATGCTGAGTACCGCACCTGAAGTGTGCCTTGCCATGAGTCAGTCAAGGGGTACAAGAGTGATCCAAGAATGGATCACAGGACAGCGGTCAAAGTTATCCTTAGAAATTAGTGGACTAAGGAATTTTTCTCGATTATGGAGGTGGTAAAAGAGTTCGTCGTAAAGGGTTACGTCGATGCAAGCTTGACACCTATCCGGATAGCTCTGAGTAGAGATACCGGATACATATAATGGAGCAACAATATAGAATAGCTCCAAGTAGAACAGTTATTTGGATTAGCTCCAAATAGAGCGTGGTAGCTACATCTAGGAGATGACATAGAGATTTGTAAAACACACACGGATCTGAAAGGTTCGGACCCGTTGACTAAAACCTCTCTCACAAGCAACATGATCAAACCTAAAACTCATTGAGTATTAATCACATAGTGATGTGAACTAGACTACTGATTCTAGTAAACTCTTGGGTGTTAGTCACATGGCGATGTGACCTGTGAGTGTTAATCACATGGCGATGTGAACTAGATTATTGACTCTAGTGCAAGTGGGAGACTGTTGGAAATATGCCCTAGAGGCAATAATAAAAGTATTATTATTATATTTCCTTGTTCATGATAATTGTCTTTTATTCATGCTATAACTGTATTATCCGAAAATCGTAATACACGTGTGAATACATAGACCACAATATGTCCCTAGTGAGCCTCTAGTTGACTAGCTCGTTGTGATCAACAGATAGTCATGGTTTCCTGGCTATGGACATTGGATGTCGTTGATAACGGGATCACATCATTAGGAGAATGATGTGATGGACAAGACCCAATCCTAAGACTAGCACAAAAGATCATGTAGTTCATTTGCTAGAGCTTTGCCAATGTCAAGTATCTCTTCCTTCGACCATGAGAGCGTGTAACTCCTGGATACCGTAGGAGTGATTTGGGTGTATCAAACGTCACAACGTAACTGGGTGACTATAAAGGTGCACTACAGGTATCTCCGAAAGTATCTATTGTTTTATGCGGATCGAGACTGGGATTTGTCACTCCGTGTAAACGGAGAGGTATCTCTGGGCCCACTCGGTAGGACATCATCATATGCGCAATGTGACCAAGGAGTTGATCACGGGATGATGTGTTACGGACGAGTAAAGTGACTTGCCGGTAACGAGATTGAACAAGGTATTGGATACCGACGATCGAATCTCGGGCAAGTAACATACCGATAGACAAAGGGAATTGAATACGGGATTGATTAAGTCCTTGACATCGTGGTTCATCTGATGAGATCATCGTGGAACATGTGGGAGCCATCATGGGTATCCAGATCCCGCTGTTGGTTATTGACCGGAGAACGTCTCGGTCATGTCTACATGTCTCCCGAACCTGTAGGGTCTACACACTTAAGGTTCGATGACGCTAGGGTTATAAAGGAAGTTTGTATGTGGTTACCGAATGTTGTTCGGAGTCCCGGATGAGATCCCGGACGTCACGAGGAGTTCCGGAATGGTCCGGAGGTAAAGATTTATATATGGGAAGTCCTATTTTGGCCACCGGAAAATGTTCGGGATTTTTCGGTATTGTACCGGGAAGGTTCTAGAAGGTTCCGGAGTGGGGCCCACCTGCATGGGGGGACCCACATGGACGTGGGTAGTGGGGGCAAGGCCCCACACCCCTGGTCAAGGCGCACCAAGATCCCCCGTTAGAAGGAATAAGATCATATCCCGAAGGGATAAGATCAAGATCCCTAAAAAGGGGGGATAACAATCGGTGGGGAAGGAAATAATGAGATTTCTTTCCTCCCACCTTGGCCAACGCCCAATGGACTTGGAGGGCAAGAAACCAGCCCCTCCACCCCTATATATAGTGGGGAGGCGCATGGGAGCTATAGACGAAGTTCTGGCGCAGCCCTCCCCCTCTCCCAAGTCGTCCTCCTCTCCCGTGGTGCTTGGCGAAGCCCTGCAGGATTGCCACGCTCCTCCACCACCACCACGCTGTTGTGCTGCTGCTGGATGGAGTCTTCCTCAACCTCTCCCTCTCTCCTTGCTGGATCAAGGCGTGGGATACGTCACCGGGCTGTACGTGTGTTGAATGCGGAGGTGTCGTGCGTTCGGCACTTGATCATCGGTGATTTGAATCACGACGAGTACGACTTCATCAACCCCGTTCACTTGAACGCTTCCGCTTAGCGATCTACAAGGGTATGTAGATGCACTCTCCTTCTACTCGTAGCTGGTTTCTCCATAGATAGATCTTGGTGACACATTGAAAAATTTTGAATTTCTGCTACGTTCCCCAACAGTATCACCTCCAAAAGAAAAAGGAACCAAATTAACATTTGGGGCTATGCTTGCTAGGCTCTTGATCTGATTTTAGTAATGGCACATAGGATGTGTCCGAATGATTTGAGGCACTCTGCTACATGGTATGTGGTGGGCTTGACTAACACAAGTCAGTGGAGATTATATCAACCTACGAGCACTTGAAAAAATAACAGGTTTCACCCTTTGCATGGCATAGACTTTTTTTTCTGTATGGCATAGACTAACGATGATACGGTTCCCATTTCCACGGATGTCATATCTAGACAATAGTACTTATTATGTCAACTTATTCATACAAGTAATTACATTTTCTATGAAGGCATAAAGGTAATTGCTTACTTTTTGGATCGCACAAAAAAAGCTTATTTCTTGGAAACCAATTATAATTGTATTACTTTTTTGGAATTATTGGGCTTTTAGGCCATTTCTTATTTCCGGTAATTCTTGAAAATCTTAGAGGCCTGTATGGCCCATTTACTCAAAAAGAGAGTGTGAAAAGTTTTATCCCACCTCGGTTGTGGAGGGTGAGTTGGACCAACATATAAGGTGGGCTCATTCACACATCACTAAGAGCATGAGAAGAGGGCACATAAACGCATGGTTCTCCTCCTCCGCCCGCCTATGCCACGTGTACAGGGAATCACAATGTGATGAGTTCTAGTGGAGTGAGGAATGAAAATATTACCCGAATTGTTTCGGGAATAAAAGAACTAGTTTCAAGAGAAACCGGAAGCGTTTCGGGTAATACTGGGAAAATATATAAACAGAAAATGTTTGCGGGAACCTAATATTAGTATAGAGGGCTCAAATATTGATTAATAGGCCCCTAGGATTTATTTAGAGGCTATGGGTAAGGAAAATAATAAAGGCAAGGCCTAATGGGAAAAGTTATTGGGCCCAATAGTGGAGGTGCTCCTTATTAGCTTTTTGGACAAGCTAAAGGGGGTGGGGGTTGGAGGAGGACTCCCCCCTCCTTGGTCGATGCACCAAGGGAGGGAGGCTCCTCCTCCAAGTCGGCCTCCCCTTCCCCCACATCCAAAATTTGGTGATGTCAAATTGTTGGGAAACATAGTAGAAGACAAAAAAATCGCCCCGTAGAGAGACAAGTCGCTTTGCCTCGAGCGCCCCTTCTCTAGTTCTAATTCTAGTTTAGACTTGTTCTAGGTTAGACCTAGTTCTAGTTTTCTCTAATCCAGATAATAGAGAAGCCATGTGTAGTTCTCTTCCTCCCTCTCCTAATTCTCAGGCGATGCTAAACTCTGCACGGCGAAGATCTGCCGAATCATGAAGCCCATACGCACGTAATCCGTAGAGAGCCCGTGCTTTCGGTATTCTGTTCAAGGGATCTTCCTGGACGGTTCGAGGGACTTCAAGAACGATCTACACTAACTCTTCTTCCGCTGCAACTTGAAGTTGGTGACAATCCCATCTAACCTTCTATGCATCTTCATAGTGATCCGGGATCTTGATCGTAGGGAGATTTTTTTGTCTTCTACTATGTTTCCCAAATATTTGACATCACCAAATTTTGGGTGGATCTTAGTGGAATATCTCTAGAGTATCCGTAAGGGCATCGTACAATGGTACTAGATCCATGAGGTGATTCGTTGTATGGGTATAGTATCCGACCTAGGCAGAAACGTCAAACATCATCGTAAAAAGTAGAAATTTTCCATTTCCATTGGCTGGGTCATCATCTTCTTCAAAAACAATTTCCTAAAAAGAGAAAAGCATTATATCAATGCATCCCGTTGGACTCCATTTAACGCAATGAGGTTAAGTGGTGCCTCTAGGTCTTTCTATATAGAAATCATTGGGTTCCAATCTTGCCCTCCAAATCCAACCTTTTTTATTCTTACGACATAAATTTGTCACATAGTGCATTATCTCCTTCATCTTCATTTGTCAGGTGTCGGGTTGAATCATTTCATTTCCATTTTTCACGTGGTGTGCTAACTCCTTTCATCTCTCTTTGTCGAGTGGCGCTTTGACTCCTTTCTTCCCCTCTCTCATGTGGCACATTGTGTTCTTTCATCTCCAACTGTCGTGTGGCACATTGACTCCTTTCATCTCCATTGGCCAGGTATTTTTAAGCATTTTTCCAGAATGATAGTAAGCGCTACTGCATCCCTTAAATCATTTTAATAGGATTTGTCAGATCATACGTTGGCATTTCATAATATAATTATTCATGTGCATGAATAATGCGAGCTCCAGGGAAGTTCATAGGATATCGTTGCTCTCTAATATTTTGCAAAAAAGAACAAGAAACGACAGCCATCGCATGCCTACTTTTTCAAGAATGTGTTTTAAGTGGTTGGGAGTTCCACTCGTCTAAATCACACCATATCATTTTGGTCCAACACTTAAAGTTTAAATTAATTTTTTTTCATTGCTTCTCTATTTATACATGATGCGCTCAGAATCAGTAAGCATTGTCATGTTTCCTTTTGTGCTTGCTTCAAACTGATTGCGATAAAGTTTGATTGGATCCTGGACTCCGTCGAGTCTGGGTTTTTGAAAATGGTTGAGGTGTATTTTTGTTGGAAATGATCATATAGATGTTATCTACTGCACCTAGAATTTTTTTTTTTCGAAACGGAGGCAAAGATTGCCTCATCTATTAAATTAGCAGAAGAGAATTGTCCAGTTAATTACGGAAAACCGGGCAAAAACCGGAACAACAAGGGCCAAGCCCATTCCCATAGACTGAAACACACAGGGCAAAGCCCACCCTTATCGACAACATGCCGACCTGCGGCCAGACAACGCAACTCCGACTCTGACGGAGAACTCAGAAGAACGAAATCAGGCACGGCTGGCGCCACGGAAGATCGCCGAAAGGGCCACCTGCAGCCAGTCATCGTACACCACAGGGCCCCGCCGCCGCAGCTTCGACTCCACAGCAACAAACAAACCGAGGCAATACCGTGGACACGCCGGAGAAGAGCCGACTATCGCAACCATTGCCGCGTCGCCGACATCGCTCCCACCATCATCGTTGCCACAGAAGTCTGGCCGCCACAGTGAGTCTCTCGGGGCCGCCGCCCCGACATCCACCGCTCCCTCGCGCCCAACGCAATCAACCGGCACCGCCTTCCGGGGCCGCCACCCCGACATACCACCACTCCCCTCGAGCAGCAACGCCGCGCAACCCGGCTGCCCGCAGCCCACGCTGCTCAGGGCAACCCCTCGCAGACCACGAACGTCGCACCACATCCGGGGCCGCCGCCCCGACGTAAAGTCAGACCGCCCCTCTAGGGCACATCGACCAGGCCGACGACCTCGCTACCCACGCAGCACCAAGCCGCCACCAAAACAATGCACAACCGCGACTCTACCCCATAGAGGCACCGTTACATCGCTATCCGAGGCCGCCTCCTCGGCGTACATCCACCGTCCAGAGCCGCCGCCCCGGCCTCCATCACCCCGACGGCGATGCAGCTCTGCACCACTGCCATGAGACCACCACTCCACAAAGGTCATTGCTTCCAAGGCGGTGCCTCCAAGAAGGTAACGACATAATTGCCGCCGCCGCCCGCTCCAATGGAGCTTGGGTTTTCACCCGGAAACACCAGACAGTTGCGGCAGTAGATGGACGTAGCTCCGCGATGTGCCTTCAGGAAGGAATACAATGCTCAAGAACATCGCCAACATCGGCACCGACCGGAGAAGGTGCAACACTTTCGCCCGGAGAATCTACTCCACTGCCGAGCCTCACGAGGAAGCCAATGACATAGGAACACAGCAAGCTGCGCAGAGTGCATCGTTGCCAACCACCAGCCCTCAACACGCCGCAGCAAAACGCCTTGCCAGATCTGCGCACCCCCGGCCACCTCCAGCCCAAACTGCTGCTCCATTGCACACACGGCCAGAGCAGTAGAAGAGTACACCACTCCGGTGGCTAGAGACCGATCTCCACGACCACCATCACAGCGCCGCTGCGTCGCCGCCCAAAAACTGCGGCTCACCGCCACCGCCGCAGCTCACCAACATAAGAAACCTCCACCGTCGCGGCGCCGCCGCGCCGCCATCCAAAAGCTGCGGCTCGCCTCCATCACCGCAGCTCCCTCGGCCGAGGGAGGGGACCCCAGGCACCCAGCGCGCCAAACAGCCATAGCCCGCCGGAGCGTCGCCGTCGCAGCACGCCGGAGCGCCTCCATCGACAGATCTGGGCGCCGGGCGCCAGATCGACGACGGCCGGCCTCAGCGCCGCCCCGCACGCCATCCAGCTGAGGAAGGGGGGGAGCAACGCTGCCACCATGCCCGGGGCCGCCGCCCCAGCTTGCTCGCGCCGACGAGACGCGGCCGCCGCCAGATGCGTGCCTCCGACCGGGGCGGAAGCCACGCGGCGCGCGACGAGGACCCCCCGCCTCATATAACATGTTTATATATATACGTCCACAAAAGGATCAAGATCTACATTTTAGAAATAGCAAACAAGACATGCATACAAATCCACATACACAGTAAAGTATATTTTAAGAGAAGCTTACACATATGTAAAATACATCAACTACAAGTCAAACTATTTCAGAATATATTAAAACTTTTAAATAGGATTTTTTATTATTTAAAGGTATCCTGGTTCACTGGGCCGGGCCTCCAAATCGCCTAACTCATTCAACGGATCATCTATTAGTTTATATATATATATATGACCTGAACATACGCTTTCGGTGCATTGAGACAAATTTCATGAGAATAAAGGTGAGGTATTAATTTGAGATATGACCTGAGCATTGCCAAAAGCCTCTTTTGGAATACAGACGATATCATCTAGCTCCAACGTTGGACCACAAGAAAGTTGACATTTGACAATGAATGGAAACAAAAACGAATTTTTTTTTATGGAGGGTAATGAAAATAAAAATGGCAGAAACTGCGTATATCCATCGCCAGGACCACAAGAACTCCACTCTTATATCCCTGTATTTCTTTCTCTCTTATTTGTAAACGATATATTTCTTTCTTTGTTGAATACATAGGCCTGACACCTCATAATAAGGATCAAAGCATAAGCAATCATTTGGTTCGAATTTGTGTGTTACTCACTTACGCTCGCCCTTAGCTAGGGTGCATCCGGTACTCCCTATTCTGAAACACCCTTGAACTTATCTTCTTCAAGTGTTTTTCTTCAGATAAAAATGCCTTTGTCATATTATTTTTCCACAAAGTGATAAGTGGAAAAAGGCTTCCACTCCTTGAGTTTAGGCCTCCACATTTTCACATTGCCATGCAAAGGTAGGTAGGAATCTGACGATTGAGACATGAACGCTCTCTCCGTTCCCGGTCAAAGGAAGCAGGAGCAGAAGCCTCTCCTTTTTGTAATTCAAGATCATAACATTTGTGTTCCAACATTAAACATTTGGTGAGAAAAGAACAAAGGCAAAAAACAGCAACACCACCCGTGGTTTTTCTCCTCTCATGGAAGGAACCACGGGCCGATGGCACAAGCAGACACGCACATTGACATCGCCAGATCAAATGGCGTAGCTGCAGAAATTAAGGAGTAGAAACTAGCGCATGTACACTCTTGACCGCAAGACTTCCACTCCTTCCCTTGACCCCTCTACCCCTATAAATAGACGCCCTGCATCCTCCATCCCTTCTCACCACTCCTCTAAAATCCGGATTGTTCAGTAACTTCAGTTGTGTCCTAAGACGAGGAAGGAAGCTAATCGAGGTTTTGGGTTGTGTTCTTAGATTGGCTGTGAGGTTTGCGTTGATTTGTGTTTTAATCAGCATTTTTCTTGACGGCGTTTGCTTTTCCAGGTGGGAAGAAGTTCGGAGAAGATGGCCACGATGGGTGGGGACCGAAGGCAGATGATGGAGGATGCGGCAGAGGACAAGTTCCCCGAGGGGTTACGCGTCCTCGTCGTCGACGACGACCGCGTCTGCCTCAAGGTGCTTGAAGCCCTCTTGCGCCGCTGCAAATACCAACGTGAGTCTCTTGATCCCTCCACTTCGCCATAGTCCATTAGAATCGGGGCCTTGTGATCTATTTGTTTCTTTGCGAATAATGCTCTGCCGCTATGCAGCAACGACGGTGAGGGATGGAAACACGGCGCTGAGGATGCTCATGGCAGGGAAGCAGCAGTTCGACTTGGTCATCATCGACGTGCGCATGCCGGACATGGACGGCTTCAAGCTCCTCGAGCTCATCCGGCTCGAGATGGATCTGCCCGTCATCAGTACTCTCACTGCTCTCAATCCAAAGTCCAATTTTTGTGTTTTGCATCCTTGGGCATTGACAATTGTTTTTAAGAACGTACTTTTACTCCTCAATCTTGGAGATACCCTGAGAGGATATTAATTTCTTTGGGCAACATGTGACATCCTATATATTTAGGACGATTTTATGAAACCACATACACATCCACGGCACATGCACTCTATTTCTAACCTGGAAGAGTTCTAAAGAATGGCATCCCCACTGAGTCCGAACCAACGGGGTCCCATCTAACCGTTCATCCGTCCGATCGGATGGCGAGTGGGGTAGAAGAGCGGAGGTGGAGCGACACATGAGTTAGTAGGGGACATATTGTCGGTTTCTAGCCCAAACCAATGGCATACTATCTAACCATCCGTCCGATTGGATGGCGAGTGGGGCAGGAGAGCGGAGGTGGAGCGACACATGAGTTAGTAGGGGACGCAGTGTCGGTTTGTAGCCCAAAACAATGGGATCCTATCTAACCATCCATCCACTAGATCGGATGGATGGTGGGGAAGGGGAACAAACGTGGATATCACGTGATTATGAGATTCCAATTATTGTTTTTAATAATTGGGTTGATAGTGTTCAGTAGGCTAGGGACATGGTCACTGGAATGGCTAGTCCTAGTGAGAGTCCGTGTCACGACTCCAATGTAACATAGATTCCACATCCACGTGTTCGATGGGCCTATTTATGGACCATCTAGAATTTGATTTTATAAATGAGTAGCTTGGCTTAGTTAGAGTCTCTATCACTCCAATGTAGACCCCACTATCCACGTGTCCGTTCGTAGTATTTATGGACATCTAGAATTTAATTTTATATCATCTCGATTAATTGTAAAATCCTACCAATAAGAACGAAAACTATAATATATTCATGTTTCATGATATGACCAAGTTATATTTAGTTGTTTCCAAAACTAATATTAAAATTTGTGTTCTACCAATCACACAAAGTATACAATTGCACCACATTTGTTTGCTAGGGTTGCATGAATACTACAATTAAGAAATACCTATGTTGTATTGATATTATTAAGTTTGAGATTACTACTCATCTTCATTCTCCTTAAAGTTGTTACTCCTTATGACTATTAACTCTCGAGAATAACATATAAAGTAGGAGTGTCACTTTTAAGTACATACATCGAGTAGGTTAACCATGGGTAATACCTAAAATACTGCATATTTGTTGACTTTGAACAAGCACACTAATTTGTAGACAAATTACTTTCACAGAAAGTGCAACCGCACATACTTATTTTCCAGAATCTGTACTATTAATGCCCAAAAATCTTCCCAGACAATTCTTGCCCAATCTCTGCCTCGCCCACAGCTGCATGCAATTAATTAGCTATATAATTTTTTACACATGTCAATTATTTAGACATTAATTTATGGAAAGTATCATCGAGCATTGGACGAGAGGACCACGTTAATTATGGAGAGTATCATTCTTTGGACGGGAGTATCACATTAATGATGAAAAGTATCATCGAGCACTGGACGGGAGGACCACATTAATTATGGAAATTATCATGTAGAATATGTATGCCCCCGTGGCAAGCACAAACAATTAGCTAGTTGTAATAAAAAGGCTATTGACAATGGTCCTTAACATTTAAAAACTAATATGAGTGTGATCACTTAAAATGCTTAGAGTGTTACATGGGCCGATAGATGTTACCTAGTATGCTAGAGAAACATGGTTGACTGCCAATAATATTACTTGACCTTCAGGTTCACCAATAGATAGACATGATGATGTGTTTTCCCTACGTGGAACATGTCGTGATATGGCTTAGGTATTGTGTTACCGTTATTGTTTTAGCCATTATTTCCGTATCTTCCTATTCAATGTGTGAAAAATTTCCCACTTAGTCTGCATTGAAGCAGAATTATAAAATTGAACATTGAAATGCTTTTTTGTCTATAGGCACTTTGACAAAAACATATGTACACTTCATAGATTTGTGATTTTCTAAATTCTAAATCTAAGTCATTGGTCATATGGCATGCAGTGCTATCCGCCGATTGCGACAAGAAGGTTGTGATGAAGGGGATAGATCATGGCGCGTCTGACTTTATGGTGAAGCCAGTGTGTACCCATGAGCTCAAAAACATATGGCAACATGTTCAAAGGTGGAGAAATCCCAAAGCAATAAGCCACATCAGTGATCATGACAGTGATGTCCAGAGAGTTCAATCGGCGACTGCTGACAAGAGTAAGTTATCGGGGAATAAGAGAAATGTTGGAGATGATTCTAACGAGCACAATGAGAGCACATATATATCCGCCACCCAAAGCAAGCCCAGGGTGACATGGACAATTGAGCTACACAACAAGTTTTTAGAAGCTATCAACCAGATTGGCCTTGATAGTAAGAATTCACATCTTGTGCCTCATTCATCGACAATGTTGGTTGCTCGATATTTTCATTATAATTTTTTATTACATAATTGTAGGGGCTGTTCCAAAAAAGGTATTGGAGCTGATGAATGTGGATTACCTCAGTAGAGAGAATATCGCGAGTCATCTACAGGTTTATTTTCGACCTTTATGCTAAATTTCTATGTTCTTGTTACTATTACTCGTAGTCTAACATTTTGTCATATATAAGTGCAAGCTTTTATTTTCTGGGGAACATATCAGTCAAAGCTCTAGCAATGCAACTATCATGAAGTGTAATTTTAATTAAACGTGTCCCTTAAAATGCGAGGCTTATCTCATATAATGCATGCCCCATATTTTTAGGTGTATTTTTACCCATGCAACATCTTCGGTTCTTTTTGTACTCACATGTTTACCGTTATTTCTTTTTCGACGAGGATCCATCTCATACCTTGTTATTTTGGCTGCCTTTTTATTTCAGAAGTATAGATTGCACTTAAAGAGAGTCAACTCAAATCCCTGTGGCAATGCATATGAAAGATGGAACTCATCGTACAACATGAACAACAAGGGCAATTTCATGCATAATCATGAACATGGAAGATGGAGTGTGTCCTCTAGCGACACTGCCTCTTGGAGTACAAACAATTATAGTGCAACGGGTCACTTGGCTCCACCAATGAACATCCAAAGCAACTCCTACATGGGGTCATACCTCCATGATGGTAGAATGCCGAGGTATGTTGGGAAACAACCTGCGGACGCGAGAAGATTCACAGGTTTTGGTGACCCTCCCGTCAGCCTATACAACAACATACCCAATGAGATAATGTTAGATGAATTTCCTTCATTCAATAATAGTAATTACTATGCTGACCTCATGTGTGGCAAGCTAATGGAGATAAGCAAAGGCAAAACCCCTTCCAACCGTCAAAGTTCATTTGTAAATACAACAATTGGTGGCGAGAGGTCTCTTGTCGCATCACAGGTGAACTTCCCACATATCAACCAACTAGAGAGCTATGCAATGTCATCTGGTCGTCTGCCTCTGCAAAATGAAAAGGCAACATTCATAAGCAACACCACATCAATGGGAGGCTTCACTGAGCAGATGGCACCATTCAACATGGCAAGCAACACAAGCTCGGTAGGAATGATGTTGAATGGTAGCTCTGCACTTGATGCAAGTAGAACTTCAACTGAAGATACTCATCTGGTCAACAGTGAAGGAACTACTTCGATGCTTCACAACCTCCAGACAAACAATTTCTTCTCACTGACTCAACCACTTGATGGCGGGGATGGAGCTAGCATTCTTCCTATGCAAGAAGGCACACTTGATCAACAACCTCTTAATGATCAACCGAATGAAATCAATGCCTTCTCAATGGATGATATATTTTCCAACATGCACCTGGAAGTAAGAACGTTTCTCATTTGTATGAATTTATGCGCTGCATATGAATTGTTGAGTTGGACATGTGTACTTAAATAACACTTTTCTCTCAATGTAGGATTTCATGGGAGATGATGCTATCGTGGAAGAAGCATGATAGGTCTGTATGTTAGCCCGCCCAACAAGTGAGATGCTTGATCAAGAGTATCATGCTCAAGGGGCCTCTTTAAGGCAATAGTGTGCTTTGACATGTTTGCAAACATAGTGATATGTGTAGCCATTTTCATATACCAGTGGTTCTTTGAGATACACTTCCTCTTACATAACATTGAGAATTGACGTGTTCTGCAGAACAAGCATAAACACCACCCTTTGGAGACTGTTGTGCGTAATACAAGTCTTATGGTGGAAGCTTTTACAATAGGGTTAGCATCCTGATAATCAAAACAGTAATGCTTCTTGAAGCCTATAGTAATAAGGCACACTTTATAACTGGGATAAACTTGTTTGTCAACCATCATGTTTTTACCTCGAGATGGAATACTAAGTGCCAGGTGTTACGCTTCATTAGAGCCGTATATTCTTCATCCATAGCTTTTTCTTCAATTCTTCACTAGAAGCCACAACTAAAGACATATAAACATTTTGAAAATGCAGCTATCTGGCCATATTATTGCACGCCGACCAAAAGGACCAACAAAGCATCGAAATCATGTCCAAATTATGTTTCAATGCAAAGAGGGAACACTTTGGTCAATGGAAAAGAAATCAGTGAAGCTAGAGGTTTTCTAGGTAAAATTATAATTTTTTTAACGCTAGCCCACATGATCTTCACCAGAATACATGAGAAGAAGATATGGTCAATGTTTTCTCCCTCCCAGGGAGAACACCAAGCCATTAGAAGGGCCATGTCTCTCAGCCACCGGATCAGCAATAAGCAACGTTACCAGACAACCCCCCAAGGAACACTTTAGTTTTAAGTGGAAGCTAGATATATATGGTAAGGGAGGCAAAAGTGCTCTAATACCGACCATTGACAGAGCCGTAAACAAAATGCCCGCGGGCCCTTGAGAACTTCTATGAACCCTTGAATTAAGTGGCATGCTTAGTTCTGACCCTCCCGCATACGGTTTCAGACGGTGTGCTGATCCGTGGGGCCCGATCTGTGTAGGGCTTTGACTGGACGTGAGAGGGGAAAAACCATGGTAAATTCATTTTGGTTTGTGTTAGGCTAGGTCATAGTGACATGACAAACCAAGGTTGAGTCGATGTCTTTGATGACCTGCAAGGGCACATGGCTATTGCATTTCATGATAAGTGTTGAATCCCACGGGGA
>NC_041385.1:788984048-788985024 GCF_002162155.2 Triticum dicoccoides | reverse complement strand
TACAAATTAGAACGCGAAAATAAACTAAGTTAGAACATAAAGTAAAAAAAGGGGTTTGAAACTGAAGGATTGAATGGAGCGAAAGATGGTGTTAGGCTTTGGTCTCACTAGTAAACACTATACCTCAAACATGTGCAGCTTCACATGGGTAAGAAGGTGTAGATCATGCGATGTGGTTTCTCGTCCAAAAGTGAAAGGAACCAGATTAACATTAGGATCTATGTAAGCTTGCTAGGCTCTTTATCTGCTTTTAATAATGGCACACATAGGATGTGTCTGAATGATTTGAGGCACTCTGCCACATGAAACATACATACCCAAAGCGCCCCTCCTCTTTCATGATACAAACATCTTTAGCAAAGCTAATCAATGCCGTGCTTAGGTAATCGGCATAAACAATGTCTTACACAGCTTCGATTCATCCCAAACTAGCCACATTATCCAAATTCATACCAATTATTATGTCACATCATAGGCACTGGTACATTAATCTTCACCTCCCCAAGACTAACAATATTCTAAGTTATCTGTCTCCTCTTTTTGTAAAATGATCCACTGCAATGGAAAGATGTGACTAAAATCATTCTAAATTAGTAAAAATCTCCTAATTGTTGGTCCCCTTTTTGGGCAGAACTGATCCAGATGGCAGCTTCCTTACTGTGGAAAGGAACTAAAAAAAGAACCTGCAGACACAGGTGCCACATATATATTCTCCCCTGTAGACAGAGCCAGCCAGCAGCTGCCTTTCCAGAAAGCAATTGTCTTTATCAGATGTGCTGCATCAAATATGGCACAAGAATCACACAACTATGGGGAATGCCCATCTATTAGTGTACTAGTGTATTGCTCCCAGCTAGCAATAGCTTCCTCCATGCCCCATGTGCACAACATAACTGGAGAATACTGCCCAGTGACAACAAATCTTGCCAAAAAAGGACTGTCCAGAGAGAGAGAGAGAGAGAGAGGGAGAGAGAGA
>NC_041385.1:788966405-788983719 GCF_002162155.2 Triticum dicoccoides | reverse complement strand
AGAGATCCACTCCAGAGAGAGGACCGAGAGAGAGAGAGAGAGATCCTGGCAAGCAGGCAGGCTGGAGTTGAAGAGAGAGGGACGGTGATGATTAATGGCTGTCCACTCCAGAGTATTTTTCTAGGCTGGCTTCCAGTGCGGTCACATGCTCCGTGTCTGCCTCTGCCTGCGCCCAAACACCCAATTATAACCACCCAATTTGTCTGCTCCTCCATTTATCAAACCAAAACTAGCTGTAGCATGCCAGCCTAAACTGCGAATTTTGGCACGCAGCGTACCATCATTGCAGAATTTTCACACAGTTGGATCTTTGCTTTTCCTTGGCTCTCGAGTGCGTTGCCGTACAGACAAACCTCTGGTTAGCATCTTCTGCAAAAAATGTACAAACATTAGAAAAAGAAACTAGCCACATGGACGCCCATGATGACGCCACGGTGCAGACCAGCATCGAGCTTACCAGCAGAAGCCACCTGATGAGCCTGGAAAACCGTGTCAAGTGCCGGAATGCCAGATTCAGAATTGCAGCTGTATGGTCGTCGGCAGAATGGTGCAAAGTTGGATTATCACAAGATTGCCTCTACGCATACTGGATAGCGATGTCAATTACATATTCCCTGAATATGAGATAGGATTAAGTGGCTGGTTAACAGGACCACCTACATGAAACAAACAGTTGTTTAAGAAATGACTAGATGGATTTCATGCTAGAGTGCCGGTAACACTTGTGAAAAGTAATCTAGATGAGGTAATGAAGGGCGTCCCAAAAATTAATATGACATAAACACTTGAGCTCATTAACATACTTCGTTTCAACTTTTCTTTCTCACAGACATAAGCTTGTTTGGCTCAGAACAATAACAGAGTAGTATCATACATCACAGCTTGCCCTCACGTTCATTTTATTTAATTTTCTATATTGCTTAATGGACGAAAACCATTGGAGTAAAATCTCATTTTGTTTTGCTTATCCCCAGTAACATACTTGCAAAATTAGTTCAAGAATGAAAATTAGTTCAAGAGCGATCAATCCACAAACAGCGTAACAATTATAAAAGTTCAGAATTTGAAGGCCAAACAAGGAAATTCATCTGACATACTCCCGCCGTCCGGAAATACTTGTCATCAAAATGAACAAAAGGGGATGTATCTAGATGTATTTTAGTTCTATATACATCCCTTTTTATCCATTTTGATGACAAGTATTTTCGGACGGAGGGAGTACTATGTAAATAGGTTCAATCACTTCATTACTATTCAAGGAAAAGTGTGTAACCAGAAAGAAACAAGCCAACTAGTCAGATACCTGCATCGTGCTTGAGCGAGTCTGCACGAATAAAAATAGTGAAGGGAGCGTGCACGAAATTTTTCTTGGACAGCATAGCTTCCATTTCCATGGTTCCTTTGCCACCCTTTATCCAACAATACTGTGACCATGGGGCTTCATCAACCGTTTATCTTGCAAAATGTCCCTAACCTTGACTGCACCATCCCACATGTCTTGATTTGCATACAGGTTAGAAATTGTCACATAATAACCACTGTTTTCAGGCTCCAGGCAGAGCAAATGCTTTGCGATGGACTCGCCCATCTTGAGTTCAGCCTTGTTACTACAAGCACTTAAAAGTGCACCCCAAACTCCATGTGCTTCCTTGGATGGTAAACTCTCCACAAATTTATGTGCTTCCTGCAGCCGACCAGCACGTCCAAGCATGTCTACGATGCATACATGGTGTTCGTCTGTTGGAGTAATCCCAAATTTCTCTGACATAAGGTGGTAATACTCCCATCCTTCATCAGTGAGTCCAGAGTGACTGCAAGCTGACAAAAGAGCAATAAAAGTACTTCTCGTGGCTGTCATCCCAGACTGAATCATCTTGCAGAAAAGTTTTATTGATCGCAACCCATGCCCATGAAATCCTAAAGCTGATATCATGGAGTTCCAGCATGCAATTGATTTTTCAGCAGAGGATTCAAATACTCTGACAGCAACGTCGAGTCTTCCGCACTTACTGTACATATCAACTAGCGATGCTGAAACAAAAACATTATTTTGAAGATCAGACCTGACCACATGCCCATGTATGCTCTTTCCATATCTAAGATCCCCTAGTTGAGTGCAAGCACAGATGATACTGACAGTACACATTTCATCAGGCACAGAGTCTTCAATCTTCTGATAGAACTGCAATGCTCTCCAGCCATCATTATTCTGTGCAAAGCCAGAGATCATACAATTCCAGGAGCACAAATTTATATCTCCGGGACTATAAAAGATTGATTCGGCACTTTCAGTATCTGCAAACCGGAAATACATGGTTAACAGGGCATTCTTCACCCTCAAATTGCATGCAAGCAAGCGCTTCAGTGACATGCAGTGGATGGACTTTCCTAGGGAGTGCAGTTTAAGAGTTCCACATGCTGATAAAACACTAACTAGTGTAATGCTGTCAGGATTTACTGGCAAAGACGAATGCATGAACCGAAAGGCTTCCAAGGCATCACCATGTAGTCCATTCTGTACACAGCCTACTATGGCTGTATTCCATGAAATAATATCTGATACCAACATTATTCTTTCCAACAGCGCTAAGGCAGCCAGTGTGTCCCCGCAGCATATGTACATGTGCATCAACGCATTAACAACTGAAACTGCACTCACAAATCCATACTTCAGGATAACAGAGTGAACTCCTTTGCCAAAGCTAAGGTCTTCTGGACAAGAGCATGAAGGAAGAACAGCAATTATAGTAGTCAAAGTGCACTTTAAACCTTCAGAAAGCAGCTCTTTGAACATAGCTTGAGCCTCTACTCCCAGTGAGACATCTCTTGAGTAACCAGAAAGCATTGTGTTCCATGAGATCAGGTCTCTTACTGGCATTGTGCTGAACAAAAGCTTAGCAGTAAATGAGTCATGACATTTCATATATAAGCCAAGTAAGCTATTTCCTATAGAAGACTCCTCATGCAGAAGGCCTTTTCTGACTATGTATCCGTGGATTTCTTTCCCTTCACAGAGTAGTCCTTGATCAGCACAGCCAGAAATTACAGTCACCAAAGTGGCATGATCTGGCTGGTACCCTGATATCATTTCTTGGAAAACAAAGAGGGCTTCGCTGACCTTTTCATTCTCCACCAGTCCCTTGATCATAGCATTCCATGATACCAAAGTTTTACTGGAAATGCCTGCAAAGACATTCCCTGCGTCCTCGGTAAATCCAAGCTCCGAATAAAATGTTATAAGAGAATTCGCCACCGAGCAAGACGCAGTGTCGCCATAACCAAGCTTGACCACATAGCCATGGACAGACCTCCCAAAGGAAAAAAGACCATCTGCGCGAGATGATGCTGAAAGGACAGAAGACAGGGTGACCTCATCTGCCTGAACCGTGAAACGGATCATCTCCCTGAAGTAACAAGCCGAAACATCAAAAAGTCCATTGAACGCGCTTCCACCAATCATAGAATTCCATGAGGTGGTGTCCCAACACGGCATCGTCCAAAACACAGCCTCCGAAGCGCAGAAACGCCCACACTTCGCGTACATGTCCACGAGAGCATTCTGAAGGTTCAGGTCAGTGTCGAGGCGTCTCTTCACGGCCGCGGCATGGAGCGCCGTCCCAAGGTCCACGTCTCTGGCGCGCGACGCCCCCGACAGCATGATGACCAGGGTGGCCGAATCGAATGCCCCGAGCACGCGTGCCATCCGCCGGAACAGAGCCATGGCGTCGCCCAGGCGGCAGCTCCGCGTCAGAGTATCGAGCACGGCGTTCCATAGGATCACGTCCGGGCGGGCGGCCTCGTCGAACAGCGCCAGGGCGGCACACACGTCGCCCCTCCTCCTGGCGTAGGCCGTGAGGAGGGAGGTGCGCACGGGCGGGTCCAGCACCGCGCCGGACTTGAGGGACGCGCAGTGGAGGGCGGCGACGGCGTCCGCGGCGGGGCGCGCGTCCTCCCTGAGCGCCCGCACGATGGAGCTGGCCCGTGTCCCGTGGGGCATTCCGTCGAGCAGGTAGCGGGCGCCGCCCTCGCCCTCGGCGGGCGCATGGTGGAATAATGCTACGTGAAGGTCCGGGTAGGAAGTGCGGGCGAGGTTGGCTGTGGCGGGGAAGGTGAGATTTACGGCGGCGAGAAGCCTGGGAGCTCGGCGTAGCATCCGCCGGCGCAGCGCGCGGCGGTTCTCCACGGAGTTCCACGGCGAGGGTCCCAAACTGTGTCAAACGCAAAGGAAGGCGAGGAAATAATGAGTCGCATTTTTCTATCCTTCCGCTCACACAATTTTTGTTAGGCAGAAATGTTATTTGGCTGACGTTTCCTGCGAGGCCAACCCCAGCGAACGCTCCCATCACCGTCGCACGCATCTTGACGCCATAGCATTTTTATAAAGTAGCATGGCCATTTTATAAATTTACTTGGCATTTTTCATAAAGTGGCATTGCAGTTTTCATTTTTTTATACTCATGGCTATTATACGATGTTTTTTCTTTGTGTTTACAACAAAAAGATATATATTTTCTTCATGTCTTTTCTAAAAAATCAGTAAACTAGGCCTCTGGACCATTGCGGGTTTGCCTTGTCCCTTCCCCTGCTGAACGATCAGGGAGGGCTGATTCGTTCACTAGGAGCAGCTCACTTCAGAAAAAAGAATATTTCGATAGACCCTCACCGTGGCGATTGTTCCAAGTTATTGGGATTAGTTGTTTTCAAGTTGTCTCGGAAAGGCTTCATTTAAAAAAAAAGGCTTTAATCCTTTCTCTAAACAAACTTAGTATTAAATCTTCTCTTCTCTAGCTTTCAAAGCAGTGCATTCAGGCACAAACCATAACTTTTGTAGCATGTGCGCAATAAGAGGGGCTTAACATCACCGTTATGGACCGCTACGTAGTACTGAATGGAAAAATAGCTTAATGAAAATAGCTTTTACTATACAAGCTCATATTCCATTCTCAGTTTACGTTATAGAAAGACATGCCAACATAAAAAGAGTCATGGTTTTCTTTTTGCATGACATCCCTGGCTATATGTGGTTTACCTTAGTTTTCTTTTTGGCACTAGTCGAATTAATTTTCCAGGTTGTCTTATCTAGATCCAATGGATGGCGTGCCTTCCTCCATCTCCTCCTCCTGCCATCTTCTTCATATTGTCGCTCTTCTACGTCTGCCGCGGCCCATGTCAATTCCTTTAAACCCACCCATCTCCCCTTCCTCTCCGGCACTGGTAGCCCCACTCTGCACCTGAATCGTCAAGCCTCTGATTACTCTTCACCGGGTCCTTGGTGGCATTCGCTATGACCCCTCCCCTCTCCGTCTCTCTATCGGGTATACGTTGTAGAATTCAACAGACTGAACTTAAATTCCAGGCAACTTCCCAATGCAAGTATGACTTAAAACATACTTTGTTTTTCCACGATGGAGTTTTGAAGGAAGTGCAGCGTGGCATGCCCTCCTTCTCCTTTTTAGGGAAGCACGACCGCTTACTATGTCCACCGTGAAAAATCTCAGGGCCTCTTTATGGCCCTACCTGGCACAACATGAAGCCCATAGAATAACCGATGCCGTTTTTCTACCTCTACTTGATTTTCAATATTCCCCTAGAAAAACTTGAGTTTTCAATATGTCTTCAATCATGATTGAGAAAAAGGGCATTTCCTAAAAAACATTAAAAAGGTGTCTTAGATTACCTTTCTTAAAGGTGTTCTGAGAACGCCTTCAAATGTCCCTTGTTAGCAGGCATCTATGAAGAACGCCTTCATACATGCTCAATTAATGGCATAAGACAAAAACACAGTAATATATAGTATTATATGGAGCATTTTGCAAAATGCCACCATAGATTTAGTGGTGTTTTCGAAGACACCATAATATATCTGCACAACTGGTGGCCGATTTAGCGATACAGATTTAATGATGATGCTTCTATCTAACACATAATTTGGATAGTTGATTGGTTGCCAAACTATGATACAAGAAACCTGAGGCCATGGTTCGAAACACATTTCACATTTTTTTTTTCAATTTAGTGTGAGCCATTCCACTCTCGAAAACAACGTAGTAATTTATTTAGCCCCATACTGCTTACCGAGCTAAATTTTTGTTTCTTTAGAAGGAGAGCCGCGCGATGTCTCATAAAAAATTCTCTAACCTAAAAGCAAAAAATGACACTGTGCGGTATGATTCCGTTCGGCTTATCATGTACTAGCTCTAATCCTTCCCTTTCCAGTCCCCCAACAGCACATACTACAAAGATGCCTACACACCTGACATGCATTCCCTGGCAGTTGGCCAGACATGCCGGCAAACGGGCTCACACCCACTGACAAATGGGTCCCATGTGGTTTACATAGCCCCAGTCAACCGTAACCCTCCATTTTCAGTTTCTAGTTTTTTTTTTGAGAAAGATTTTCAATTTCTAGTGAGCAGAGGATTTAGGGAGACCACCTAATCCCCGTGCATGGCCCGGGGGATAACCTCAAAACACGCAACCCCTACCCACATAGGCGCTTCCGGGTTGGACCATATGTGGAGCGTCCTTGTTTTTTTCCTTTATTTTTTATTTTCGTTTTTTCTTTTTTACTTTCTATTTTTCCTTTTTTACTTTTTTCTTCTTGAAAAAATGATTGAATTTAAAAAAAGTTCTGAATTCCAAGCAATAATCATAAATTCGAAATATCTTCTTTACTTTCAATACAGAATACAAAACATGATCTGGATTTCCAAAAAGTGCACGTATTGGATAAATGTTCCCGGATTTTTTAGAATAAAGTATTTGAAATAATGTCCAAGTATTACAAAAAAAATTCCAAAACAATTTAACCGATATTTCTAACTTGAAATAAATGCTCATGAATTTGACATATATCTCCAGAATTTCAAAGCATGTTCATGAATTTGAGAAAATATTTCAGTATTAGAAAATGTGGTCACAATTTATTTATTTCTAATATTTCGAAAAATGTTCATGAATTTAGTTTTTTGTTGCAACTCAAAAATATTTACATTTTTTAAATAGTTCACAGATTTGAATAAATATTAGTGAGTTCGATTTTCTTTTTGCGAAATTAAAAATTGTTCATGATTTTAGAGAAATTCCAAGAAGATTGAAAACTGTTCATGATGTCCAAAAAAGGTCACGACTTTTAAATTAATATGCATGGATTTGGTAAAGTTCACGAGTTTGGAAAAAAGTTCGTGGACTGAAATCACAAGAATAAAAAAAATACAAAAATGCTGGAACAAAAACTATAGAAAAAAGAAAAAGCCAGTTCTTGGAGACAGAAGTCAACTAAATGGGGCGGCCCATATCACGTCGCTTTGTTCCCAGCGGGTATGCGCGATATAGGATCCACCGGATTGAGAGATGCCCTAAGAATTCTTAGTGGGCTGTTGGATGGGATATAGTTTTCGAGAATGCGATATAGTTTTTAGTCTTTTTTTCATTTTTTTTATTTTCCCGTTTTTCAGCTTTAGTTATTTTGTTTTCAATAATATTCAGGAATTACGAATATTAGTTCAAAATTTTGAAAAAATGATTAAAAAAAGCTATTTTAAGGAAAATATTTAGAATTTCAAAAGTTCCAGCTTACAATTTTTTCATAAGTTCAGGAATATTTATGTGTTTTCCAAAAATGTTTAAAAATTTCGGAAAATATGTTTTTGAAAACATTTCATGTTTTTTCTCACACATTCCATAAATATCAAAACGGGAATTTTACAAAATGTCCGTGGTTCACAAGATTTCCTCAGAATTAAAAAATAAACCATGTTTTCAAATTTCGTTCACAAAATTCAAATTATTTTTTATTTTTATTTTTTGTGTAATTTCAAAAGGTCTTCTGATTTTTTAAAAAATGTTCAAAATATAAAATAAGACAAAAAAACTGAAATGCTACTAACTGCACAATGAACTCGGCTGTTACAATATTGGACCTCTACAACGGCAAATACCATGCTACACTATAGAAACCAACCATGCTACGTGAAAAACCTCCACTACAGTACCGCACTCTGCGCCTAGTAATGGGCCTGCCGAGTCGGGCACCACTATGTGCGTCACTCCTCTATTTGCCGCAAAATGCGGCAAATAGTAGATCCCGGTTTGAGTGCAGAGGTGATCTGCAAAAGGGCCCTCAAAGATTCAAGCATAAAAAAAAGCCTAAATAGGCATTTCCCTTCAAGATTGTCCCTAGTGTTTTCCTGAAACACCTTCTTACATCTTCGAAGTGTTTTTTGGCGTTTTCAAAGGTGATTCTTAGTGCTTTCATATCTTACTGCTTCCTAATTCACACGGTGTTGTAGTGGGAGCCACCGACGACAAGTGACGGGTAACCGTGATTACTCAATGGGAGGTTGTAGCCAGATTAGATCTGCATGATCCCACTACATAAGTCAAATCTCAACTTGAAGATTAAGCATTTTCCAGAACAAACTATCTTGACTTGTAGATCGAGAATTCTCGAGAAGGAATATTAGTGCCATAGTTACCTACACATGTGAAATGTTGGGAAGATAGTAGGATACCTATTAGAAATGGTCAAATGTTTGGAGTAGATCTCACTACAAATAAAATTAAGATCGGTATAGGCTAGGTGAAGATGGAGGGAAAACGTTATGGTCTAGAACCTGTCAGCCGAGTGCCCGAAAAGTACACACAAACTTAATAACGTGAAAATAACTCAACCTCACATTTGCTGGTTAATGCAATGGCAATATAGAACACCACACATTATTAAACGTGGACAACTTAGTTGTATGAGCATTATGTTGCTATACACGAAACAAATTTATTAAGAGATTTGTATTAACATTTTCGTTTTATGTTTTATGTGGTTCCATTGTCCAAATTTTAAAGATTTTGCATGATGCTATTGATGTCAATGGAAGTTCTTCCATATACAGTTTAAACACATACTCTGTTTTTGCCAGTTTGAGAGGATATTGTATAACTGGAGGGTTTCATCGATGGATCATCATGATGATCATCGGTGCTATTAAGCGTGCTAATCCCTCAAGTCTCTTCTTTGTAAAAATACCCAGGGTATAACTTACCTGGTTGCACTATCATGTGTTGTGCCACACTCTGATGTGACATTTTGTGTAGTTGGGTTCTTTAAGAATTTTCCGTTTTGGTTATCAATAAACTGGTGCTTTCCTTTCTTTTCTTTTTTCTTTTGGTTTCTCCCTTTGGTTAAGAAGCTAGTTACATCACCCCGTGAAGCTGACGGTCGTCTAATTACAATGAGGCCAAAATTCCTCCCAATCCCTGTCATAGAAAGGACGGCAAGCCACCAGTACTCATCTCGCCCTTTGGACTCCTGCCTAGAGAAGACATAAGTCTCTCAGGACACTCATAATAACACTGGAGGATATGTGGCACCTAACCAGTTCTTTTTTTGCTGGTTGTCCTTTTTTCATTTAATCTGTAAAAGTAGATCACAAAAATGGAAAGGCGGTCATCATTTTTCTTTTCTTGTGCAACATATGTCTTGTCATTTTTTTTGTAAAGGAGCATAAAACCTTCGGTTAACATCTAATAGGAAGAGCTCCCGATTTGATGTCTCGACTAGCTCTTGAGAATGCACTATTGTGAAGGCTGAGTTTACTTAAAACCAACTTGATACTAATATATTGTCCTTTATCAAGAAAAATAACACATCCACCAATCTTTTGTCAGTGTCACCCTTATTATATACCCCGTTGGATGCATGTTTCCTTTTCATCCTTGCATGCACTTCTTATATTCCCTCGCCTACTTAGTCCCCTTTATCAGACCTAAAATTTTAACCAGAATAATACTCAACGCAGAACAGAAACAATCATTAGAGATATTTAGAATACTATAGCACATGATTTCATTTATATGGTACCTGGTGGATTGAACCTCAAGATCTTACTTGGTTCTCACGCCGGTGGTTGCGAGCTATCTTGTGGACATGAGTTACACATGGGCTTGGGCTTCGTGTTTGGACCGAGATAAGCATTGTAATTTAATAAACAAAGCAGGTCCGCTAAAAATGAACAAATGAGGTGAATTAGTGATTCTAAACAAAGGTGAATTACTTCTTCTAATCACAACCACTAGTTTGCTTTAGTTTTCATTCTCTTCATGGCAAAAAACTCTTGGAAAACATATATAGAAGAACTTCTTGCAAATAAACTCTACCCATTTAATCTATCATGTGTTGTGCCACACGCCCACACTCGGTTGGCACATGTTGTGTGCTTGATGACACATTAGGTGTAGCTCCGTTATGTTAAGGATTTTTCGTTTTGGTGATCCACAAAATTTGTGCTTTCCCCTTATTGTTTCTTTTCCTTCAGTAGGAAATGAGAAGTTAGCATGTCCAATCCACATAGGGGTATGCTCTGATAGAACATTTGATACTTCTTCGACAACACAATAGGCCGAATCCCCCCTTTCCTTTCCCCACTAGGATGGCTGCCATGGGGGGCGCGTCAGCCCCTTGTGGGCTGGTGTGCTCCCCTCTTATGGCCCAATAGGCCCACTAACCTCCCCGGGGTGCCCGGTACCCCCTTCGGTACTCCGATGATCACCTGGTACACTCCGAAACACTTTCGGTGTCCGAATACCATCGTCCTATATATCAATCTTTACCTCTAGACCATTTAAGGACTCCTCATCATGTCCGTGATCACATCCGGGACTCCGAACAACATTCGGTCACCAAATCATATAACTCATATAACACTATATCGTCAACGAATGTTAAACGTGCGGAACCTACGGGTTTGAGAACTTTGTAGACATGACCGAGACACCTCTCCGGTAAATAACCAATAGAGGAACCTGGATGCCCATATTAGTTCCTACATATTCTACAAAGATCTTTATCGGTTGAACCTTTATGACAACATACGTAATTCCCTTTGTCTATCGGTATGTTACTTGCCCGAGATTGATCATCAGTATCTTCACACCCAGTTCAACCTCGTTACCGGAAAGTCTCTTTACTTGTTCCGTAATACATCACCTCGTGACTAACTCCTTAGTCGTTTTCTTGCAAGCTTATGATGTGTATTACCGAGAGGGCCCAGAGATACCTATCCGATACTCGGAGTGACAAATCCTGATCTCGATCTATGCCAACTCAACAAACACCTTCGGAGATACCTGTAGAGCATCTTTATGATCACCCAGTTATGTTGTGACATTTGATAGCACACAAGGTATTCCTCCGGTATCCGGGAGTTGCATAATCTCATAGTTGAAGGAATATGTATTTGACATGAAGAAAGCAATAGCAATAAAACTGAACGATCATTATGCTAAGCTAATGAATGGGTCTTGTCCATCACATCATTCTCCTAATGATGTGATCCCATTATCAAATGACAACTCATGTCCATGGTTAGGAAACCTAAACCATCTTTGATCAACGAGCTAGTCTAGTAGAGGCTTACTAGGTACACGGTGTTTGTTTATGTATTCACACATGTATTTAAGTTTCTGATCAATACAATTCTAGCATGAATAATAAACCTTTATCATGAATAAGGAAATATAAAACAACAACTTTATTATTGCCTCTAGGGCATATTTCCTTCAGTTAGTCTAGATTACATTGTAATGAATCTAACACCCATGGATTCTTGGTGCAGATCATGTTTTGCTCGTGGAAGAGGCTTAGTCAACGGGTCTACTACATTCAGATCCGTATGTATCTTGCAAATTTCTATGTCTCCATCGTTGACCTTTTCACGAATGGAGTTGGAGTGTCTCTTGTGTGTTTGGTTCTCTTGTGAAACCCGGGTTCCTTCGCTAAGGCAATTGCTCTAGTGTTGTCACAAAAAACTTTCATTGGACCCGATGCACTAGGTATTACACCCAGATCGGATATGAACTCCTTCATCCAAACTCCTTCATTTGCTGCTTTCGAAGCAGCTATGTACTCCGCTTCACATGTAGATCCCGCCACGACGCTCTTCTTGGAACTGCACCAACTGACAGCTCCACCATTCAATATAAATACGTATCCGGTTTGTGACTTAGAGTCATCCAGATCAGTGTCAAAGCTAGCATCGATGTAACCATTTACGATGAGCTCTTTGTCACCTCCATAAACGAGAAACATATCCTTGGTCCTTTCCAGGTACTTTAGGATGTTTTTGACTGCTTTACAGTGATCCACTCCTGGATTATTTTGGTACTTCCCTGCTAGACTTATGGCAAGGCACACATCAGGTCTAGTACACGACATAGCATACATGATAGAACCTATGGCTGAGGCATAGGGAATGAATTTCATTTCTCTCTATCTTCTATAGTGGACGGGCTTTGAGTCTGACTCAACTTCACACCTTGTAACACAGGCAAGAACCCTTTCTTTGACTGATCCATTTTGAACTTCTTCAAAACTTTCTCAAGGTATGTGCTTTGTGAAAGTCCTATTAAGCGTCTTGACCTATCACTATAGATCTTGATGCCCAATATATAAGCAGCTTCACCGAGGTCTTTCATTGAAAAACTCTTATTCAAGTATCATTTTATGCTATCCAGAAATTCTATATCATTTCCAATCAAGAATATGTCCTCTACATATAATATCAAAAATGCTACAGAGCTCCCACTCACTTTCTTGTAAATACATGCTTCACCGAAAGTCTCTATAAAACCATATGCTCTGATCACCTCATCAAAGCGTATATTCCAACTCCGAGATGCTTGCACCAGTCCTAGATGGATTGCTGGAGCTTGCACACTTTGGTAGTACCTTTAGGATCGATAAAACCTTCTGGTTGCATCATATACAACTCTTCTTTAAGAAAACCATAAAGGAATGCAGTTTTGACATCCATTTGCCAGATTTCATAATCATAAAATGCGGCAATTGCTAACATGATTCAGACTGACTTAAGCATCGCTACGGGTGAGAATGTCTCATCGTAGTCAACGCCTTGAACTTGTCAAAAACCTTTTGCGACAAGTCATGCTTTGTAGATACTAACATTACCATCAGCATCGACCTTCTTCTTGAAGATCCATTTATTCTCTATGGCTTGCCGATCATCGGGCAAGTCCACCAAAGTCCACACTTTGTTCTCATACATGGATCCTATCTCAGATTTCATGGCCTCAAGCCATCTGTCAGAATCTGGGCTCCTCATAGCTTCTTCATAGTTCGTAGGTTCGCCTTGGTCTAATAACATGACTTCCAGAACAGGATTACCATACCAGTCTTGTGCGGATCGTGCTCTGGTTGACCTACGAGGTTCAATAGCAACTTGATCTGAAGTTTTATGATCATTATCATTTGCTTCCTCTCTAGTTGGTGTAGGAATCATGGGAACAGATTTCTCTGATGTGCCACTTTCCAATTCGAGAGAAGGTATGATTACCTCATCAAGTTCTACTTTCCTCCCACCCACTTCTTCTGAGAGAAACTCCTTCTTTAGAAAGGTTCCATTCTTAGCAACAAAGACACCGCCTTCGGATCTGTTGTAGAAGGTGTACCCAATTTTTCCCTTAGGGTATCCTATGAAGACATACTTCGCCGATTTGGGTCCGAGCTTATCAGGCTGAAGCCTTTTGACACAAGTGTCGCAACCCCAAACTTTAAGAAACGACAACTTAGGTTCTTGCCAAACCACAGTTCATACGGTGTCGTCTCAACGGATTTAGACGGTGCCCTATTTAATGTGAATGCGGCTGTCTCTAATGCATAACCCCAAAACGATAGTGGTAAATCGGTAAGAGACATCATAGAACGAACCATATCTAATAAATTACGGTTACAACGTTCGAACACACCATTACATTGTGGTGTTCCAGGTGGCATGAGTTGTGAAATCAATTCCACATTGTTTTAAATGAAGTCCAAACTCGTAACTCAAATATTCGCCTCCACGATCAGTTCATAGAAACTTTATTTTCTTGTTACGATGATTCTCCACTTCACTCTGAAATTCTTTGAACTTTTCAAATCTTTCAGGCTTGGGTTTCATTAAGTAGATATACCCATATCTGCTCAAATCATCTGTGAAGGTCTGAAAATAAAGATACCCACCACGTGCGTCAACACTCATTGGACCGCATACATCGGTATGTATTATTTCCAATAAGTCATTGGCTCGCTCCATTGTTCTGGAGAACGGAGTTTTAGTCATCTCGCCTATGAGGCATGGTTCGCAAGTATCAAATGATTCATAATGAAGTGATTCCAGAAGCCCATTTGCATGGAGTTTCTTCATGCGCTTTACACCAATATGACCTAAACGGCAGTGCCACAAATATGTTGCACTATCATTATCAACTTTGCATCTTTTGACATCAATATTATGAATATATGTATCACTACAATCGAGATTCAACAAGAACAGACCATTCTTCAAGGGTGCATGACCATAAAAGATATTACTCATATAAATAGAACTACCATTATTCTCTGATTTAAATGAATAACCGTCTTGCACTAAACAAGATCTAGATATAATGTTGATGCTCAACGCTGGCACCAAATAACAATTATTCAGGTCTAAAACTAACCCCGAAGGTAGATGTAGAGGTAGCATGACGACAACGATCACATCAACCTTGGAACCATTCCCGATGCGCATCGTCACCTCGTCCTTAGCCAATCTTTGTTTAATCCGTAGCTCCGGTTTCGAGTTACAAATATGAGCAACCGAACCAGTATCAAATACCCAGGCGCTACTACGAGCATTAGTAAGGTACACATCCATGTATATCAAATGTACCCTTGTTCATTTTGCCATCCTTATCCGCCAAATACTTAGGGCAGTTCCGCTTCTAGTGACCAGTCCCTTTGCAGTAGAAGCACTCAGTTTTAGGCTTGGGTCCAGTTTTGGGCTTCTTCCGAGGAGTGGCAACTTGCTTGCCATTCTTCTTGAAGTTACCTTTCTTCCCCTAGCCCTTTTTTTGAAACTAGTGGTCTTGTTAACCATCAACGCTTGATGCTCCTTCTTGATTTCTACCTCCGGCCTTAAGCATTGCGAAAACTCGGGAATTGTTTTATTCATCCCTTGCATATTATAGTTCATCACGAAGCCTTTCTAGCTTGGTGGCAGTGATTGAAGAACTCTGTCAATGACACAATCAACTGGAGGATCAACTCCCAGCTGAGTTAAAGGATTATAGTATCCAGACATTTTGAGTATGTGTTCACTGACAGAACTATTCTCCTCCATCTTGCAGCTATAGAACTTGTTGGAGACTTCATATCTCTCAACGCGGACATTTGCTTGAAATATTAACTTCAACTCTTGGAACATCTCATATGCTTCATGACGTCCAAAACGTCTTTGAAGTCCCGGTTCTAAGCCGTAAAGCATGGCATGCTGAAATATAGAGTAGTCATCAGACCGCGTTTGCTAGACGTTCACAACGTCTAGATTTGCGGGAGGGGGCTTGTCACCTAGCGGTGCATCGAGGAAATAATTCTTCTGTGCAGCAATGAGGATAATCCTCAAGTTACGGACACATTCCATGTAGTTGCTACCATCATCTTTCAACTTAGCTTTCTTTAGGAACACATTAAAATTCAAGGGAACGGTAGCTCGGGCCACTGATCTACAACATAGATATGCAAAACTATAGGACTAAGTTAATGATAAATTAAGTTCAATTAATCAAATTACTTAAGAACTCCCACTTAAATAAACATCCCTCAAGTTATCTAAGTGTACATGATCCAAATCAACTAACCCATGTCCGATCATCGCGTGAGATGGGGTAGTCATCAATGGTGAACATCTCTATGTTGATTATATCTACTATATGATTCATGTTCGACCTTTCGGTCTCCAGTGTTCCGAGGCCATGTCTGTACATGCTAGGCTCGTCAAGTTTAACCCAAGTATTTCGCATGTGCAAAGTTGTCTTACACCTGTTGTATGTGAACATATAGTCTATCACACCCGATCATCACGTGGTGTCTCGAAACAACAAACTGTAGCAACGGTGCATACTCAGGGAGAACACTTTTACCTTGAAATTTAGTGAAGGGATCATCTTATAATGCTACCGCCGTACTAAGCAAAATAAGATGCATAAAGGATAAACATCACATGCAATCAAAATATGTGACATGATCTTGGCCATCATCATCTCGTGCTTTTGATCTCCATCTCCAAAGCATCGTCATGATTTCCAAAGCATCGCCTTGATCTCCATCGTTGCGTCATGATCGTCTTGCCAACTATTGCTTCTACAACTATCGCTAACGCATAGTGATCAAGTAAAGCAATTGCATGGCGTTTGCACTTCATACAATAAAGAGACAACCATAACGCTTCTGCCGGTTGCCGATAACTTACAAAACATGATCATCTCATACAATAATGTTTATCACATCATGTCTTGATCATATCACATCACAACATGCCCTGCAAAGACAAGTTAGACGTCCTCTACTCTATTGTTGCAAGTTTTACGTGGCTGCTACGGGCTTCTAGCAAGAACCGTTCTTACCTATGGCAAAAACCACAATGGTGATTCGTCAAGTTTGCTGTTTTAACCTTCTTGAAGGACCGGCCGTAGTCAAATTCGATTCAACTAAAGTAGGAGAAACATACACCCGCTAGCCACCTTTATGCAAAACTAGTTGCATGTCACTCGGTGGAACCAGTCTCATGTGTGTGGACATGTAAGGTTGGTCCGGGCCGCTTCATCCCACAATACCGCCAGATCAAAATAAGACGTTGGTGGTAAGTAGTATGGCTATCACTGCCTGATACGTATCCAACGTATCTACTTTTCCAAACACTTTTGCCCTTCTTTTGGACTCTAACTTGCATGATTTGAATGAAACTAACCCGGACTGACGCTGTTTTCAGCAGAACTATCATGATGTTGTTTTATGTGTAGAAAAGAAAAGTTCTCGGAATGACCTGCAAATTCACGGAAGGACTTTTCAGAATTAATAAGAATTTTTGGCGAAAGAGTCAGGGCCAGGGGGCCCAAGGCCTGTCCATGAGACAGGGGGCGCCCCCCTAGGGCGCGCCCCCTATCTCGTGGGCCCCTCCACTATTAGGAAAAGGGCTATAGATGGAATGGCCTCTAATGGCGCACCTGTCATGTGGTGCGCCACTACTATATAGCAGTGGTGCACCATGTGCAGGTGCGCCATTAGTGTGGAAGACACGAATGGCGCACCAGGCACACGGTGCGCCACTAGTAATTTTTTTCTTCTTATTTTTCCAAACATACTAATGGCACATCATGGCAAGGTGCGCCATTACTAGTGCTAACTAGTAATGGCGCATCGGGCACACAGTGCGCCACTACTGTTTTTTTTTTGCAAAACTACTAATGGCGCACCCTAGCGTGTGCGCCATTACTAGTT